>NW_012118599.1:13321802-13340199 GCF_000951035.1 Colobus angolensis palliatus
TAGCCAGGATGGTCTCGATCTCCTGACCTCGTGATCCGCCCGCCTCGGCCTCTCAAAGTGCTGGGATTACAGGCGTGAGCCACCGCGCCTGGCCTGTTGCCATAATTTCTATTGGGCTGGGTTCTGGATGAGCCCAGACTCTCTTTTAGGCCCTCCTCCTGCTCTCCTCTTCACTCACCACTATTTCTTCTTCAAAGACCTTTTCACCTTCATTCACCTTCTGCAGCTCAGTGTGTTCATATTCATATGATGGGTCCCCCATGAAGCGGCCCTTCACCACAGACGACTGTGCCACCATCTCCTCTGTGGCAGGGGGCAAGAGGCTCCACTCTGTGCAGTTCAGGCTGCCAACAATATTCACATCACTCTTGGATTCAAACTCCCCTGCTCACCCACTATTCCTATTATCTTCCCTTCTTTCTAGTGGGTTAGGCCCAGGAAAAGCTGTTGAAATGGCCACCTTTCCTCCCAATGCTGTCATGAGACCATCAGAAGCCCCAAGTGCTGACTGGGCATGGTGACTCATGCCTGTAATCCCAGCACTTTGGGAGGCTGAGGTGAGCGGATCACTTGAGGTCAGGACTTCAAGACCAGCCTGGCCAACATGGTGAAACCCCGTCTCTTCTAAAAATACAAAAATTAGCGGGGCATGGTGGCACATGCCTGTAGTCCCAGCTACTCAGAAGGCTGAGGCAGAAGAATTGCTTAAACCAGGGAGGCGGAGGTTGCAGTGAACGAAGATTTCCCCAGCCTGGGTGACAGAGTGAGACTCCGTCTCAAAAAAAGAAAAAGAAGCCCCAAGTGCCAATGGTGAACACACCCCTCATATGTGATAAACAGATTCAATTTCATTCATTCCATGTATGCTGAAATTAAATGAGCCTCTTCCTAGATATCTGGACTATGAAATTCCAGATGAGTTTCTGGTAGCTGAACTTTTCTCAATTATGTGGACCCATGTTTTGGTGGGCCCTAAATTCATGCTCAGCCTGCCCACTGAGTCAACAGCACAACCATTTCGTCCCATTTCTCAGAAATGCCCAGCCTATGCTCAAGGACTTCTCCTTCGAGCCCTTCAGGAGCACTCACCAGGCCCACCCAGTCCCTTCTTTCTCACTTCCTGCTGCTGGAGGTCCTGCCCACTCCTCTCAAATATACCCTGGGCCTAGGTCCCCAGTCTGGCCTCTGCTCATCTTCCTGCCCTTCACTCTCCACCAGTTCCCCCTCAACATAAAAACTGCTCAGCTGGCCGGGCACGGTGGCTCATGCTTGTACTCCCAGTACTTTGGGAGGCCGAAGTGGGCAGATCACTCAAGACCAGCCTGGCCAACATGGTGAAACCCTGTCTCTACTAAAAATACAAAAAAATTAGCCAGGTCTGGTGGCGGGTGCCTGTAATCCCAGCTACTCGGAAGGCCAAGGCAGGAGAATCACTCAAACCCAGGAGGCAGAGGTTGCAGTGAGCCGAGATCATGCCATTGCAATTCGGCCTGGGCAGCAAGAGCAAAACTCCGTCTCAAAAAAACAAAAACAAAAACAAAACAAAAAAACTACTCAGCCTACTAAAACAGCAGCCCCCCAAATCCATGTCCTTCTAGAAAATGCTGTTCCTGTCCTTCCCTCCCTCTTTCCCAACTCTCAGCAATAATCTCAGAACAACAATTGCCCTGTGGGGGCCTTTCCTCCCCATCCTTTTCACTCTTCAGCCCACTATGCCATGATTTCTGCCCCCACCACTTCAAGAAACTGCTTGGGAGAAGGCCATCCATGACACATAACAGCCAACAAATGCATCTCCATCCAGTTCTATTTCCTCTGACATCTCCCTTCCTCCTTCTCCAGGGTCTTAAGTATTTCCAGGGACCTATTCTCACCCTTCTTTTCTTTTTGCAGTCTTACCCACCTGCCTTCCAGAGCCCCAGCTACTACCTAGTCCATATCCAGAATCCAACCACTTCCACAGCTCCCACCCTGGCCCAAGCCACCATCCCCTACTGTCTAGATATTACCATAGACTCCTAACTAGTCTTCCTGCCTCCACATCTATTCCCCCTTTGGACTAGTCCCCACCCAACTGTTCACACCTCAGCCGTCATGTCACTCCTCTGCGGAACCTTCCAATGGCTTCCCATTAAGCCAAGTCATACAATGCCCCACAAGGCCCTGCGTGATTGTTTCCTACTCCTTACCTCTCTGAATCTTGTGTCCTACAACACTCCCCTCACTCATTCTTCTCTAGCCACACTAGTCTCTATGCGGTTCCACAAACACACTAAGCACACAGGGCATTTGCACTTGCCTAGAATTCTCTTCCCTCAGATATTTAAGTAGTTCACTCTCTCAGTCACTTCAGGTATCTTGTCAAATGTGACCTTATCAAAGAGGCTATCCCTGACCAAACTATTTAAAATAGTACCCCATCCTGTATTCTTTTTTTTTTTTTTTTTTTGTGACAGAGTTTAACTCTTGTTGCCCAGGCTGGAGTGCAATGGTGTGATCTCAGCTCACTGCAACCTCTGCCTCCCGGGTTCAAGCGATTCTCCTGCCTCAACCTCCCAAGTAGCTGGGACTACAGGCTTGCAACACCACACCCGGCTAATTTTGTATTTTTAGTGAAGACAGGGTTTCTCCATATTGGTCAGGCTGGTCTCGAACTCCCGACCTCAGGTGATCCACCTGCCTCGGCCTCCCAAAGTGCTGGGATTACAGGCATGAGCCACTGCGCCTGGCCCATCCTGTATTATCTATCCCCCTTAGCTTTTAACATCATTTGACATGGAACAGATGTGTGTGTTTAGCTATTGTCTATCTTTCCTTCCCTTCCCTGTCCCCTAAACACACACTACAATGTAAGCTCTACAAAGACAAGGATTTCATTTACCACTGAGCTCCTGGTACCTAAATCAATGCCTTGCACATGACAGCACACAGTAGGTGCTCAGCAAATGCTTATAGAATAAAATGAAATGAATCCCAAATCTGTATCTTCAGTTCAACTTTTTCTTCTGTATTCCACATCTGTACTTTAATATACTTTCTTAACACCTTGTAACTCAGGCACCTCACACCAAATTCACTATGTCTTCCCTAGTCCTGTCCCTGAATTCTCTCCTACTGGGTGGTGTTAGTACTTAACTTACTCAGCTGCCTAAGCTAGGAGGGGTCAGCCTTGACCTCTTCTTTATAACAATCCTTATTCAACCTCACATGTCCTGACAATTCTAGCACTTAAATCTTTCCAACCCATTCCCTCCTCTGCATTCCCTGGGCTACGTCTTCCTTTCAGGCCTCATTCATATGGACACTACAATGGACTCCTAACCACAGTGCTCACCACACTTTCAGGCCATTCTGCCCACTCTGATCTGAGCAGGCTCTTCTTGCAAGCCCCTCAGTAGCTCCCCATGTTCTATAAACAAAGTTCCATATCCTTTTGCCTCTAGAACCAGTTCTACACAACATCATACTACTGTTCTCCCGAACACTCTGAGCCTTCCCCAGCCAACAAGTTTGTCTAACTGTTCCCTAAATAAATAAGCCGTGCTGGCCTATTTATTTATTTATTTATTGAGAGACAGGGTCTCCCTCTGTCACCCAGGCTGGAGCGCAATACTGGTCCATAACTAACTGCAACTTTGAACTCTTGGGCTCAATCCTCCTACCTCAGCTTACCGAGTAGCTGGGACTACAGGTGCACACCACCATGCCCTGCAAATTGTTTTTCTTTTCTTTCTTTTTTTTTTTTTTTGAGACAGAGTCTCGCTCTGTCACCCAGGCTGGATTGCAGTGGCATGATGACAGCTCACTGCAACCTCCGCCTCGCAGGTTCAAGCAATTCTGCCTCAGCCTCCCGAGTAGCTGGGACTACAGGCGCCCGCTACCATACCCGGCTAATTTTTCATATTTTCAGGAGAGACGGGTTTCACTGTGTTAGCCAGGATGGTCTCAATCTTCTGACCTCGTGATCCTCCCGCCTCGGCCTCCCAAAGTGCTGGAATTAAAGGCGTGAGCCACCACGCTCTGCCTTTTTTTTTTTTTTTAATGGATGAGGTCTTGCTATATTGTCCAGGCTGACCGAATAGACTGTTTTATAAGGTAGTAAGCTCCCCTTTAGTCAAAAAGAGGCTAGCTGGGCGTGGTGGCTCACGCCTGTAATCCCAGCACTTTGGGAGGCCGAGACGGGCGGATCACGAAGTCAGGAGATCGAGACCATCCTGGCCAACACGGTGAAACCCCGTCTCTACTAAAAAAAAAATACAAAAAAACTAGCCGGGCGAGGTGGCGGGCGCCTGTAGTCCCAGCTACTCGGGAGGCTGAGGCAGGAGAATGGCGTAAACCCGGGAGGCGGAGCTTGCAGTGAGCTGAGATCCGGCCACAGCACTCCAGCCTGGGCGGTAGAGCGAGACTCCGTCTCAAAAAAAAAAAAAAGAAAAAAAAGAAAAGAATAAATAAATAAATAACCGGGTGTAGTGGCGCGTGCCTGTAATCCCAGCTACTCGGGAGGCTGAGGCAGGAGAATCGCTTGAACCCGGGAGGCGGAGCTTGCAGTGAGCTGAGATCCGGCCACTGCACTCCAGCCTGGGCGGTAGAGCGAGACTCCGTCTCAAAAAAAAAAAAAAGAAAAAAAAGAAAAGAATAAATAAATAAATAACCGGGTGTAGTGGCGCGTGCCTGTAATCCCAGCTACTCGGGAGGCTGAGGCAGGAGAATCGCTTGAACCGGGGAGGCGGAGGGGGTAATGAACCAAGACGGCGACACTGCAATCCAGTCTGGGTGACAGAGCGAGACTCTGTCTCGAAACAAAAATAAATAAATAAATAGGCTGGATGGTCCTGTATGGTAGTGACCAGGGAGTATGGTAGTGACCAGGGAATTTTCCCCAGCTCTCTCCCCATTCCGCATTCGTTCTCTACTTCCAAAAGCGCCTCCAGCTGCAGAGCAGACACCTCCATTAAAGAGCACCACCAGCTCCCTCGGGCGTCTGACCCTTCTCCAAACTGAGCCAGGCCCAGCACTTGGCTGGAACCTGGTTTCTTCTCCAGGTCCGCATTTTCCAGAAACCTTCCCACTGCTTCACCTGCGTTCTTGGCCCTGCCTCTCTTATAAACCCATCCGCACCTAAGTTTCTCTTGGCCTCCTCAGGCGGAGAACACGCTCTCGCAGGGCCCCGCCCTCCGGGACCTCCCCCGTCCATTGCCCCGTCCACTCAGGCTCCGCCCTAGCTTCAGATTCCACGACGTCTCCAACCCTGCCTTTTCCCTCAACCACCTCTTGACCGTCCCCAGGCCCGCCCCACCAGGCCCTAGGCCCTTCCCCATTCCACTCATCTGAGATCCCGCCCATATCTCCCTTGGCTCCATGGGCTCCGCCCCTTTCAATTGCTACGACCCGCCCACCCCGCTCTGCCCCCAGGTAGCCACCCTCTGGGGTCCGGCGGCGGCCCCGCCCCGGCGGCCTCCTCACCTGTAGAGCGTCTTGCGCGGTGCGAGCTGGTCCTCACTCAGGCCTTGCGCGATGTAGTAATCGGCGACGAGGCCAAGGATGCGGCCCCAGAAGAGAACCCGATCGTAGCGGTAGTCGCGCTTAACCAGCATAAGAGACGTCAGCAGCGAGGCCCGACGGTCTGGGCTGAGGCCCTGCCCACTGCCGGACGCCAGCTCCAGAGACAGCAGGAGGCTGTCTGCGTCCATCAGGCCAGCGTCTCTGCTCAACGCCCGTCGAGTTGCTAGGAGAAGCTGCCTCCATGGAGACCTGAAGCTCCGCCCTTCCGCCTAGCAGTACGCTGGGTTCCACCCACCCCACCGCCTACCGCCCAGCCCTCCTCCCCACGGAGGCCTGGGCAAACTTTAGCCCCCTCCCTCTTCCTTTCCAGAGTTTGGGACGGATGTCTTCAGTTGTCACGGCCACAGCATGGCTTCCCCTACTGTTAGGCTACAGTGTGGGGTTGGAGGTCCCAACCCAGCCTTTTTCCATAGATATTTGGCCCTCCCTGAGCCCTTTCACATAGTCGACAGAGTCTTCACCGTATATGCACCTAGGGTCTGGAAAGAAAACAATATAAAACCCCAACACTGACACTAACTGTACTATTTCACCCGTCATGTCACTTCTTGACCTCAGAATGATCTGTGAAGAAAATAATTTGAGATTTCTCCTGGCTCTAATTAAGATTCTGTCATCCCCACTACCTCCACCCTCACCCCACCCCAAGCCAGGTCTTACAGAATAAGTTCCATCCATTCTCTTCCATCTTCACCAGCTGCCTTCTTTATCTACCCTTTCCATAGAAATATTCTAAGTGACAAACGAAAATCTAGGCAATGGGGCAGTCTCATCAACTACCACCTTTCTCATCAACTATCAACTACCACCGACTGTTGTTTTTAGATCCAAATGGTAGCAAGAGATGAAAGACCAGAACCTCACTGCAGCTAGAGCTTCACTCCCTGGGCTAGACTACTTCTCCATATTCACTTCTTGAGTCCCCAGGCAAGGACAAACATAAACAGGTTCCTCAGCAAGCTTGTTGCCACAGGAAATGGACTTTATTGTTAATGTTGCTAATTTGATATTTTCATTTCTGGATTCCTTTGAAGAGCACTCAGGAAATCAGAATGACCTGGGCCCCAGCTGATAAATAAGTGTCTAAATTACCCAGATAATTACTTTTTTGATTGTCTGGGCATTGTTGGTTTTTGGGGATTGAGACACGGTCTCACTTTGTCACCCAGGTGGGAGTGTAGTGATGTGTGATGTCAGCTCACTGTAGCCTCAACCTCCTGGGCTCAAGTGATCTTCCTACCTCAGCCCCCCAGGTAGCCGGGACTACAGGTGCGTGCCACCACGCCCAATATTTTTTGTATCTGTAGCAGAGATGGCGTTTTGCCATGTTGGCCAGGCTGGTGTTGAACTCCTGAGCTCAAGTGATCCGCCCACCTCAGCCTCCCAAAGTACTCGGATTACAGGCATAAACCACCATGCCGAGCCTTAGGCATTGCTTATGAAGGTATTGTTATGAGATCAGCCTGACCAACATGGTGAAACCCCGTCTCTACTAAAAATACAAAACTTAGCCAGGCATGGTGGCGCACAGCTGTAATCCCAGCTACTCAGGAAGCTGGGGCAGGAGAATCGCTTGAACCAGGGAGGCAGAGATTGCTGTGAGCCAAGATCATGCTACTGCACAGCAGCCTGGGCAACGGAGCGAGCCTATCTCAAAAAATACAACTAACTAAATAAATAAAATTAGTATTTGAGGGAGTTGATTTGGCTTAATGTGTTATCTCAAAACGATTTATGGCTCCCTGGTTTACAGCCACCCCTACTCCCTTAAGGCAGACCCCTCAGCCTTTCCTTTCCCTGAGTGGGAGATATGGCTCAATCTCTCTTCTATAATAGCAGTAGACAGAAAAAGTCAAAATTCTGGCTGGTAGAATATGCTTCAAGTGGTCATAGCACAGAAAAGAGCCCAGGCATTTTGCTTTCATTGATTCCATATTTACTCAGCACCTATTGCAGGTTCCATGGCAGACACCAGCATCTGAAGCCAGAGAGGAAAATCTTACAGCTTCCTGATGCTAATACCTTTGGCAAAGCAAATCCTGGCTAAATATTTCAGAGTAAAACCACATAGGATGTGCAGTACTGTAGGCGAATCCAAGTTTCACCACTTAGGAAAACTGCTCAATCTCCCCTGGCCCTATCTATAAAATGGGGACAATAATTCATGCACCGCAGAGTTGTTAGGGTTAGATAATGTAAGTGCTTAAAACAGTACATATACTTTAAAAAACATAGTGTATTTTAGGAGTACATATATGTATCTTATACTATGTACATACGTGTGAGTATATATATACCTTTTTTTTTTTTTTTTGAGACAGAGTTTCACTCTGTAACCCAGACTGGAGTGCAGTGGCATGATCTCAGCTCACTGTAACCTCCGCCTCCTGGGTTCAAGCGATTCTCCTGCCTCAGCCTCCCAAGTAGTTGGGATTACAAGTGCCCACGACTGCGCCTGGCTAATTTTTTCTTTTTTTGAGACAGGGTCTCACTCTTGTTACCCAGGCTGGAGTGCAATGGCGTGATCTCGGCTCGCTGCAACCTCTGCCTCCTGGGTTCAAGCAATTATTCTGCCTCAGCCTTCCCAAGTAGCTGGGATTACAGGCACTCGCCACCAAGCCCGGGTAATTTTTGTATATTAAGTAGAGATGGGGTTTCACCATATTGGTCAGGCTGGTCTTGAACTCCTGAACTTGTGATCTACCCACCTCAGCCTCCCAAAGTGCTGGGATTACAGGCATGAGCTACCGTGCCTGGCCTTTTTTTGTGTGTGTATTTTTAGTAGAGACGGGGTTTCACCATGTTGGCCAGGCTGGTCTCCAACTCCTGACTTTAGGCGATCTGCCCACCTCAGCCTCCCAAAGTGCCGGGATTACAGGCATGAGTCACCCACCTGGCCTATATATACCATTTATATATTATACATACACATGTATATACCTATCCCCAACACCAGCAAAGTGTGGATTCTGTCTTCAACTTGCTTCCAAAAATTGAGGTGTTTGGCCAGGCACAGTGGCTCCTCCCCTCTCACTATTCAGCACACCTGCTCAGTTTACTACAAACTAAGCAACAGGCCAGACTATTTCCCAAAATCACTGCTTTCATTCAGTGGCCCGGTAAGCTAAGTTCTTTACCACAATCTTCCCACATAAAGGTGACCTCTGCTTTGGGGGATACAGAATTTAAGCATCACAAAAATCTGTATGTGGCAAGAAAAGCACATTGGCTAAAAGATAGCTAATGAGGACTCTAGTCCTAACTGTGCTATCAAAGTACATATGCACTTGGCCAAGTCACTTAACTTCCTAGACTAGCCTGGGGCTGAAGAAGAGAAAAAATCATTATTAAAAAATTCTAAGGCTGGGCACAGTGGCCCACACCTGTAATCCCAGCACTTTGGGAGGCCAAGGCAGGTGGATCACTTGAGGTCAGGAGTTTGAGACTAGCCTGGCCAACATGGTGAAACCCCATCTCTACTAAAAATACAAAAATTATCCGGGTGTGGTGGTGGGCACCTGCAATCTCAGCTACTCAAAGGCTAAGGCAGGAGAATTCCTTGAACCTGGGAGGCGGAAGTTGCAGTGAGCCAAGATTGTGCCACTGCACTCCAGCCTGGGCGATAGAGCAAGACTCCATCTCAAAAAAGAAAAAAATAATAAATTTTTGAGAAGCCCTGAAGCAGAAGAGGCCAAGGAGAAAGACAAAATAGCCTAAAACCTGACAAGTTATTTTAAGTCAAAACAATTTCAGGAAAATATAATAAGAATCTATTTATTTTCTATTTAAATTCATAAATCAGATCCACATTATGTTCCTGGTAAAAATTCTGAAAGGACACAGCAAGGAGCAGAAAGGGCCACCTTCATAGAGTTTCTGTCTGTGGACCCATCTTTGCTTTACAACCCTTAACAGAAATACCTGACCCAGCACCCTCTGGGAAAATCAACCTTTGATTCAAAGAGATGTTGTTCAGCAATGATTACAGTCACTGCCACATGCCATCAGCCCGTCAGGAAACCTGAGGAGGGGAGGCAGACAACCAGAAGGAGAGTTGCTTCGTCTCTCACCAAGAAGCAACTCTAGCTCCAAACTAGATGGGTGATTCAGTGCCACATGAAGAAAGACAATTCAGCCATTGTGTTTTTATAATTAAGAAGCACTCATTCACTCGCGGAAGCCTTTAAGTGTCACTGGTGCCTGGAACCAAATGTAGTCTTCCCAAGCTGTGGTTCGGATGGAAGGTCTGCCACATGACAGGGTCACAGTCAGTTTATGGCCCCGGCTGGGCACTCGATAGTTGAGCTTGGGTCGAAACCAATCTTCTCCACAGTCGCGGTGTCCCTGTGCCATGACGATGGTGCCCATGAGTGGAGGAGCCTGAAGCTCGCTAAAGGCATCAGCCATGAATATGGCTCGGAAGAGACGGCGCAAACAAGCTGCTGTATTCAGGCTCTGATCCACGCTGTAGGGGGCCAGCAGAGACAAATCGAGTTCATAGAACTCCTTGGGGCTTAGGGAATTGCCCCCAAGGAGAATCAGCACTCGTGGTACTAGTGTCCGCGCAAAGAAGTCCTCCAGGTGGCTGAGGACACTCTCCAGTTCTGCCACAGCTTGTTGGCATTTCCTGCTGCTCACCTCAGTGGTGGCCCGAGGTTTCTTCTTCAGCATCTCCTCTGCCTGTGACGACAAAGAATGGTGGGAGAGAAGAACAAGGCAGGGGGAAGCTAATGCCCTTTGAAAAGAACCCTGCTGGGATGTGTACATAGACTTACAGGACTGAATTTCTAGCTCAATGAACCGCCACAGCCAAAATACTGTGTTTTATCAGAGGGCATTATACTGAAAAGGAAAATATATTATTTGTACAAAACCATAATTCTCCCACATATAGAACAGCAAACACAGTGTTCTGAAGGTGGAGAATATCCAGATATAAGCAACTAAAATAGAGATTTGGTGGCATGACGAAGTGACAACAAATTTTTGCTGTACAGGGAGTGATAACAGGAAAAGGATTATTTGGTCTAATAAACATGACTTTGAACTTGTTCTTCCACTTAAACATAGTAAACTGAACACATGCTTATTTGCGCCTCCACCTGAAATACTACAAAATGAGAGAAAAGAAATTAAGAAACAAATGAACAAAAGAAGAGGAAAGACCAAGAAAGAAAACTCCCAAGGGCAAAGAACTGGAGACTACACACCGGTCAAATGCAAACACAAAGTTTTGGAAGATAGAAAGAGGATGAAGAGTTGGCCGAGCGCAGTGGCTCATGCCTACAATCCCAGCACTGAGAGGCCGAGGTGGGTGGATCATGAGGTCAGGAGATCAAGACCATCCTGGCTAACACAGTGAAACCCTGTCTCTACTAAAAATACAAAAAATTAGCCGGGCGTGGTGGCGGGCGCCTGTAGTCCCAGCTACTCGGGAGGCTGAGGCAGGAGAATGGCGTGAACCCGGGAGGTGGAGCTTGCAGTGAGCTGAGATCGGGCCACTGCACTCCAGCCTGGGGGCAGAGCGAGACTCTGTCTCAAAAAAAAAAAAAAAAAAAAAAAAGAATGGGCTAGGATATTGAAGACACTAATGTTTAGGGGATGACCACAGAGACAGAAGCTATGGAGAAGACTAAGGAGTACCCACAGAAGGATAAAGAAAAATAGACAAATCGCCGGGCAAGGTGGCTCATGCCTGTAATCCCAGCACTTTGGGAGGCCGAGACGGGCGGATCACAAGGTCAGGAGATCGAGACCATCCTGGCTAACACAGTGAAACCCCGTCTCTACCAAAAATACAAAAAATTAGCCAGGCGTGGTGGCGGGCGCCTGTAGTCCCAGCTACTCGGGAGGCTGAGGCAGGAGAATGGCGTGAACCCGGGAGGTGGAGCTTGCAGTGAGCTGAGATCCGGCCACTGCACTCCAGCCTGGGGGCAGAGCGAGACTCTGTCTCAAAAAAAAAAAAAAAAAAAAAAAGAGAATGGGCTAGGATATTGAAGACACTAATGTTTAGGGGATGACCACAGAGACAGAAGCTATGGAGAAGACTAAGGAGTACCCACAGAAGGATAAAGAAAAATAGACAAATCGCCGGGCAAGGTGGCTCATGCCCGTACTCCCAGCACTTTGGGAGGCTGAGGTGGAAGGATTGCTTGAGCCTGGAAGGTTGAGGCTACAGTGAACTGTGATTGCACCACTGCCCTCCAACCTGGGTGACAGAGTGAGACCCCGCCTCCAAAACCAAAATAGACAAGTGGGGCCAGGCATGGTGGCTCATGCCTGTAATCCCAGCACTTTGGGAAATCAAGGCAAGGGGAATGCTTGAATCCAGAAGTTTGAGACCGGTCTGGGCAACATAATGAGACCTTGTCCCGACAGGAAAAAAAAAAAAAAAGACAAGTGTCAGGTCATGGAGGCCAAGAAAAGGGTGTGTTTCAGGAAGTAGGGACCAAAAGTCAAAACATACTATAAAAGTACAATGATTAGAGGCCGGGTGCAGTGGCTCATGCCTGTAATCCCAGCACTTTGGGAGGCTGAAGCAGGCGGATCACCTGAAGTTGGGAGTTTAAGACCAGCCTCACCAACATGGAGAAACCCCGTCTCTACTAAAAATACAAAATTAGCCAGGCGTGGTGGTGCATCCCCATAATCTCAGCTACTTGGGAGGCTGAGGCAGGAGAATGCCTTGAACCTGGGAGGTGAAAGTTGCAGTGAGCTGAGGTCACACCATTGTGCTTCAGCCTGGGTGACAGAGTGAGACTCTGCCTCAAAAAAAAAAAAAAAAAAAAGTACAATGATTAAAATACTGGGTCTGGCTGGGCATAGTAGCTCACGACTATAATCTCAGCATTCTGGGAGGCCGAGATGGGAGAACTGCTTGAGGGTGGAGGGACTGATTGAGTCCAAAAGTTTTTTTGTTGTTGTGTTTGTTTTTAGATGGAGTTTCGCTCTTGTTGCCCAGGCTGGAGTGCAATGGCATGATCTTGGCTCACTGCAACCTCTGCCCCCGGGGTTCACACAATTCTCCTGCCTCAGCCTCCCAAGCAGCTGGGATTACAGGTGCCCACCACCACATCTGGCTAATATTTTGTATTTTTAGTAGAGATGGAGTCTTTATAAAAAAAAAAAAAAAAAGACAAGTGTCAGGTCATGGAGGCCAAGAAAAGGGTATGTTTCAGGAAGCAGGGACCAGAGGTCAAAACATACTATAAAAGGACAATGATTAAAATACTGGGTCTGGCTGGGCATGGTGGCTCACGTCTGTAATCCCAGCACTTTTGGGAGGCTGAGATGGGAGAACTGCTTGAGTCCAGGAGTTCAAGACCAGCCTGAGCAACATGGCAAACCCCTTCTTTACAAAAAATACAAAACTTAGCCAGGCATCGTGAACGCCCCTGTAGTCCCAGCTACCTGGGGGGCTGAAGTGGAAAAACTGCTCTCGGGCGATGGAGGTTGCAGTGAGTCAAGATTGTGCCATTGCACTCCAGCCTGGGTGACAGAAGGAGAGCCTACTTCAAAAAAAAAAAGAAAGAAATCAATCAATCAATCATTCTCTCTTCCTCCTCCTCGCCACCCTTAAAAAATAAATAGGGCCGGGCACGCGGTGGCTCACACCTGTAATCACAGCACTTTGGGAGGCTGAGGCAGGTGGATCAACTGAGGTCAGGAGTTCGAGTCCAGCCTGACCAACACGGAGAAACCCCCGTCTCTACTAAAAATACAAAATTAGCCGGGTGTGGTGGCACATACCTGTAATCTCAGCTACTCGGGAGGCTGAGATAGGAGAATCGCTTGAACCCGGGAGGCAGAAGTTGCTGTGAGCCAAGATCGCACCTGCACTCCAGCCTGGGCAACAAGAGTGAAACTCTGTCTTTAAATAAATAAATAAAATAAAATACTGGGTCAGGTGTGGGGCTCATGCCTGTAATCCTAGCACTTTGGGAGGCCAAGACAAGAGGATTGCTTGAGCCTAGGAGTTCAAGACCAGCCTAGGAAACATGGGGGAACCCCATCGCTACAAACAATAAAAACAAAAATTAGCTAGGCGTGGTGGCTCACACCTGTAGTTCCAGCTACTCCAGAGGTTGAGGTGGGAGGGTCTGCTTGAGCAGAGGAGGTTGAGGCTGCAATGAGCTGTGATCACACCACTGCACTCCAGCCTGAGTGACAGAGGGAGACCTTGTCTCAATAAATAAATAAATAAAAATTTAAAAATCCATGTATATGAAGGGACACATGTTATCAGACAACTGCAGCAGACCCTGGTTATCAAGAGGGCCCAGGGCTGGTCATGGTGAGAATGTTGGGAGAATGGTCTTATCTCTTCCTTCCAATTCCCATCCTTCTTGAGATCTCTCACTGAGTTCTCTAGTTTCTGTCTCTAAACCAGTTTCCCTAGTAGGCCCGTACCCCTGGCTAGACCTCTACAGCATAACCTTTCCTTCAGTGGCACAGGACTAAGAAAAGTCACACGTGCTTTCAACCACTGAAGACCCACATAATTGGCCTAGGGTCAGCTAGGCCCTTTTGTAGGTTTTGGTCTTTCTGCTGTCACTGCTTTGGAAAATTATGCTATGTGAACAGCATGATCAGTAGACCTGCCTCCCTCTTTGTGGCCCTGGGAGGAAGCCATGGACTCTACCAAGTCTGAACTCCCGCAGGGATCACCAGAGGTAAGTCATTGTTGCTGCTTCTAGTTTTCCAAGGACAACTGAAGTCTAGAGAGAAGAGTTGCTTAATTTCTTTCTTTTTCTTTTCTTTTTTTTTTTGAGACAAAGTCTCATTCTGTCACCCAGGTTGGAGTGCAGTGGCGTGATCTTGGTTCACTATAACCTCTACTTCCCAGGTTCAAGCGATTCTCCTGCCTTAGTCTCCCGAGCAGCTGGGACCACAGATGTGCACCACCATGCCAGGCTCATTTTTTTTTTTTTTTTTTTTTAGTTGGAGTCTTGCTCTGTTGCCCAGACTGGAGTGCAATGGCCTGATCTCGGTTCACTGCAACCTCCGCCTCCCGGGTTCACGCCATTCTCTTGCCTCAGCCTCCTGAGCAGCTGGGACTACAGGCGCCCGCCACCTCGCCCAGCTAGTTTTTTTTTTTTTTTGTATTTTTTTAGTAGAGACGGGGTTTCACCATGTTAGCCAGGATGGTCTCGATTTCCTGACCTCCTGATCCACCCATCTCGGCCTCCCAAAGTGCTGGGATTACAGGCTTGAGCCACCGCGCCCCGCCTAGGGAATGGATTCTAGAAGAAACTGAGATGCCGCAAAGAACAAAGAAAAACTTCAAAAATTAAATAATTAATATCCTCAGGCAAAAAAAGTTCATGGCCTGGTGCGGTGGCTCACACCTATAATCCCAACAACACTTCGGGAGGCTGAGGCAGGTGGATCACCTGAGGTCAGGAGTTTGGGACCAGCCTGGCCAACATGGTGAAACTCCGTCTCTACTAAAAAAACAAAAATTAGCTGGGTAGGCCAGGCGTGGTGGCTCACACCTGTAATCCAAGCATTTTGGGAGGCCAAGGTGGGCAGATCACTTGAGGTCAGGAGTTTGAGAGCAGCTTAGCCAAAATGGCGATACCCCGTCTCCACTAAAAATACAAAATTTAACTGGGTGTGGTGGTACACGCCTGTAATCCCAGCTACTTGGGAGGCTGAGACAGGAGAAGCGCTTGAACCTGGGAGACAGGTTGCAGTGAGCTGAGATGGCGCCACTGCACTCCAGCCTGGGTGACAAGAGTGAAACTCCCTATCAAAAACAAACAAACAAAAAAAATTAGCCAGGTGTGGTGGTGCATGCCTGTAATCCCAGCTACTTGGGAGGCTGAGACAGGAGAAGCGCTTGAACCTGGGAGACAGGTTGCAGTGAGCTGAGATGGCGCCACTGCACTCCAGCCTGGGTGACAAGAGTGAAACTCCCTATCAAAAACAAACAAACAAAAAAAATTAGCCAGGTGTGGTGGTGCATGCCTGTAATCCCAGCTACTCGGGAGGCTAAGGCAGGAGAATCACTTGAACCTGGGAGACTGAGGTTGCAGTGATCTGCGATAGTGCCACTGTCCTCCAGCCTGGGTGACAAAGTGAGACTCCGTCTCAAAAAAAAAAAAAAAACACAACAAAGCAAAAAGAAGTTCATACAGAAATTCAACAACAGGATGCTATTAAAAAGAAACATGCAGGCCAGGCGCAGTATTTCACCCCTATAATCCCAGCACTTTGGGAGAGGCCAAGGCAGGCAGATCACTTGAGGTCAGGAGTTCGAGACCAGCCTGGCCAACATGGTGAAACCCCATCGGTACCAAAAATACAAAAATAAACCGGGCATGGTGGCACGTGCTCTTAGCTACTGGGGAGGCTGAGGCACAAGAATCGCTTGAACCCGGGAGGCAGAGGTTGCAGTGAGCAGAGATCACGCCACTGCATTCCAGCCTGGGCGACAGAGCAAGACTCTGTCTCAAAACATAAAATAAAAAAATTAAAATACAAAAATTGGCTGGGTGTGGTGGCGGGAGCCTGTAATCCTAGCAAGTCAGGAGGCTGAGGCAGGAGAATCCCTTGGACCCGGGAGGGGGAGGTTGCAGTGAGCCAAGATCTCGCCACTGCACTCCAGCCTGGGCAACAGAGCGAGACTCTGTCTCAAAAGAAAAAATGCAAACAGCCAGTTCATTAAGTCCAAATGCAACACGAGTTTCAGAAAGAAAGAACAGGAGAAAAAGCCAGAAGGGTTAGGCTACCAAAGACTAGAATGGGGAGAAAGTGACTGAAGCCATGGAAGCTGCTTAGTCTCTCAGGCTCTGAAGATTTCTTAGACCCCCTTTCTACCTGCCTCCCATCTAAGAGCCACAAAGTCTTCCCACCAACTTGCTCCCAAAGCCTGTGCCTACCTGGGGAGAAGGTTTTCGGTAAAAGTTCTTAAGCTGTTCATAGGGCAGAGGGAGTTGCTGGCGTTGGTACATGATATGCTTTAGAAGTTCACAAGTAAACTGACAGCAGCCTTCCTGGCTTACAGACCCAGGAAACACCACTGGTACCATGCAGTCTCTTGGGCAAAAGGGCTCCGAAGGGTTGAGAGATTCCTGGGTAGAGCTTGTCTCAAGTAGTTCTATCTGGGAGGCGCTAGCTTCTTCTGACTTCTCATACCACTCCAAATCTGGTAGATGAAAAGAGGGACAAGAGAGAAAAATTAAAAACCTAAAAGCCAAAGTCAGTCTTCTCATTCCCTGTGGCCACCAAACCAGCCACCCTGAGAAAGCAAGCACTCCGACATACGCCCATACCCTCCGCAGCCTAGAGTGTGGGCCGTGGCAGGGAGAGATTCCTGATCCCTGTTGCCTGAGGAGATTTAATTGACTGAAAGATAGTGAGGGTACTTCGGAGGTAGTAACTAGGGCTCCCCGCTCAGAAAGCAGCAGGACTTGATCTGGGGAAATGAGTCAAAAGTGTAGTCAAGCAGGGTCCAGTGCGACCCACGGCGATGGAGTCACAGCTAGAGCTGTGTAGGACACCCGGAAGACAGGGAAGATGGGCTAGGGAGAGGACTAAGGGATAAATGGAGGACGCGGAGGTAGGGAAGAAACGGGTCCCCAAGACTCCCCAAACTCTGGGCCCCGCGCCTTACCAGGGACTGAGGCTGGGGACAGACTCTCTGCCTCCGGCGCCGCCATCACGACCTCCTCCCCCTACTCCTTGCGGTTAGAATAAAGGTCCCGCGGGGCATCATGGGAAGCCCGCGCCTCCACTTCCGGCTCAGTTGGGCCGGAAAAAAGGCGCGGCGTCACGGCAGTGTGGGGGAGGCTAAGTGGAGTTGAGATTTGATCCCTCCGTTCCTTACTTAACACCCTGGCAAATATATGCCTAACCCTTACCCAGCAAGAACCCAGGCGTTCTCAGCCAATGAGCGCCGCTTTCCAAAAGACACCAACCCTCACGCATCCATTCACTCCAGCATTCACTACTCACTACTCACTACTCACTACTCACTATTACCTACTCACTATTCACCTACTTCGTGCCAGGCCCTGTCCTAGGTGCTGGAGACTCAGCGGAGAACAAGCCAGGCGCGGACCCCGTACTCAAGGGGTTCACTGCCTGTAGATACGATACAATGTGTTGAATTATACAGAAGGATTTTACACGGGGCGTGAAAGTGAAAAACAAGGGTGCCTGACCCAGAGAGGGTAGGAGCTGGGAAGGAGTGGTCCCAGAAGAAATGTGTGAAGCTGTGACCTGTAGGATAAGTCAGCAAGGTAAAAAGGAGGGCCCAGTGCTCGAGAAGACCTTGAGACAAGAGCATACTCTGTTCAAGGAATGAAAAGAGTTCATATTATAAAGAGTTAAGGCTGTAGTGAACAACAGGAGCCAGATCATGGCAGGACTGTGTAAGCCACGTGAGAGTTTGGACTTGATCCTGTAGTCAGATGGGGAAGCTTTGAAAGGTTTAAGTAGGAGAGTGGCATGAGTAAATTTACATCTTATAATCTCTACCCTGGCTGCAGGGTAGAGATTGGATTACAGAGAGGATAAGAGAGGAGGCAGGGATACCAGTTAGAGGTAGTGCAATTACTTGAGTACTTGATGAAAGCAGCCTAAGCTGCTAGGGTAGTCACAGTGGGGTGGAGATAATTGGGTAACTCGATACATTTAGGAGGTCCAGTGAACATAACTTGGTGATTGATTTACAAGGAGGAGGAGGAACAGAAATAGACTGACAAGAGGCGGGGCGCAGCTGCTCACACCTGTAATCCCAGCACTTTGGGAGGCCAAGGCGGGTGGATCACGAGGTCAGGAATTTGAGACCAGCCTGGCCAACATGGTGAAATCCTGTCTCTACTAAAAA
>NW_012118599.1:13341419-13346426 GCF_000951035.1 Colobus angolensis palliatus
CCCAGATAATTTTTGTATTTTTAGTAGAGATGGGGTTTCACCATGTTAGCCAGGCTGGTCTCAAACTCCTGACCTCAGGTGATCCACCTGCCTCAGCCCCCCAAAGTGCTGGGATTGCAGGCGTGAGCCACCATGCCCAGCCTAGAATTTCTGATTCTTTCTTACTAGTGAGGATGGGCCTGAGAATTTGCATTTCTTACAAGTTCCCCTGTGATGCTAATGCTGCTGGTCCCAGGACCTCACTTTGGGAACCATTGATCTGGGCCCTAGACTCTCATTCTTGCACCACATTTTTTGAAGCCACCCATCCCCAGAAAAATGATTAAAAGGTTTTTGGAAGGTTTTTATTGATGGGGAAAAAATAATCTCCTTAACACACCTTGAGGTGGAGATTATGAGTGAAGACCTGTTAGGGCCTGGGAGCCAGAGAGCCTTGAAGGGATGAAATGATGACAGGAAGGGAAGAGGAAAAATAAAATACCCAGAGAGAGGGGTAGAAAAATGCAGACTGGCCAAACAGGCAAATCCCATATCCCTTTGCACCTGGGAGAGGAAGGCTCAGGTAACAGGGTGCTTCTGTGCTGTGCTACCCACTGGAGCTAGAAGATACTGTGGAGTAGATTCAGGATTTCACCTCCACTGAGGTTAGGGGGCAGGAGGTGAAGGCCATAGCAAGTCTGTCCACTTCATTACATTTTCTGAGTTTTTCTATTCCTCTCAGCCCCAACTTTGGAGCTCTGCTCCTCTCTCACCTAGATCTTCTCGGTCATCAGGCTTGTAGTGACCATTGCTAAGCTCACCCTTTGGCTCTGATCCAGAACCTTTTGCAGCCTCTTACTCTAGATGACATCAGCTGAGAGGGGCAGGCAGGGAGGAAATGGTGTTTCCTAAACCAGTGACAAAGAAAGGTTTTAATAGCCTGGGCACAGAGGAGACATAGACTTCTGGGAAAAGCGGGTTTGAGGCCCTGGAGGTGGGGAGGAAGGGATGATCTTGCGTCTAGGAAGAACGTGCTGCTAGTGATCAAAGAATGGATTGATTCAGGGTTCTGTTCCTGGCTTAAATGGGTGTCTCCTTGTGTCCTTATAGGCTTTCCCTTCATAGAGGCCATCCTGGGGTTGAATAGAGCATCTTGTCTGCCACTGACCTTTAACAGGCACTTGCCTGAGCAAGTGCCAGTGGGGCTTCCTGCTTTCTCAAGTTAGCTACCTGGACCCAGTGGGAGTTGAGGGGAAGTAGGGATTGGATCTGGACAGTGTATAGTAACTGCTCACTGTTTCTTTTCAGGCTGAAGATGGAAACATTGAATATAAAGTAAGTCCTAGGCTGGGGAAAAGCAGGGGCTGGGGTAGGTTGTCCTTGCCAGTGTGGGATAATTTCTTTTTTCTTTCTTTCTATTTTTTGAGATGGAGTTTTGCTCTTGTTGCCCAGGCTGGAGTGCAGTGGCGCAATCTCAGATTCTCCTGCCTCAGCCTCCTGAGTAGCTGGGATTACAGGCATGCGCCACCACGCCCGGCTAATTTTGTATTTTTAGTAGAGACGAGGTTTCTCCATGTTGGTCAGGCTGGTCTCGAACTCCTGACCTCAGGTGATCCACCAGCATGGGATAATTTCTCTGAGACCCTTCCAACTTCATAGTCTATAGCAGTTTAAGGATATGGTTCAGGTTAAGGGCTCTGTACCTTGTTCTGTTGGAGGGGGATCAGGTATGAGTTTAAGTGGAAAGGGAAAGTCCTGGTCCTTGCAGCAGAACAGGTGGGGACCATGTAGGTTTGGGAGGAACACCACTGATTTCACCTCGTGATACCCCGCTTGCCCTAAGTTGAAGCTGGTGAATCCATCCCAGTACCGCTTTGAGCACCTGGTGACACAGATGAAGTGGCGACTCCAGGAGGGACGTGGTGAGGCTGTCTACCAGATTGGGGTAGAGGACAATGGGCTGCTGGTGGGGCTGGCTGAGGAGGAAATGCGAGCTTCACTCAAGACCCTGCACCGGATGGCAGAGAAGTATGCTTTCCCTTCCCCACCAGTTCTCCTTGACTTGACTTGGGAGGACCCAGGCATACCCAGTTACCTAGGGCCTGAGGGGCAAAGGTGGGACTTTCCTTCTCTTGACAAAGAGCTGAAGTGGGGAGAGTTAGTGTTTTGGTCCCCTCCTCACTGGACCTAGGCTGTTTAGATCCTTGAATTAAGATATGTGTATTTGTTTTAAAGGGAACTGTGAATGAGGAATAAATTGGAGGGTGGTAGGAAGTGCGCTAAGGTATTAGGAGCTCTGTGGGAGGTGCAGGAAGTCTGTAGGTCCAGAGCAAGCCTGGAATAGAAGGACAGGTGAGATATGGCAGCTGTGGCCTTGCTGTGACAGGGTTGGGGCAGACATCACCGTTCTTCGAGAGCGAGAAGTGGATTATGATAGCGACATGCCCCGGAAGATCACTGAGGTGCTAGTACGAAAGGTCCCTGACAACCAACAGGTGAGCACACACCCATCCCTGTCCCTCATGTCCACACTGTGGAAGGGCCCTGTGGTGGCAGGCTGACTCCTGGCCTGGGATCCTGGGGGCTTCCAGTTCATCACTTGCTCCCTAGGGAACGTCACTGCCCTTGACCCAGTCTTCAGTGAGAGGGGTGAGGGATTGGAGTCCTTATCTCTGGCAATTCATCCACAGTTCCTAGACCTCCGTGTGGCCGTCCTGGGGAATGTGGACTCAGGGAAGTCGACTCTGCTTGGAGTCCTGACCCAGGGAGAGCTGGACAATGGGCGGGGCCGGGCTCGGCTCAACCTTTTCCGCCACCTGCATGAGATTCAGTCTGGCCGAACCTCCAGCATCAGCTTCGAGATCCTGGGCTTTAACAGCAAGGGAGAGGTGCATGGGATCAGTGGGACCCAATGGGGCCAGACTCTGAGGATGGGATGGTAGTAGTGAAGGACATACGATGGGGGCAGAGTGTGGAGACTTTTTGAAATAGTATAGATGAATGCCCTGAGGGGACTGTGAACAAGCTCTGTCCCTCTTAGGAAATCAATGGGGAATGAACTGAATTAAATAAAAAATGGGGTCAGATTAAGAGGCAGGGTCACCCAGGGAATGGTTTAGGTCCTGGCAACTCTGAAGGGGTTGGAAGGGCTGGCAGGGGGCACTGAGAGCCCTGGGCCCTGGGCCAGGTGGTGAATTACAGCGACTCACGGACGGCAGAAGAGATCTGTGAGAGCAGCTCCAAGATGATCACCTTCATCGACCTGGCAGGCCACCATAAGTACCTACACACCACCATCTTTGGCCTCACGTCATACTGCCCCGACTGCGCCCTGCTCCTCGTCAGTGCCAACACTGGGATTGGTACGAGGCATTAGGGCAGGGACAGGGCTGAAGGGGGGTGCTGACTCTCCTACCCTGGGCCTCAAATCTTGGAGACACACCAATGCTTCTCTTCTTCCCTCTCCTGCCTTCTGCATTCTCACTCTTCTCTTCCGCTGTTTGCTGTCCTCTGAGGCAGCTGGCACCACAAGGGAACATCTGGGGCTGGCCCTGGCCCTGAAAGTGCCCTTCTTCATCGTGGTCAGCAAGATTGACCTGTGTGCCAAGACCACAGTGGAGAGGACAGTACGACAGTTGGAGCGTGTCCTCAAGCAGCCTGGCTGCCACAAGGTCCCCATGCTAGTCACCTCTGAGGATGATGCCGTCACTGCTGCCCAGCAGTTTGCTCAGTCACCCAAGTAAGCCCACCTTACTGTAAAGCCCTGATCCACTAGGAAGGCTGCCACAGATCCCAGGGCTCAGGAGCGTGATATCCCACTCTTCCAGGGCCAGACCAGTTCTGGCTTAGTTTGTGGGTGTTTCAGCTTGGGATTGTGGAGGGACATCTTGCTAAAGGGCTTGACCCTCCCTACTAGTCAACCTGGAGCATTGCTGATGCCTGGGACCATGGGGATGAAGTGCTATACCAGGCATTTGCTGTTTCCCTTGGGCTCTGGGATGGGCTTCTTGTGTGACATTGCTCGACTGGCTCACAAGAAGGCCCAGAGTTTCTGGGCCATTTGCAGACAGGAGAGAGGGTTCTCCAGCCAAGAGCAAAGCTCACCTTTCCATGTATGGGGATCTGGCCTCTGCCTCCTGTTTGGACTGTCTTCATCTGTCCATTCTATGCCTCCCTCTACAGTGTCACCCCCATCTTCACATTGTCCAGTGTGTCTGGAGAGAGTCTGGACCTCCTCAAAGTCTTTCTGAATATTCTGCCGCCACTCACCAACAGCAAAGAGCAGGAGGAACTCATGCAGCAGCTGACGGAATTCCAGGTAGGTGACTGCCCAGCGAATAGGCTAGCAAACAGGGAGGGGCTGCTTCAGACCAAACCCAGAGTCTGTTTAGAGATTTTGGACCCACCAGCCCTACTTGGCAGGCCATTGATAGCGTTTTCTTTGGCTTCAGGTAGATGAAATCTACACAGTACCAGAGGTGGGGACTGTTGTTGGAGGGACACTTTCCAGGTGAATTGTCTTGCTTGCTACCCTCCCCACTCAGCCCTCACCCATATACTCAAAGACATTCTGGCCCAAAGGAGGAGACCCTGGAATTGAACAGAACCCATTTAAAGGACATGCTTATTTGCAGATTAGGGTTTCACTATCAGAAGAGCTGGAGAATGGTAGTCTGTTGGCTTTGGAGGGAAGAAACAGTATTGCTGCCTATTGGGAATCTCCAGGCCCCTGACAGAGAAGTGTGGGTTTTGGGCTCCAGGAAAAAAACTAGAGTGTATTCAACTGATTTCATCTCACATAGGGAAATGAGAGACATCACTTAAGACTCTTCTTTGCTTTCTTTTCTTTTTTTTTTGAGACGGAGTCTTGCTCTGTCGCCAGGCTGGAGTGCAGTGGCCGGATCTCAGCTCACTGCAAGCTCCGCCTCCCGGGTTTATGCCTTTCTCCTGCCTCAGCCTCCCGAGTAGCTGGGACTACAGGCGCCCACCACCTCGCATGGCTAGTTTTTTGTATTTTTAAGTAGAGAC
>NW_012118599.1:13347136-13351438 GCF_000951035.1 Colobus angolensis palliatus
TTTTTGTATTTTTAGTAGAGACGGGGTTTCACCGTGGTCTCGATCTCCTGACCTTGTGATCCGCCCGCCTCGGCCTCCCAAAGTGCTGGGATTAGAGGCGTGAGCCACTGCGCCCGGCCAGGTGTTCAGTGTCAAGTGCTTCTCTGTCTGCCATCACTGCTGGCCTTTTTTGAAATTAGTTTTCTGATTATAGTGTGATTCCCCCCTATATCCAAGTCAGAATTTAGGGTTCTTCTTCCCCACTTGAGGGACTCAACCCTAGAAGGGAAGGAATGCTCTGAGTGATCCTAATAGAGAAGTAGGTATGGGGACCTTGGCTGACACTGTGCCACCTGCCCTCTGGGCTGCAGTGGGATTTGCCGTGAGGGAGACCAGCTGGTGGTGGGCCCCACGGATGATGGCTGCTTCCTGGAACTGAGAGTATGCAGCATCCAGCGCAACCGCTCTGCCTGTCGTGTGCTGCGAGCTGGTCAGGCTGCTACATTGGCGCTTGGGGACTTTGACCGTGCCCTGCTTCGCAAGGTGAGGTGGGTGCATGGGTTGGGGAGGGAACACTAAGAGAAGTGCCTAGGAGACTGGCTACTGAATGAGCACCTATCTAAGGTGCTTCAGAGAAACTCAGAGAAAACACACTCTCTGACCCAAGAAGCTTCTGTTCTAGTTACAGAGACTATAAAAACAGCTTAGCATACTCATGAAGTGCAGATAACGAAATATGAATCACTATGTTACACTATTTTTAGTGAACACTATTTTTAGTGTTCAGGCCCCTAAAAATGCAAAGCATTAGATGGGCTAGAGGACATAGGAGGTGGGTAAAGACTTATTCCCTCTGAGAGTTTTGATTATTGTTTTTGAAGTCTTTGTGTTTAGAGTTGTGTAGAGGAAGAGGAAATTCAGGAGCTATAAAGGGTATGGGATGGCTGGGGAGGGAGAGTCTGATGTTAGAGCTGCCCTTCTGGGCCTGGGGTCTGTTCCTCCCCAGGGCATGGTGATGGTGAGCCCGGAGATGAATCCTACCATCTGCTCGGTGTTTGAGGCAGAGATAGTCTTACTGTTCCATGCCACCACCTTCCGACGAGGATTCCAGGTGACAGTACACGTGGGCAATGTACGTCAGACGGCAGTGGTGGAAAAGATCCATGCCAAGGTGAGAGGGACCTGGCCTTCCATTTCTCCAGAGGTCAGAAAAGAGGGAGGCCTGCCCCAGACTGGCAGAGAACTCCTTGATCCCACAATGGGAATAAAACCCCACTTAGGGTGGGTAGTGGCCTGATAGGCCTCTGGAGGGTGGAGAGCCACGGCTGGCAGAGAATGGGACAGAAGGCACTGGCCAGGGGAGTGACCACTTATCTGCTGCAGGACAAACTGCGGACAGGCGAGAAGGCAGTGGTACGTTTCCGCTTCCTGAAACACCCAGAGTACCTGAAGGTGGGCGCCAAACTGCTGTTCCGGGAGGGTGTCACCAAGGGCATCGGCCATGTCACTGATGTACAAGCCATTACTGCAGGAGAAGCCCAGGCCAACATGGGCTTTTGAATCCTTCAGGCAGGGACAGTTCTATTGCTGTCCCTACAATATATAAGGTGACTTCCGGCCATGCTGCCCCGCCATTGGCGGCTCTGTGTGTTAATAGGCTAGGGAGAGAGGGGTGCTGTCTGCCACTTGCTCCCTGCCAACTTTCTGGAGAGGTGCCAAACTTGGTGTGGCCAGGAAAGGGCAGTCCTGAGGGAGAAGACAGGATTCAGGGCAGTGCTCAGAAGCTGTGTGCTCACCCGGTTGGCTCATCAAACCTGGCAACCCTGTGGCCTGTCTGCTGGAGCTGACTACATCCACTCATCAATTCCTCGGCCCCACTACTAAGACTGGGCATGTTTTGCTGGTGTGGTCTCTGCACTTCAGGAATTGTCACAACGGGGTGGCCCTTAAAAGCACTCCTTTTTCTATACCTCTTCTCAAGGCCATGTAAGTTGCCCATCTCTACCTGGCTGTGGACAAAAGGTTATCTGCTCTTGGCCATCTGGTGGTGGTGGCTCAGAGTCTGAAGAAATGGCACAGGGACAGTGAATGGTAGTGTTCCCACCCTGTGCTGAGGCCTGAGGCCTCTTCCTCAGCTTTATCTCCCTTTCACTCAAGGGCCATTTCCCCAGTCCCTATCTCCCTCACCCCCTCCCGGCTCATAGGCCCCACAGGTGCTATTTGTTGTGCTGGCCCAGGCGTGGGGCTACCAAGCAAAGGCTTGGCATATACCAAAGGCCAGCTGCATGCCCATCAGTCTGGTCCTTTTCCTCTGTGGTCATGTTGGCTTTCGTGCTGGATCAAATGTTTTACTTTCCCAGACTGGTGGCATCCGAGTTCCCCATCCTACCACTCTCAGCCCACTTTTCCTGCCCCACCTAAACCCTCTTGTTTTAGTAATCTGTAGTGACTGTTCCCTTCCCTCTGTTGCAGGGAACCAGGAGGAAAGGGAAAGATGTTGCCATATTTCCTACTCTTTAGGCATGGACTCTCCTTTCCTTTTGTTAGTGTCCTGGGTTCCCATGGACTCAGGGATTTGTTGGCTGAGGTTTCTCTGCGCATATATATATATACATATGTATATATATTTAAATACACACATATATTGTACAGAATAAAAATGTTTTATTGAATACAGTGTGCTTATGCGTTAGCTACAGGCTCAGCTTCCTTCCAGGGCTAGATACCTCTCCAGGATTAGAGACAAGTGAAACCCCAACATTGCTGAGCCCTGAATATGGAAAGAACCCAGCTGGTATCTCATTCACCATTCTTTTTCTCTCCTTCACATAGGTTCAGAGTTCCAGTGTTGTAACCAAGTATTGTGGCCTGTTTTCTGTAGTTCAAGTGAGCAGAGTACTGAGACCTTTCACGTGAAATAGATAGCTACCCTGTATTTGAAGAGTTGGCCACTTGATGATGGTTAGAATAGTAAGGAGCCCGCTTCTGTGCCCTTTCAGAGACTCAGTGCCAGCTACTTAGAGTAGAATTTAGAGACAAAAGGTAATCTGGTCCTATACTTTTCAAGTTTATATAGCCTAAATTACTCTTGGAACAATGAGGGCCACTTGACCAAACCTTAGTCCCTGTTCCTGTTTCCATGTTCAGACTACTTGATTTTGACATTTTATGGGTAAAGAGGGGCCAAAGTCAACTGTAAATGCAAACTGCATTTTGAGGAGACCCTGAAAAAGAAGTATGTGACCCAAAGTCCTATGTGGCATTCTGCCTCGAGAGCATTAAAATGATAGCTTCCCTACCACTCAGGCTGTTTTATAAAATATAACTGGTTTAACTTGCTACCAAGAAGCCTGTAGTTGAACAACTTCCTCCTGTATTAGGGGCCAAGTTGTTTACTTCCTCTGTGTAGCTGCTGATAGAGATGAAAGCTTTGTCTACAGTTTACTTATCTTTTGCCTGTATTATAAAGGAAATTTTAGAAAATCACACTGCAGTACGTAATAAGACATCTCCAGGAACCAGTGAGCCTCTCTGCAACATTAATGAAACATTTAGGGAGATAAAAAGTATGTAAGGCAGACTCCCAAGGAGTTTATACATGTTTATGGTCCCAATTGTGGCAATCAGATCTAAAATAAAATTCTTCACTATATACATTCATCCAATGAATATCAGCGCCTATTATGGGCAAAGCACTATGAAGAATCCTTGCCTTTAAGAAGGTACATATCTAGTTAGGGGGAAAAGGCCATGTATACAGTGAATGTAGTCTTTTTTTTTTTTTTTTTTTTTTTTTTTGAGACGGTCTCAGACTGTCACCCAGGCTGGAGTGCAGTGCCACAATCATGGCTTATTGCAGCCTCGAACTCCCAGATTCAGGTGATCCTCCCATCTCAGCCTCCTGAGTAGCTAGGACTACAGGCATAAACCACCGTCTTTGTATTTTTTGTAAAGACTTGTTTTGCCATGTTGCTTCGGCCGGTCTTGAACTCCAGGGTTCCAGTAGTCCACCCACCTCAGCCTCCCAAAGTGTTAGGTGTACAGGCGTGAGCTGCCATGACTGGCTAAATATTGTCTTTTATTAGATATTCAAGTATCATAAAAGCAGAAAACATTTTTGAAGAAAAAAATTCCTGGTAGATCCAGTGGTTTTCAAATCTTCCTCATCTCTTCAAACTAAATATAGAACCTCTCCTCCTAATTTAAAAATAAGATAGGCCGGGCGCGGTGGCTGAAGACTGTAATCCCAGCACTTTGGGAGGCCGAGACGGGCGGATCACAAGGTCAGGAGATCGAGACCATCCTGGCTAAAAAATACAAAAA
>NW_012118599.1:13352958-13354480 GCF_000951035.1 Colobus angolensis palliatus
TTCAAGCAATTCTCCTGCCTCAGCCTCCCGAGTAGCTGGGATTACAGGTGCACACCAGCACGCCCAGTTGTATTTTTAGTAGAGACGGGGTTTCACCATGTTGGCCAGGATGGTCTTAATCTCTTGACCTCGTGATCTGCCCGCTTGAGCCTCCCAAAGTGCTGGGATTATAGGAATGAGCCACCGAGCCTGGCTCACACTGGGAAATCTTAATAGATTACAATTAAGAGGGAGTAGTGGTGAGGCTGAAACTATTTCTAACAAGTTCCCTGGTGATA
This sequence comes from Colobus angolensis palliatus, assembly GCF_000951035.1. Classification (NCBI taxonomy): domain Eukaryota; kingdom Metazoa; phylum Chordata; class Mammalia; order Primates; family Cercopithecidae; genus Colobus; species Colobus angolensis. The sequence goes on from NW_012118599.1 coordinate 13,353,237, forward strand.
CTGAGGCTGCTGTTCCTCAAATCATACTTGGGAGTAGCAATGTTCTAGAGATGATCTAGTGGTTTTTTTTTTTTTTTTTGAGACAGTCACTCTGTCACCCAGGCTGGAATGCAGTGGCAATCTCGGCTCACTACAACCTCTGCCTCCCAGGTTCAAGTGATTCTCCTGCCTCAGCCTCCTGAGTAGCTGGGATTACAGGCACTTGCCACCACGTCCGGCTAATTTTTGTATTTTTAGTAGATACGGGTCTTGCCATGTTGGCCAGGCTGGTCTTGAACTCCTGACTTCATGTGGTCCACCTGCCTTGGTCTCCCAAAGTGCTGGGATAACAGGCATAAACCACCGCACCCGGCAAGATTTGATTATGACTTATCTAAACAGAGTTCCTGAAATGGTCAAGTAGCAATCTAATTCTACATTAGAACAAAATGCAAGAGATAGGCCAATGGTTAGAACTGAGGGTATAATAGGGTTTACCTGTATGAAAGTCGCTTTTGTGTAGAGAGACCTGCCCTAGTTACCGTATCACTTTTAGGGTTTCAAGGCTTCACCTCACATTCTCCAGCTGAAAACATGTAAATCTGGTCAAGGTATTATGTGAACTGCCCATCACAGAGCTAGCAAGTTTTTCTTGTGTTTTTTTGAGACAGTCTCTCACTGTGTCACCCTGGCTGGAGTGCAGTGGCATGATCTCAACTCACTGCAACCTCCACCTTCCAGGTTCAAGCGATTCTCCTGCCTTAGTCTCCCGAGTAGCTGGGATTACAGGCGCCTGCCATGACCAGCTTATTTTTTTTAGTAGAGACAGGGTTTCGCCACCTTGCCTAGGCTGGTCTCGAACTCCTGAGGTCCTGCAATCCACCCGCCTCAGCCTCCCTAAATGCTGGGATTATAGGCATGAGGAACCACACCTAGCCTAGAGAGCTTTTCTTAAAATCCCTTTTTTTTCGGGGGCCCGGATCGGTGGCTAACATTTGTAATCCCAGCAACTTTGGGAGGCCGAGGCAGGCAGATCATGAGGTCAAGCAATCAAGACCATCCTGGCCAACATGATGAAACCTCATCTCTATTAAAAATACAAAAATTAGCTGAGCATGGTAGCATGCACCTATAGTCCCAGCTACTTGGGAGGCCGAGGCAGGAAAATTGCTTGAACCCAGGAGGTCGAGGTTGTGGTGAGCTGAGATCGCACCACTGCATTCCAGCCTGACAACAGAGGGAGACTCCGTCTCAAAAAAAAAATC
>NW_012118599.1:13354700-13357171 GCF_000951035.1 Colobus angolensis palliatus
TCAAGTGATTCTCCTGCCTCAGCCTCCTGAGTAGCTGGGATTACAGGCGTGTGCCACCATGCTCAGCTAATTTTTTTGGTATTTTTAGTAGAGATGGGGTTTTACCATGTTGGTCAGGCTGGTCTCAAACTCCTGATCTCGTGATCTCCCTGCCTCAGGCTCCCAAAGTGCTGGCATTGCCTGTATTTTTTATTTTTTGTGATGAAGTCTTGCGCTGTTGCCCAGGTTGGAGTGCAGTAGCATGATCCCAGCTCACTGCAACCTCTGCCTCCAGGGTTAAAGCAATTCTCCTGCCTCAGCCTCTGAGTAGCTGGAATTACAGGTGCCTGGAACATGCCTGGCTAATTTTTCCATTTTTAGTAGAGACAGGGTTTTGCCATGTTGGCCAGACTGGTCTCGAACTCCTGACCTCAGGTGATCCATCTGCCTTGGCCTCACAAAGTGTTGGGATTACAGGCGTGAGCCATTGTACCTGGCCAAGTTATATAATTTGAATACATTGTTATTAATCTGCAATAATCTGTAAGGTATTATCTCCATTTTACAGATAAGAAAGTGAAAAAATGACTTGTTCAAGGCCCTCATTGTAATAAGCAGAGCTAAGTTTGCAACCAGGTCTCTTAGACTCCAAGGCCCACACACTTTTTACTATATGACACTGCCTCCCTAAATGCTAAAGATTAAAAACTCAATGGTAGGATGAATTTTTACATCTCTATCAGCAGTGGGATTAGAATCCACGCCTGTGAAGAGATGGGACTATAACTCGGCACCTAAATGGATTATTTTTTGTATTAAAAATTTCATAATTCCCCTTCTCAGGGATATCTGTAAAGATAAAATATTAAAGATCTGTAGAGATAAAAAATATTAAATCCTAAAGGCAAGCCTGAGGGCAGTACTAATGTGTTAATGGCTTAAAAAATGATTCCAATGTTTGCATGCCCTCAGGCCTGGGGCGTTTATTAGTGCAGGCCAAAGGGCTCTTGGGATTTCTTTTGCCTTGATGAGATATGGCAGAAACAACCTGGGGGTTTGAAGAGTGGGGCTGCAAGAAGGATTTCTGCAATTCCAATGCAAAATGATAATCCATGTGTTCAGGCATATCCCATACTGGTACCAGGGAGCCACACTTCTCACAGGGCACTTGGTCCTCAGCAGCTAGAAGACATGGAGTTGGGGTTGCTTTCTGAGTCACCTCCAGCGCAGATTTGGAAGCTGAAGAAGCATACATGCTTTGGCTGTTGTGTGCCAAATCCATCTCTGCAGGAGTTGCTTTAGAGGATTCTAGCTTCAATACCCCTTCACAAACAGGGACACAGCCTGGATACTCTATTGGTAAAGAGTTTGGTAATGCTTTACAGTTGGACCATGGATTTTGTGGGGGGAAAGAAACTGTAGAATTATTAAGCTGTTTCTGCTTTAGAAGCAAACTTTTCTGCTTAAAGAAGGGCTCAGTTCCTGTAGTTTGACTGGTTTGAAAAGGTAATGAGGGCTTGGACGGCAAACTGATCGTGGGAGCCTGAGTGGGAGCAGTAAGAGATGAAAGTGAAGCTGCTTTAACTTTCTGCCTTTCTGCAGCTTTTTGGAAGAATGATTCCAGAGATGTGGTTGCTTTCTTAGTGGCTGTCATCACTGGGCCACTTCCCTCGGTCTTAGCTTCTAAGCTGGTAACTGGCACCTTTAGCAGAGAACTTGGGTCACTGCTCAAGAAGCTGGTGATATCTGTGCAAGATGAAGGGGCAGAGGCAGAAAATTTTGTAGCACAGAGGAAAAGCATTGTGAGAGGAGGAGACCTATACAGAAAGTAAAGAAATAAGATGATTAGCAATTTAGAATATTAAAATAGTGACCTATTGCTAAGTCCATGAATTGTATCTGTTTTACTTCACGATAGGACAGATTTAATCCACAGATGACTAGGATTCTGGTTCTGCCACAGAAGTTGTTCTTTACTGCAGTGGTTCTCAAACATTAATGTGTATCAGAGATTAACAGACCTGGGATGACAGAGAATTTAATTTCCTAGGTGGTGCTGATGTTATGTCTCGAGAACCACTAATTTAGTAACCACTCACCTCCCGACAGCCAGAAATTATTGTTTTTTATAAGGTTTCACTGGAAAGCTGCTGTAATTCAGGGTTGGGGCAAGAAATTTTATTCAGGACAACAAAAAGCTTTAGAATATTTAGACTAGAAAGACTTGAAAAAATCCTCTTAGCCATTATCCCGTTTTTAAACAGGGCACTACCTAACCCTGACTGACTTACCACTCTGGAATTTCTAGAGAATGAAATTCCACAACTGCTTTTCGTTACTAGTCCCAATTTCAGAAACATTTTAAGAAATTCTTGTCATAGCTGGGCGTGGTGGCTCACGCCTGTAATTCCAGCACTTTGGGAGGCCAAGGTGGGTGGGTCATGAGGTCAGGAGTACAAGATCAGCCTGGCCAACATGGTGAAACCCCATCT
>NW_012118599.1:13357551-13357948 GCF_000951035.1 Colobus angolensis palliatus
GTGGATCACCTGAGGTCAGGAGTTTGAGATCAGCCTGGCCAACATGGAGAAACCCTGTCTCTACTAAAAGTACAAAACTTAGCTAGCCATGGTAGCAGGCATCTGTAATCCCAGCTACTCAGAAGGCTAAGGCAGGAGAATTGTTTGAACCCCGGAGGCAGAGATTGCAGTGAGCCAAGATCGCACCACTGCACTCCAGCCTGGGCGACAAGAGTGAGATTCCGTCTCAAAAAAAAAAAAAAGTATCCCACTATCCTCAGGTGTCATGCTTTGGGACAGTCTTATAATCAGATAATTTTCATGCTTCCTTGTGCATCATGGAGTTTCACATGGTTGGTGAGTAGTATTCATTGTAGTTTGTCAATTTATAACTTTTCAAATAAGGTTTCATGTGTAC
>NW_012118599.1:13358567-13359728 GCF_000951035.1 Colobus angolensis palliatus
TGATCCGCCCGTCTCGGCCTCCCAAAGTGCTGGGATTACAGGCTTGAGCCACCGCGCCCGGCCGGAATACTTTAAAAAAAGTAAGGGCTTTATTAAATATGTAATTAAAGGATTCCAATCCTGAAAATCATTAATATCTGGACAGAAAATGAAGATGCTCCAAAAAGAGGCTTATATTTCATGACCAACAGAAGTGAAGTTTACTAATGAATATGACATTCGGTATAAAAGCAGTGGAGCTTCTAACTGAGTTGGGATGTCAGATAGAGATTATCAGTGAACACGGGTCACCTTTATAATCAAGAAAGATGCTTTTAAGATAGAACAATCAAGTAGTTTGAAGTTCCCAAATGTATCCTTGAAATTTGGGCCCTGTTCTCCAAGTGCAACTGATCATTTCCCTGACCAAGCCAATACAGGGCAAGGGTCTAACCTTCTCCTGGGAACTGGAATGTATCAGCTGTAGGCAAAGGATCTGCGCTGAGCTATCTTGTTTCTGAGGTTGGTACTGTATTTTCTCCCAGAGTAATAGGTACTGGTAGTCTAAGTCAGAGTCTATCCCAGATGGAAGAGCTCAGATGCCTACTACTTTTAGAACAAAGACAAGGCATAAGTCTCTTCGGAGAAGATGAGCTAGAAAAGAACTCACCATTCTGTCTGGATTCCAGAAGTATTACAGTTCTTGATAACAGTAAATGCATCATGGCTCATCTTGTGAGCATCATAGCGGGTAAGGGCACAGCAGCGGCGCAGGCTGCTGAGGCGTTTGTCTCCTTGTACACGAATGCTCACAGCCAGCTGGGTGGCTACCCTGTCATTCTGTGGGTGGGAAGGGATGGAGACCAGAAATAAAGTTATGAGGAGCATCTGAATTCTAGGTACTGAATTGCAGGAGAGGAAATTAAAAGAACCAGGGTGACAATGGTTTGGAAACAGTAGTTTAGAAGTCAAGAATAAAGGTAAACTGAGTTCTGCAAAGAGTAAAGATAAAATATAAAAAAGAGAAGCCAGGCATGGTGGCTCACGCCTGTAATCCCAGCACCTGGGGAGGCTGAGGTGGGTAGATCACCTGAAGTCAGGAGTTCGAGTCTAGCCTGGCCAACATGGCGAAACCCCATCTCTACTGAAAAATACAAAAAACCAGCCAGTCATGGTGGCAGG
>NW_012118599.1:13362048-13363587 GCF_000951035.1 Colobus angolensis palliatus
CGTGGTCTCGATCTCCTGACCTTGCGATCCACCCGCCTCGGCCTCCCAAAGTGCTGGGATTACAGGCTTGAGCCACCGCGCCCGGCCTCTTTTTTTTTTTTGAGACGGAGCTTTGCTCTTGTCGCCCAGGCTGGAGTGCAATGGCGCCATCTCGGCTCACTGCAACCTCCACCTCCCGGTTCAAGAGATTCTCCTGCCTCAGCCTCCTGCATAGCTGGGATTATAGATGCCTGCCACCACGCCCAGCTAATTTTTGTATTTTTAGTAGAGACAGGGTTTCGCCATGTTGATCAGGCTAGCCTTGAACTCCTGACCTCAGGTGACTTGCCTCAGCCTCCGAAAGTTTGAGCCACCACTCCCGGCCCAGGAAGAGGATTTCAACAAACATTTCCCAAAGATATACAAATGTCCAACAAGCACATGAAAAGATTATCAGAGAATATAAGTCCAACCATAATGAGATACCATTTCACACCCACTAGAATGGCTAAAATCTAAAGTCAGTAACAAGGATGTGGAAAAATTGGAACCCTCTTATATTGATGGTAAGGATGTGAAATGGTGTAGCCACTGTGGAAAACAGTCTGGTGATTCCTCAAAATGCTAAACATAGAGTTACCATATGACCCAGAAATTATACTCCAAGGTATATGCTGAAAAGAAAACAGATATCTACACAAAAACTTGTAGATGAATGTTCATATTAACATTATTCATAATAGCCAAAAGTGGAAATAACTCAAATGTCCATTCACTAATAAGCAGATAAGCAAAATATGGTACATATTAATACAAGAGAATATTATTCAGCCATAAAAAGGTGTCAGTCCTGGCCAGGTGTGCTGGCTCACGCCTGTAATCCCAGCACTTTGGGATGCCGAGGCAGGAGGATCACAAGGTCAAAAGATCAAGACCACCCTGGCCAACATGGTGAAACCCTGTCTCTACTAAAAACACAAAAATTAGCGGGGCGTGGTGGTGTGTGCCAATAGTCCCAGCTACTCGGGAGGCTAAGGCAGCAGAATCACTTGAACTTGAGAGGCGGAGGTTACAGTGAGCCAAGACTGCACCACTGCACTCCTGCCCGGTGACAGAGCAAGACACTGTCTCAAAAAAAAAAAAAAGAGTAAGTACTGATACACACTACAATATGGCTGAACCTTGAAAACATGTTAAGTGAAAGACTTCAAGCCAGTCACAAAAGACCACATTTATATGAAATGTCCAGAACAGTAAGCAATGTAGTGGTTGCCTAGGGCTGGGAGGTAGCTGGGAGAGAAATGGGGAGTGACCGGTAATGGGTACAAGATTTCTTTTGGGGGTGATAAAAATGCTCTAAAGTTGATTGTAGAATAGTTGTAGAACTCTGCAATATACTAAAACCACTGAACTATTTTAAATGGTTGAATTTTATGGTATGTAAAGTATATGTCAATAAAGCTATTTTTTTTTTTTGAGGCGGAGTCTCGCTCTGTCGCCCGGGCTGGAGTACTGTGGCCGGATCTCAGCTCACTGCAAGCTCCGCCTGCCGGGTTCACG
>NW_012118599.1:13365197-13373975 GCF_000951035.1 Colobus angolensis palliatus
GGTTTCACCGTGTTAGCCAGGATGGTCTCGATCTCCTGACCTCGTGATCCGCCCATCTCGGCCTCCCAAAGTGCTGGGATTACAGGCTTGCGCCATCGCACCCGGCCGAGACCACGTCTTAAAAAAAAAAAAAGGAAAAAGAAAAAGAAAGAAAACAGGTATTTCCTATGCTAATACTTTTTTCTGTCTTTGTTCCTGCTCCATAAGGTAAAGAGCAGCCGATATGTAAATCGCAAAGCCTACCCCAAGAATAAAGAAAGAAAATCTTACATCATTTCGGTCTTTAGTCAGTCTCTCCTCTAGTTCCTGGGCTAACTGCAACAGCCACCATTGTACCTAAAAAAGTGTTGAGACTTTAATATTTCATTTAAACACCCGAAGTCTATTAAGAACTCGATGGTGTATTTGTTCTTTCTTTTCTCTCAAACAGAACTGTGCACAAAAGACTCCCCATAATCAAAGGATCACCAGATCATAGAAATGTTCCCAGTCCTGCTGTCCTGCCCTAGCTCAAGTCTTTCATTTTCTTTTCCTGCTGGTTTGCCATCAGGTGACTTTCAAGCATGTTCCAGCTCTGAGAAAAAGACAAGACACAAACTTGAAGCATAATATCCTAGGCCTTCCAAGTCTCCATCTACTAAACAAATGAGAAATTCCATTTTATTTCGATGGAAGAAAGGGAAAAAAGTAATCATCATAAACGAGTCAATTTTCAACCCAAGGAAAGAACATCTGTTTTCTTCATACTTTATAAAGGTCTCCTCTAACCTATTAAACCTTCCACAGCTACCAAAACCTACCCACTGACCCCTTTAAAAGAGGTAGTGTTCTATCAAGAATGCCTGCTTACCTGTTCCCGAGTAGCAAGAGCTGTTTTTCCTGGGAAGTTCTTACTACAGCCAATGGTTTTGGGTAGTTGCCTGGGTTTAACTGGATCATGTTCAATCCCTCGGCACATGGCATACAGCCAAGACCTAATAAGACCAGCAAAAAACGTTAAGGTGAAATTAAATGATTATTCTTGTTAAAACAAAACCAAATAACTAAAACCTTGTCCAAAATTTAGTGTACTGGACCTCTGACAAAATCCTGCCCTTCTCAGTGAATTCCAATGCAATATATGGACAATGAGAACACTGGTTCTACTTTCTAAAGCCAAGTCATCATTTGTATTTTTGGAAAAATGCCAAGCAAGCCACTGATTCATATCCCCAAGTGTGTGTGTGCTTGCTAGGGCATTAAACAAGCATTTTAAGAGAATATAGCATCTCAGCATGCATGAATGATGTAATTAGTATATACTCAGGCATCAAAGTAACAAATCCTATCTATCAACCACCCAGGTACATGGAAAAAACTAGTCTAGACTGACAGGCCATACTGACCCAAGATTTTAAAGCAAGAAGGACCAGTGAAATTATCTCAAGAAACAAATGTTAACCTAAAGATAGGTCTAGATTTTACTAGAAGCTTTTGTCTATATTTGAATATTGCATCTCCATAAAGTTTATGATAAAAAAAAAAATGAATCACTTACCCATTCTTCTCCCCAAAATGACTCTGGAGCTGGGATTCAGTGAACTGTGTCAGTTCACCCATGTATTCTACCCCTAGGATCTCAATGACAGAGGCCCCTAGCTTTCCTCCAAGATTACGGCTGATAACAAAAGAGACAAAGAATTGATAGGTCACATCATAAATATCTAATTAGCAGCAAACATAAGACATTCTACTTTGTAAGTAGCTCTCCAAAAGGTTCAGGACAAATGAGAGCATATATTCTGGGAATTCAGTTACTCTGGGAGTTAGAATTTGAGGAGAAGATTAACAATAACATAACCAAAAGGTTAAAGTCCTTGATTAACTATCAAGTAAACTGTATATAAAACTTTCAGTTGTACAACACCTGCTGTCCTGTTTGGGGATTAAAATCCCAAACACAAAATAAATCCCTTCCATGGCTAAAACTTTACTTAAGAATATATAAGGCCGGGCGTGGTGGCTCAAGCCTGTAATCCCAGCACTTTGGGAGGCCAAGGCAGGAAGACTGCTTGAGTCCAGGAGTTTGAGACCAGCCTTGGCAACAGAGTAAGACCCCAACTCTACAAAAAAAATTAAGGCCAGGTGTGGTGGCTCACGCCTGTAGTCCCAGCACTTTGGGAGGCCAAAGCGAGTGGATCACTTGAGCCCAAGTTTGAGAACAGTCTGAACAACATGGCGAAACCCTGTCTCTACAAAAAAATTAGTTGGGTGTGGTGGCGTGCAGCTGTAGTCCCAGCTACTTGGGAGGCTGAAGTGGGAGGATCACTTGACCCCAGGAGACAGAGGTTACAGTGAGCCGAGATTGTGCCACCGTACTCCAGCAAATTAACTGGGCATGGTGGCATGTGCCTGTGGTCCCAGCTACTTGGGAGGCTGAGGCAGGAGGATTGCTGGAACCCAGGAGGTTAAGGCTGCAGTGAGCTCTAAATATAAACACAGTCAGCTGGACACAGTGGCTCATGCCTGTAATCCCAGTACTTTGGGAGGCCAAGGCAGGCGGATCATTGGAGGCCAGGAGTTTGAGACCAGCCTGGCCAAAATAGTGAAACCTTGTCTCTACTAAAAATACAAAAATTAGTCGGGTGTGGTGGCATACAGCTGTGGTCCCAGCTACTCAGGTGGCTGAAGCAGGAGAATCGCTTGAACCCAGGAGGTGGAGGCTACAGTGAGCCGAAATCATGCCACTGCACTCCAGCCTGGGCAACAGAGACTCCGTCTCAAAAAAAAAAAAAAAAAAAGGTCAAAATTCTTTAGCCTAGCCTTTGAGGCTCCCTATAATCTGTCTTTAAATCATCTTTTCAGTCTATTTCCATTATCTTCCTCAATATGGTGCAGCTGAACTACTTTAGGTCCCAGTTCACTAAAAATATCTCATACTTTCCCCTCTTTGTGCTAAAAAGTTCTCCAAATCAGTACTGCTTTGCTGTTTTTGTCTGACTCTCCAAATTGTGCCAAATCTCAAAACAAAATCCCATGCCTTTTTATAAATCCTTCTCCAAATACTCCCTTCTTTTGTGAAGTTTGTTCTGCCTGCACAATTCATTTATCAATTATGCAGTCTTATGACAGCACTTTTACTATTGCTTTTTACCTTGTCCTTTCTATAATATTATAAGTCCTTGTCAAAGCCACACAACTGGTAGGCACAACCTGTTCATTTGACTTGGCTTCTTCTCTAATGCCTACTTTGGGAGCTGAAATTCAGCAGCCCTGAACACCTTGATTTGCTATTAGAGGAAAGAAAAGAAGTAAAATTCCTATTTGTTACTTAATAACAGACTTGAATAAAAAGTCTAGAGGGAAGTTAAACATACAGCTAAAACTTGATTTATTATTATTATTATTTTTTAAGACGGAGTCTTGCTCTTGTCACCCAGGCTGGAGTGCAATGGCGCCATTTCGGCTCACTGCAACCTCCACCTCCTGGGTTCAAGCGAGTCTCCTGCCTCAGTCTCCCGAGTAGCTAGGCGCCACCACCACGCTCAGCTAATTTTTGTATTTTTAGTAGAAATTGGTTTTCACCATGTTGGCCAGGCTGGTCTCGAACTCCTGACTTCAGGTGATCCACCCGCCTCGGCCTCCCAAAGTGCTGGGATTACAGGCGTGAGCCATCATACCTGGCCTATTTATTTATTTTTTGTAGAGATGGGGTCTCACTATGTTGCTTAGACTGGTTTTGACCTCCTGGGCTCAAGTGATCCACCTGCCCTGGCCTACCAAAGTGCTGGGACTACAGGTGTGAGCCACCACACCTGGCTCATTTTTTTAAAATTCAGGATTAAGTATCTGCCACAGATAACCCAGAACTGAAGGTTCAATAAGTCTCAGCATGGCTGGGCGCAGTGGCTCACGCCTATAATCCCAGCACTTTGGGAGGCTGAGGACGGCGAATCACCTGAGGTCAAGAGTTTGAGAGCAGCCTGGCCAACATGGTGAAACCCTGTCTCTACCAAAATTACAAAAATTAGCCAGGTGTAGTGGTTGGCACCTATAATTCCAGCTACTCAGGAGCCCGAGACAGGAGAATTGCTTGAACCTGGGAGGTGGAGGTTGCAGGGGGCCGACACTGCGCCACTGCACTCTAGTGTAGGCAACAAGAGTGAAACTCTGTCTCAAAAAATAAATAAATAAATAAATAAAAATAAAAATCTCAGCGTATGTTTCAAAATGTTCTGTGTTGTCTTCCTTCTAACTGCCTGGTACTTATTTCTCCTGGCTCCAGTCCTTAATTACTAACACAAGAAACTACAACCAGAGAGTTTCTACACATGGATATAAATGAAATTTAACGTGCTGCCTGAATACTTACATTTTGCGAATGGGTATTTGGCTGAAGAGCTGTGGGACTGACCCATGTGAAACCAGGGTTTGGCGGTTGGGCTTGTTTAGTCCACAGGCTAGTTTTGCCAGGACCTGGAAGCATGCAAAGTGTAAAAACCTCGTTACTGTCAACCCACCAAAGTTGGTGAATATAAACATACACATAACACACACACAGAGCTTAATGGCTGTAACCAATGGTTTCTACATTAAAAACAAAAATAAAACCAGAAACTCAAGACATCTCTAAAACTTGATATCCCACAACATCATTATCCTGACGCAAAATCATTATCCTCACTCTTCTTCCCACATCTCTCCCATTCTGTTTTCCTCTAGTCATTTTTTCCTTCCCATCTAGTCCTACTTCAAGAGGTTTGAAAAGTAGAGACTGCAGGAGAAACTCAAGCAAGATGCATTTCTCAGTGTGTCTATATAAAAATGCTGAAACATACTTGTTTTACCCTATCCCATTTACATTTCTTAATAGTTGGTCCATTTTGAGTCCTCAATTTAACACAAATTATCATAATTTAGTATCTGTTATAGAGATTGGGCTCAAAACCATTCTCCAATAACAAACACCTTCTTATAAGTAACACTTAAAAAATGAAAAAGCTTAAATCCTTGAGAACTCTTTTTTTTTCTTTTTTTGAGACAGAGTCTTGCTCTGTCACCAGGCTGGAAGGTAGTGGCGCGATCTCGGCTCAAAGCAATCTCCCCCTCACCGGGTTCATGCAATTCTGCCTCAGCCTCCTGAGCTGGAACTACAGGTGTGGGCCATCATGCTCAGCTAATTTTTGTATTTTTGGTAGAGACGGGGTTTCACCATGTTGGCCAGGATGGCCTCGAGATCTCTTGAACTCATGATTGGCCCACCTCAGTCTCCAAAGAGAACTTTTTTTTTTTTTTTAAAGACAGAGTTTCGCTCTTGTTGCTCAGGCTGGAGTGCAATGGCACGATCTCAGCTCACTGCAACCTCCACCTCCCGGGTCCAAGCGATTATCCTGCCTCAGCCTCCTGAGTAGCTGGGATTACAGGCATGAGCCACCATGCCCAGCTAATTTTGTATTTTTAGTAAAGATGGAGTTTTTCCATGTTGGTCAGGCTGGTCTCGAACTCCCAACCTCAGGTGATCCACCAGCCTCAGGCTCTCAAAGTTCTGGGATTACAGGCGTGAGCCACCGCGCTTGGCCAAGATAGATCTTTTCTAAGAGTAAAGCACTTCAATGGTATTTTGCAAATTATAAAAATATAATTTTTTAAATATTTATATAATTTAAAAATTATATTTTTATAATTATGTTTTAAAATATAAAATCATCAAATTCATTAGAGAGATTGGTTAAGAACTTCTACCAGGCAACATTTAGTCTGGTTTAAATTACACTGAAGCTATTGTTTCCTTTCCCTTCATCCAACCAGGAAAAAAAAAAAAAAAACCAAAAAAATTCAGATGGGTAGTTTGGCAACTTTCCCTGTATTGAAGGGAGGAGAAGGTATCAACCAGGGATAATCAGCCACTGCCCAATTACTGAGCTTTGGTCAGAAAGGGATGAAAGTCCTGGGCTCTTGCTATACTTTATTCATAATTAATCAGAAAACCAGTTATTCTGTTCCTGAATTTTTGGGAACTGTGTACCCTAAATTAAAATAGTGGTCTAAATTAATAAAATTTTATTATTCCTTTTATTGCTCTCATAAGAAAACAGGGAATAGGCAAAAGCATAAAATACCCAGGCAACTCCACATAACAAGATAATACAAAAATATTCAGCAAGTGGCTGGGCACAGTGGCTCACGCCTGTAATCCCAGCACTTTGGGAGGCCGAGGTGGGTGGATCACTTGAGGTCAGGAGTTCCAGACCAGCCTGGCCAATATGGTGAAACCCTGTCTCCAATAAAAATAGAAGAATTAGCTGGTCATGGTGGTGTGCACCTGTAATCCCAGCTACTCGGGAGGCTGAGGCAGGAGAATCACCTGAATCCGGGAGGCAGAGGCTGCAGTGAGCTGAGATCAGGCCATGCACTCCAGCCTGGGGAACAGGGCAAAACTCCATCTCAAAAAAATAATAAAAAATAAAAATAAAAATAAAAATTCAGCAAGTGAAAACTTACAAGTTCAAAGACTAGCTTCCTTTTTTCCACAGACAGTTCAGTCATTAAGGAAATACTGTCATCTCTCAGTATCTGCAGGAGATTGGTTCTAAGACCCCCAGTGAATGCCAAAATCCCAAGTCCTGTATATAAAATGCACAACTCCCATAATATAAAATGGTGTAGTATTTGCATATAACCTTTGTATGTCCTTCTGTATACTTTAAATCATCTCTAATTACTTATAACACCTATAACGTACAATGTAAATGCTATATAAACTGCTCTTATAGTGTATTGGTTTTTCTTTTCTTTTTTTTTGAGATGGAGTCTTGCTCTTGTTACCCAAGAGTGCAATGGCTAGAATGCAATGGCATGATCTTGGCTTACTGCAACCCATGCCTCCCGGGTTCAAACAATTCTTCTGCCTTAGCCTCCTGAGTAGCTGGGATTTTTCACAGGTGACCACTACCAAACCCAGCTAATTTTTGTATTTTTAGTAGAGACAGGGTTTCACCATGTTGGCCAGGCTAGTCTCGAACTCCTGACCCCATGATCCACCTGCCTTGGCATCCCAAAATGCCGGGATTATAGACAAGAGCCACCACACTAGGCTTTTCTTTTTTTTTTTCCTTTCTTTTTTTTTTTTAGACAGAGTCTCACTCTGTTGCCCAGGCTGGAGTGCAATGGTGCGATCTCAGCTCATAGCAACCTCCACCTCCCAGGTTCAAGCACTTATCGTGCCTCAGTCCCCAAAGCATCTGAGACTACAGGTGTGTGCCACCACACCCAGCTAATTTTTTTGTATTTTTGGGAGAGATGGGTTTTGCCATGTTGCCCAGGCTGGCCTCAAACTCCTCGGTTCAGGTGATCTGCCTGCCTTGGCCTCCCAAAGTGCTGGGATTACAGGTGTGAGCCATTGTGCCTGGACTTGTTTTTTCATTTGTATAATTTTGCATTGTCATATTGGGCCTTTTAATTTAAAAAATATATATATTTTTGAACCATGGGTGGTTGAATCCCCAGATATGAAACTTACAGATACAGAGGGCCAACTGTCATTTAGATGTCACTGCATAAATAAGCATTAGCTGTAATTTTTCTTTTCTTTTTTTTTTTTTTTGAGACGGAGTCTTTGCTTTGTTGCCCAGGCTGGAGTGCAGTGGCACAATCTTGGCTCACTGGAACCTCCGCCTCCCAGGTTCAAGCAATTCTCCTGCCTCAGCCTCCCGAGTAGCTGGGACTACAGGTGCCTGCCACCACGTCTGGTTTATTAATTAATTTTTTTATTTTTAGTAGAGATGGTGCTTTACCATATTGATCAGGCTGCTCTCGAACTCCTGACCTCAGGTGATCCACCTGCCTCAGCCTCCCAAAGTGCTGGGACTACAGGCGTGAGCCCCCACGCCAGGCCTTCAGCTTGCTTCTTAGTATGTCCATTTCCATGTCAAAGAATTACTTATGCTTTGATTTGGGCCTCAATATGAATTTTAAACAGAAATCCATTCAAAGCATATGTGTACCAACCTTTTTTTTTTTTTTGGAGAGTCTCACTGTCGCCCAAGCTGAAGTGCAGTGGCATGTTTTCAGCTCACTGCAGCTTCAGCCTCCTGGACTCAGCTGATCTTCCCACCTCAGCCTCCTGAGTAGCTGGGACTGTAGGTGCACACCACCACACCTGGCAAATTTTTTGTAGAGATTGGGTTTCAACATGCTCCCCAGGCTGCTCTTCAACTCCTGGGCTCACACAATCCACCCACAGAGGCGTGCGTGACTACACCCGGCCTATGTGTAGTAATTGAAATGTCCCACTGTCCCTGCTGTATTTGACTAAGGATATCAATGTTTCTCTTTGAAATCTACTATTAGCCTTCACCTTATTGTGTGAAATTCCAGCTGAACACTGAAAACCAGTCTCCCTCTCTATGGCTGCTCTCATTTCCTCCACAATCACTGCTCCCACGGTGAGCTGCAGGTCTGGAGAGGTGAGGTTATCAAGCTGAAGAGAATCGAGCCATTGAAATAAGCCTTGTTTTCGCATCCCCTCTGAAATGAATTAAGAAGTCACATTTAGACATTTAAAAAAATGATTTATTTAATTGTGCTATCTAATGTAGAAATGCTTAGATTACAGGTATTTAGACATATACGTTTTCACAAAAAAATGGCATCCAGTTTAGAAGACTAATTATGAGAGAGATCAATTTCTCCTTCAGAGTGATTCCCACAGCTTAGCTTCAGCATAGGCTCAATTTTCTGTACAACAAATATTTTGTATTAATATCATCTTTCATGAGCAATGATTTTTTTTTTTTTTTT
>NW_012118599.1:13375005-13382833 GCF_000951035.1 Colobus angolensis palliatus
AAAAAAAAAAAAAAAAAAATATTCAGAATTAACTCAAGCTTCAATACAAGCTTTTTAACATTTACATGTTTTTAGAGGTGGATTCCAGCCAAGTAACTTAAAATCCACTCTGAGGCACTAGATTTATTTCCCTGACAAGTTGTTTTAAGTTAGATATTGCTTGGGACTTAGGACCTTGAAAATATCTTATGCTGAGTACATACGAATCTTTATCCCCAAACTTACACTCTAATCCCTCAGCTCTACCTCCCTCAGACGAACTTTTCCTGACTGCCTACAGAACTTTTCTTAAATTTTTAATTATAGTTTCCAACTAAACATAACTGAAATCAAACTTTGTCTTCCTTCTCAAATGTTCTTTCCCAACCAAATCCCTATTTCTATTAAGGGCTTAAAACCCACATTAATATTGGCTTATTTTCTTTCTTTCATTCTTCATTATGCAGCCATTTATTTAGTCAACAAAGGCTACTTTAAAATATTTCACATATCCATTGCAACCACCCCACCACCCTATTTTATTCAGGTTTTCTTTATTCTTTTTTTTTTCTTTGAGACCAAGTCTTGCTCTGTCGCCCAGGCTGGAGTGCAGTGGCACGATCTCAGCTCACTGCAAGCTCTGCCTGCCAGGTACATGCCATTCTCCCGCTTCAGCCTCCCGAGTAGCTGGGACTTACAGGCGCCCACCACCACGCCCGGCTAATTTTTTGTATTTTTAGTAGAGATGGGGTTTCACCATGTTAGCCAGAATGGTCTCGATCTCCTGAGCTCATGATCTGCCCGCCTCGGACTCCCAAAGTGCCAGGATTACAGGCCTGAGCCACCGCACCCGGCAAGCTCTTACTCCTCAACTCTGTTCTTCTTTCCTTTGCTTAAACACATCTATATTTTAGGGTTTATTGCAAGTTTATCTATCACGAAGTCCTCTCCTTCAACTATTCTAGCTAGCTTCCAAGTACCACATTAAAGTCCTTAACCTTTTATCTGTAAAAGGAAGTAGACATAATTATTGTATTTTTTGAGACAGAGTCACACTCTGTTACCCAGGTTGGAGTGTAGTGGCATGATCTTGGCTCACTAATATATACTAGTATACACTATTTTAAATGATGGATGTTTTAATAGTATTTATTGTTCTTAATATGTGCAAGCCTTGGAGTTTCAGGAAAATAGATAATAATAAAAAAAAAAGAAAAATACATGCAAGCCGTTGTGCTGAGGAACTTTATGTTATTTTTTGAGACAGAGTCTCACTCTGCTGCCCAGGCTGGAGTGCAGTGGTGCAATCTTGGCTCACTGGAACCTCCCAGGTCCACGCCATTCTCCTGCCTCAGCCTCCCAAGTAGCTGGGACTACAGGCGCCTGCCACCATTCCCAGCTAATTTTTTTTGTATTTCTTTTAGTGGAGACAGGGTTTCACCGTGTTAGCCAGGATGGTCTACGATCTCCTGACCTTGTGATCCGCCCTCCTCGGCCTCCCAAAGTGCTGGGATTACAGGCGTGAGCCACCATGCCAGGCCAAAGAACTTCATTTTAAAAAACTATCTTTTGGGCCGTGCGTGGTGGTTCACGTCTGTAATTCCAGCATTTTGGGAGGCTAAGGCGGACATATCACGAGGTCAGGAGTTTGAGACCAGTCCGACCACCACGGTAAAACCCCGCCTCTACCAAAAATACAAATACAAAAATTAGCCAGACGTGGTGGTGCACACCTGTAATCCCAGCTACTCAGGAGGTTGAGACAGGAGAATTGCTTGAACCCGGGAGGCGGAGGTTGCAGTGAGCTGAGCGAGACTGCCCCTCAAAAAAGAAAAAAAACTTAAATAAAAACCCTGTCTTTTGGCGGGGCAATCTCTGCCTCCTGAGCTCAAGCGATCCTCCTACCTCAGCCTCCCAAGTAGCTAGGACTACAGGCAGATGCCACCACGTCCAGCTAATTTGTATTTTTTGTAGAGACGGGGTTTTACCATGTGACCAAGGATGGTCTCAAACTCCTGAACTCAAGCAAACCCCCCTATGTGCCCCCCATCTCCCCAGCCCCCAGCCTTGGCCTCACAAAGTGATGGGGATTACAGGCATGAGTCACCATGTATGATCATAAGAAGTAGAGCATAATTGTTAAAAGAACATTCTGCAGTCAAGCAAGGTTCAAATATTGGCTTCATAACCTACTGACCATGTGACTTTGGACAAGTTACATAATTCTCTAAGTTTCAGTTTCCTTGTCTACAAACTGCACTTCATATAGCTGTTATGAGGATTAAAAGATAGTTTATTAATTTTTTTTTTTTTTTGAGACAGAGTTGCTCTGTTGCCCAGGCTAGACTGCAGTGGCACGATCTCAGCTCACTGCAACCTCCACTTCCCAGGTTCAAGCAATTATCCTGCCTCAGCCTCCTGAGTAGCTGGGACTACAGCTGTGCACCTCCAGGCCCAGCTTATTTTTGTATTTTTAGTAGAGATGGGGTTTCACCATGTTGGCCAGGCTGGTCTTGAACTCCTGATCTCAAGGGCTCCCCAAGTGCTGGGATTGTAGGCGTGAGCCACTGTGCCCGGCCAAAAGGTAGTTTTTTAAAATAAAGTTCCTCAGCACAGTGGCTTGCGCATTTTTTTTTAAATTATCTATTTTCCTGAAACACCAAGGCTTGCACATATTAAGAACAATAAATACTATTAAAACATCCATCATTTAAAACAACTTATACTAGTATATATTAGCTTTGGGAAATAAAAATATGAATAATTTATTGTAATTGTGTGACTTTCTGGACCATTTTAACTTAGCCAGCATGGTGACAAATGCCTATAACCCCAGCTACTCAGGAGGTTGAGGCATGAGAATCACTTGAACCCCAGAGGTGGAGGCTGCAGTGTGCCAAGATCTCACAACTGCATTCCAGCCTGGGTGATACCAAAAAATCAGTGTTGCACATAGAAATTTTAAAAACGTTATATATTAAGATGTGGTACAGAAAGGTAAGACCAAAGAACACCTTTCTTATGATAATTAAACTTCTGACTCTGGTCCCAGAATAATAAAATATCAAATATCAAAAGCTTATGTGCCATGATTTTGCTTCCTTTATAAGTGGCACATCTTTATTATCCATTATATTTTGTCCAAAGACCTAAAGGCTCTGCAGCCTCTAGTTTGACATAGTTTGCATTATCAGGATCAGAAAATAAAATAATTCCTTAAGTCACAAGCTTCCCTGGGCAATTTTACTACCACCCTTCTGCAAAACACATTAAAGGCATATCATACAATTGTTCAGCAGCAAAAGCAAAGTTTACATCTTACCTCTTTTTTTTTTTTTTTCTTTTGAGACAGAGTCTTGCTCTGTCGCCACCCAGGCTGGAGTGCAGTGGCGCGATCTCGGCTCACTGCACCCTCCACCTCCTGGGCTCAAGCGATTCTCCTGCCTCAGCCTCCTGAGTAGCTGGGATTACAGGCACCTGCAACCGTGCCTGGCTAATTTTTGTATTTTTAGTAGAGATAGGGTTTCACCATGTTGGCCAGGCTGGTCTCGAACTCCTGACCTCAGGTGATCCACCCGCCTCGGCCTCCTAAAGTGCTGGGATTACAGATGTAAGACACCACGCCCAGCCAAAACATGAAACTTATGCACAATTATTTGCTCTGGGGGCATACAACTGAATTTCATAATATTCAATTTAAAAAAAGACCTCATTGGAGGTTGCAGTGAGCCGACATTGCACCACTGCACTCCAGCCTGGGTGATGGAGTGGCTCCATCTCAAAGAAAAACAAAACAAAACAGAACAAAAAACCCTCATTCTTACGCAAATTCTTAGACCTGGAATCTAGGACTATCATAATCTAACATTATCACAAAAGCAGTTTTGTTTTTTTTTTTTTTAGACAGAGTCTTGCTCTGTCGCCCAGGTTGGAGTCCAGGGGAGCGATCTCGGCTCACTGCAACCTCTGCCTTCTGGGTTTAAGGAATTCTCTGCTTCAGCCATCCGAATAGCTGGGATTACAGGTGCGTGCCACCACGCCTAGCTAATTTTTTTGTATTTTTAGTAAAGACGAAGTTTCACCTTCTTGGCCAGGCTGGTCCTGAACTCCTGACCTCGTGATCCACCCACCTCAGCCTCCCAAAGTGCTTGGATTACAGGCGTGAGCCACTGTGCCCGGCCACAAAAGCAAGTTTTTATTGTTCTAATTCTATTCAAATATAAGAAAAGAAAAATTAACCTTCAAGTATATGTTATTAAAACACTTCATACAGATTATATCACAAGTTTTTTTCAGACAGATAAAGTAAAAAATGAATTTATTAAAAAAAAACCCATTTATCATTTCCTAACACATCCATATCCAAGTAGAAAATAAAAGCCTGGGCAACATAGTGAGACCCTGTCTCTACAAAAAATTTTAAAATTAGCCAGGCATGATGGCGCATACCTGTAGTTCCAGCTACTCTGCAGGCTGAGGTGGGAGGATTGTTTGAGCCCAGGAGTTCAAGGCTGCAGTGGAGCCATAATCACACACCTGTGAATAGCCACTGATAGCCACTGCACTCTAGCCTGGGCAACATAGTGAGACTTTCATCTCCAAAAAAAAAGACAAGGAACTAATAATTAGGATAGGATATACAAGGAACTCTTGCAAATCAAAAAATAAATAATTTTACCATTTGTCATGGAAAAATGGGCAAAGATTATAAATATGTAAGTCACAGAAGCAGACACTCAGCTGGCTTACAAGTGTATGAAGAGATCTTCAATCTCAATTAGTAATCACAGAAATGTAAATTAAAGCAAAACAAACATATTGGCAATTATTTATTTATTTATTTATTTTTCTGAGACAGAGTCTTGCTCTATCATCCAGGCTGGAGTGCAGTGGCGTGATCTCAGCTCACTGCAAGCTCCACCTCCCGAGTTCATGCCACTCTCCTGCCTCAGCCTCCCAAGTAGCTGGGACTACGGGCACCCACCACCACACCAGGCTAATTTTTTTGTATTTTTAGTAGAGACGGGGTTTCACTATGTTAGCCAGGATGGTCTCAATCTCCTGACCTCGTGATTCGCCTGCCTCAGCCTCCCAAAGTGCTGGGATTACAGGCATGAGCCACTGCGCCCAGCCAGCAAATATTTTTAAATATTAGATAATATGAGTTGTTGAGAATATGGGGGAAACAGGAACTTTTATGTACTGCTAGGGGGAATATAAACTGTTACAGTAGGACATTAGAAGCAACCAATGAATTCGTCACTAGGGAAAATGGTCTGTAAACATGGTGGATCCATATCATGGATTATGCTGCAAGTAACAGCCATCGAAGCCATCAATTACAAATAAATACAGCCACAGGGAGAGATCTCTAAGGTCACTGCTGAGGGAAAATTAAGAAAAAGAATGAGATCTATTAATAGCACAAAATCATCTTGTAATTAAAAAGCACATATACAAAGCAATACTGGGTAACTTATAAAGATATAGGCCGGGTGCAGTGGCTTACGCCTGTAATCCCAGCACTTTGGGAGGCTAAGGCAGGTGGATCATTTGAGGTCAGGAGTTCGAGATCTCTCTGGTCAACACGACGAAACCCCATCTCTATGAAAAATACAAAAATTAGCTGGGTTTGGTGGTACATGCCTGTAATCCCAGCTACTCCGGAGGCTGAGGCAGGAGAACTGCTTGAACTGTGCAGGCAGAGGTTGCAGTGAGCTGAGATCGTGCCACTGCACTCCAGCCAGGGCAAGAGTGACGCTCCATCTCAAAATAAAGAAATGAAGAGAAGAGAAGAGATATATACACATCTAAGATATATCAAGTATATCAGCGGGTACAAGAGGGTGAGTGGGGTACAGAGGGAGTGGGAGGGGTACAGAGGGAGTGGGAAAATCACTATGAAGGGTAAAAGTAGCAAAATACAATGAGAAGGGCCTTGTGCAGCCCATGTAATAATGTGCTAAGAAGTGAGTAGAAATTTTGAATCACTCAACTCCCTATATCTGAGGTCCCCCTTTAAAAGGCTCACCCTTCTTATATATGAGTTAACCAAGACACTAAGTTACAATAATATAAATTAAGCTACCAATGACAAAGTGCTCAGTCAGCCTTCTATTGATTTTTTTGTTTTTTGAGATGGAGTCTCCCTCTGTAGCCTAGGCTGGAGTGCAGTAGTGAGATCTCGGCTCACCGCAACCTCTGCCTCCTGGGTCCTGGTTCAAGCAATTCTCCTGCCTCAGCCTCCTGAGTAGCGGATTACAGGCACGCACCACCATGCCCAGCTAATTTTTGTATTTTAGTAGAGATGGGCTTTCACCATGCTGGCCAGGTTGGTCTTGAACTCCTGACCTCATGATCCACCCACTTCAGCCTCCCAAAGTGCTGGGATTACAGGCGTGAACCACCGCGCCAGGCCTCTGCCTTCTACTGACAACACTAACCTGCCCTAGTTATATCTAAAAGAGAAATTTACTTTCATACAGATTTCACAGCTTCTCAACAGCCATATACCTGGAAAGATAAGAAAATTTGTATATGCTTCCATGTGAGTCCTTGTGATTCATTCAGGCTGTAGTTTAAGTTTCCTTTCAATTATTCCATGGAGAATCAGCATGACCAAGCAAAGCAGGTTCCAAAGGCAGGAAGCAGAAGCAATATGATGCTATGGAAGTACCTTTCTGAACAGTCTCTTCTGCTGTTGTAGGGCCTTGGGGCAACCCTTCAATGTAAGTGCTTGGCAACAAGTCTGCTGAGATAGGCTGACCTTGTAGCTTTTGTAGTCTCTCTTGTACAGCACTGGTCAGATCTACATAAGCCTCATCAATGCTGGCACGTTCAATCACAGCAAAACGCGACATTATCTCCATCACTTCAACACTGGCTTCCCGGTACCTAAGAAGTGTAAGGATCATTCATGCAGGCAATAAAGAGAGGCAACCTTGAGATTGTCTGCTCCACTCCCACCCTGCCATAATGAACAATAATACACATAATCAAGAGACATGTGGCTTAACAGAGACTAGAAAGTAGTAACTGAAAGGGTCAACAGGCAGGCAGATGGTCAATAATAGAAGCATGGAAAAGGAAGAACCACGGAGGCAAACATTTTTAGCACAATGCCAGAACTACCAAGGTAGAAAGCATTCAGACTATGAACACGTCTATATGACAAGGAACTCTCTAAAAAATAAAGAAATGTCTCACATTTGTGTATTATTGTGATCACCTATTCCTTTTATTTTCATATATCCACCAAGAAATCTTCTGCTTCTAATTTTGTCTCAAAAAAAAAAAGGGTGATTTACATGGAACACTGCACTGATCAGTGAACCAGAGTATATGGTCTTCCCCAGGATAATATTTCTCACCATAAATTAACAAACTGGCATATGGATTTTATACTTCAGTCAACAGTGAGTTTGGTTAACATGTAAACTGGTCATCACCACATACACACACATGCCTTAACCAACCATTTATGGATATACTAATATTCAAATTATCAAATTGAAGATAAGCACCTAGAATGTGGTGATATGTCTGGGCGCGCAGACAACCGTCCTCAGGGTATACATACCAATCTCACCATATGTCTTCTATTCAAACTTTAATAAGCAGCTCTTCTGCCTGTATAGCTAGTTTTCTGTGACAATATACAGATATTTTCTTGGTTCTTTTCTTTTTCTTTTTGAGATGAAGTCTCGCTCTTGTCCCCCAGGCTGGAGTGCAATAGCGGGATCTTGCCTCACTGCAACCTCCGCCTCCTGGGTTCAAGCGATTCTCCTGCCTCAGCCTCCCAAGTAGCTGGGATTACAGGCGCCTGCCACCATTCCCAGCTAATTTTTTT
>NW_012118599.1:13383482-13388750 GCF_000951035.1 Colobus angolensis palliatus
AAAGAAAAGAAAAGAAAAAAGAAAGAGCAATATGCTCACGTACAAAGCCAGAAAAGGATACCTGCAATATTGTAAAATACATATTGGGTCTTCAACCCAGTTTCCTGGCATACAACTCCAGAAATCCTTGGAATCACCCAAGTTTTGTCTTTTTGTATGCTAATGTTGAATAATAGCTTCAGAAGGGTTAGAACCTTTGGCCCCACCCCCTCAACTTCTGGGGAGGGGACAGGAGGAGAGGTCTGCAGGTCAAGTTGATCACCTATGGCCAACGGTTTAATCAGTCATGAGTACATAATGCAGCCTCCCTAAAAACCCAAGAGGACAGGGTCCAGAGAGGTTCCAAATAGCTGTAACGGTAGAGATTCCTGGAGGGTGACTCACCCAGGGAGGGCATGAAAGCTCCGCACCCCTTCTCACATGCCTTGCTCTATATATCTCTTCATCTTCATCTTTTTTTTTGACAGGATCTCACTGCTGCCCAGGCAGGATGCAGTGGTTTGATCATGACTCTCTGCAACCACAATCTCCTGGGCTCAAGTGATCCTCCCACCTCAGCTTCCCGAGTAGCTGGGACTAGAGCTGCATGACACCATGTCTGGCTAATTTTGTGTGTGTGTGTGTGTCTTTTTTATTTATTTTTTTAAATTTTGGTAGAGACGAGGTCTTACTATGTTGCCCAGGCTGGTCTCAAACTCCTGAGCTCAAGCAATCCTCCTGTCCCAGCCTCCCAAAGTGCTAGGATTACAGGCGTGAGCCACCATGCCCAACCTATCTGTATCCTTCGTAATATCCTTTATAATAAACCAATAAACATAAGTAAGTGTTCTCCTGAGTTCTGTAACTTCAGCAAATTAATCCAAAGAGGAGATTGTAGGAACCCCAACTTGAAGCCAGCTGTTCAGATGTTCTAAAAGCCTGGACTTGTGATGGAAAGGAAGGAGGGGGTGTTCTTGCGGTACTGAGCCCTCAGCATGTGGAATCTGAAGCCATCTCCAGGTAGACAGTGTTGGAATTGACTGGGAGGACATACAGCTGGTGTCTGCTGATTGGTGTGTGGGGAAATACTTCCACACCTTTAGTCACAGATGTCTTCTGTGTTGATCGTTCTTGTGGTGTGAGGAGAGGAAAACCATAGTTTGAGTTTTCCAAAACAATACTTGATTTCAGTGCTTCCTCACAGCCTCTTGAGCAAATCACTGCAAGGTATTTTTAAGAGTATTTGGAAAACTTAATCTTCAGTCAAGTCTATCTTCTTTTCTAGCAATAAATCCAACGTGGGTCTGGCTATGCTACTCTACCTTTAGACTTCTAATTCATAGAATTAGAATTCAGAAGTATCTCAGCTCCTGAGTCAAAGCATGATTCCTATACCACACCACAAAGCACAGTGTATCTTGAGAACATAGATATTAGAATCTTAAAAAACACATGTGAATCCTCAGTCTTTCACTTAGCTGTCTGAACTTTTTTCTTTCTTGAGACAGGGTCTCACTCTGTCACCCAGACTGGAGTGCAGTGGTGCGATACAGGCCCACTGCAACCTCTGCCTCCCAGGCTCAAGCAATCCTCTCACCTCAGCTTCCCAAGTAGCCGGGACTGCAGATGTGTTCCAACGTGCCTGGTGAATTTTTGTATTTTCTGTTACAGACGGGGTTTCCCCATGTTGCCCAGGCTGGTCTCCTGGACTCAAGTGATCTGCCCACGTCAGCCTCCCTAAATGCTAGGATTACAGGCGTGAGCTATCACCCCCAGCCTAACTTAAATTATTTAACTTCTCTGAACTTGATTCCTTATCTGTGAAGGGGGAGTAATATTAGTACCTACCTTATAATGATGTCAGATTTAATAGAGATATTGCCTATAGAGAGCTTAACACTGTGCGTGGCATGTCATAATAGGTTCAATACATATTAGCTGTTAGGATTAAAGGCTGGGGTTTGTGCCTACCTCTGACTTAGCTATGCTGATACATATCCCCCAGTCCAAGGCAAAACTTCTAGTATTTGCAGAGAGATAGCTTAATCTAAAAACAAAGAAATCTCCCTTAATATTGTTCAATTATAATAACTAATTCCTGATATTGTACTACAATGTCAGTTTGACTCAGCCTTTCCTGGAAAAATTATGTTCCACGGTCAATTTAATTACTTCAAATACTTTAGATTTTTGGATGGAGAATATGGGAATTGGTATTAGGTCTCAATTTAACAACCAATTTTGAACAATTAAGGAACTGAATAGATATGAAAGGCAGCAACTCTTATATAATGGTTTTGAACTGTCCCCAAAACACAGTATTAAAATCTGTTTTTCATTCCACAGAGACAAGACGGCTGACCAAAAAGAATTTTTTCAGATGTTATTTACGTGGAACAAATTCAAAACACCAGTTCCTGGACTCATGGAGTATTATTTTCGACTCCTTTATGTCTCCTTAAATAATGTTTTTTTCTTACTTGGTGAGGTTAGCTTTCCCACGGGACTCACGAACTTGTGCCAGTAGAAGATCTGGACATAACTTCTTAGCATCATCTGCCCACATACTTCTAGTGACCCCAAATGCACGAGCTTCATAACTCACTGCAATTATTCTAAGGTTAGAAAAAAAAGGAAACAGAAAACATATTACATGATCATAAGCAAAAACAAGTAACATTTAACACAAGTAATCTATAAACATATTAGAAACTTTTTGACCACAGATGCCATCATTCAATCCAAAACAAAGCAGTTCAGAAATCTCAAAAATAGGGCCAGGCACAGTGGCTCATGCCGGCAATTCCTGCACTTTGGGAGGCCAAAGCAGAAGGACTGCTTGAGGCCAGGAGTTCAAGACCTGCCTGGGCAATATAGTGAGCTCTGCCCCGCCAACCAATCCCCATTTCTACCCACTCCGCAAAAAATAAAATCAGCTTGGCATGGTGGGGTACTCCTGTAGTTCTAACTACTTGGGAGGCTGAAGACGGATGATCACTTGAGCCCAGGTAAAAGCTGCTGTGAGCTGATGGTGCCACTGCACTCTGGACGGGACAATAAAGACCCTGTCACCACCACCACCACAACAAAGGACCTGCCACAGTGCCACTGTGTTACCATTGAATAGTTGTAACAATAACAATGATACATACCCACCACCCTTCCATGATTTGTACTGTACAACTGCACAAGGTTTATTCCTCAAATGAGGATTTTGCCGCTGCTCCACTTGAACAAAAAAACAGTCCATGTCCACGAGAGCAACCACTCGATCCTGTCCAGTAGCCATTTTTCTGTAACACAACATTTTATGGACGGTTAGAAAAACACCTAATCCGAAATGCTAGGGAAAACTGTAATTCCATTCTTTCACTGATGAGTTACCATGAGCATGGGAGCATGCAAACTAACAAGAATAAAATAGGCATTTAAATACACAGGTTGAGTATCCCTTATCTGAAATGCTTGGGATCCAAAGTGCTTGAGACTTTGCATTTTTTTCAAATTTTGCAGTATTTGCATTATAATCACCAGTTAAGAATCCAAAAATCCTAAACCTACAATGCTCTAATAAATATTTCCTTTGGCTGTGTAGGTGCAAAAAATGTTTTGGATTTTGGAAGACTTCAAATTTCACATTAGGGATACCCTGAGTGGAAAAAAGTTTTTGTTTTTAAGATTCTTTCACTCAACAACAATCAACAAGGTAGACTTCTGTGATCAAATGTGTGAGGATTTCTCCCCACCAACAAGCAAGCAATCAATTCTGCAGCAGACACCAAGTGGGTATCCTCCAATTCGAGTCTGACATTACCTACCTGGATAAAGCGTCAGATCTCACAGGTTGATGGCTCAGTCCCACAAGACTGCCCCCTACTTCTGATGCCAATCACAAGCCACAGTTTGTTTTACCTGTGCTTCTGACTGGATATAAATTAGGGTATCTCATGAGCCCCTCTTTGGGTTCGGTTAATTTGCCAAAGTGGCTCACAGAACTCAGGAAATCACATTTCTTAGTTTACTATAAAGGATATAAAGACGAAGAGATACACATGGCAAGGTATGCCCTCCCTGGGAACACCACTCTCCAGGAACCTCTTTTTGTTCCTGTCCAGAAGCTCTTCGAACCCTCTCCTCTTGGACCTTTTATGGAGACTTCATTGGATGTGCACGACTGACACACACGTAGAAATGTGACTGGAGAAAAACTATATGATCTAATAGTAACAGAATGGGGAAACTCAGCAAGGCCTGTCTGTTCAGATTCTTCCTGGCCTCTCTGGGTAGCATTCCTTCCTCCAGGGTATGGGGTAGGACCTCTTCTGAAATGAAAGTCTTATGACCCATAATCAGAAAGGCAGGGGAAGATGAGAGTCCTGCTTTGGGCAGGTGAAAGGAGGGCAGGAGAAGGTCAGAGAGAGATTCTGTTTTCTGAGGCTTGCTTCAAGAGCTCCAACATTATAACGAAAGCTAGGGGAGTTATGAGCTAGGAACCATGGACAAAAACTAACATACATATACCATAGTATCACAGATACTCAACCTGTACTGCTGGCATAAGAATAAATTAGTACAATTTTATGAAAGCAATAGGTATTAAAAGCTTTAAAAATACTTATCCTTAAAAGAACTGACCACAAAATACAAAAATAGCCAACTGGCACATAAAAATAGGCTATCATTAGTCACAGGGAAATAGAAATTAAAATGCACATCACCAGGGTAAGAGAACCAATACTGAATCTAGCTGATAGACAAACTTCAAGTATAAATTCAGGGAGAAGAGAAAGAGAAAATAATATATAACATCATAGCATTCATGAAAAATGTCAACCTTTTACTCTGAAATACTTTTAGACTTACAGAAAATTGCAAATATGGTCGAGTTCTCCTACTCCCAGTTTCCTGATGTTAACATCTTACTTAACATAATTATCAAAATTTAAAAATGAACGTTGGTATATTATTAACTACATACTTTACTCTCCCCAATCTGTGGCATCTCCTCGGTTGTTCCTTGTTTTTCATGACCATGACACCTTTTTTTTTGAGACAAAGTCTCGCTCTTGTCCCCCAGGCTGGAGTACAAGGGTACGATCTCAGCTCACCACAACCTTCGCCTCCTAGGCTCAAGCAACTCTTCTGCCTCAGACTCCTGAGTAGCTGGGATTACAGGCACCTGCCACCTTGCCCAGCTAATTTTTGTATTTTTAGTAGAGACGGGGTTTCACCGTGTTGGCAAGGCTGGTCTCGAACTCCTTACCTCAGGTGATCCGCCTGCCTCGGCCT
>NW_012118599.1:13389095-13390523 GCF_000951035.1 Colobus angolensis palliatus
CCTCCCGGGTTCAGGCCATTCTCCTGCCTCAGCCTCCCGAGTAGCTGGGATTACACATGTGCGCACCACCCCGCTCGGCCTTTTTGTATTTTTAGTAGAGACGGGGTTTTGCCATGTTGGTCAGGCTGCTTTAAATACTATTGATATTTGACTTCCACAACGGTATATACTAACTTAATCGGTATGGGTATGACCTGGGCATGGGTTTTTTTCTTTTTTTCTTTTGTTGTTGTTGTTTTTGAGATAGAGTTTTGCTCTTGTTGCACAGGTGGGAGTGCAATGGCACAGTCTCGGCTCACTGCAACCTCCGTCTCCTGGGTTCAAGTGATTCTCGTGCCTCAGCCTCCCAAGCAGCTGAGACTAAAGGCGCATGCCACCACGCCCGGCTAATTTTTGTATTTTTAGTAGAGACGGGGTTTCACCGTGTTGGCAAGGCTGGTCTCGAACTCCTTACCTCAGGTGATCCGCCTGCCTCGGCCTCCCAAAGTGCTGGGATTATAGGAGTGAGCCACCGCACCCGGCCAACCATGACACTTTTAAAGAGTATTGTTCAGTTGGTTTTTGTTTGTTTGTTTGTTTAGACGGAGTCTTGCTCTGTCACCCAGGCTGGAATGCAGTGGAGCAATCTCGGCTCACTGCAAGCTCTGCCTCACGGGTTCATGCCATTCTCCCGCCAAGACTGAGTAGCTGGGACCACAGGCGTCTGCCACCATGGCCAGCTAATTTTTTTTTTTTTTTTGCATTTTTAGCAGAGACAGGGTTTCACCGTCTTAGCCAAGATGGTCTCAATCTCCTGACCTTGTGGTCCACCCGCCTCGGCCTCCCAAAGTGCTAGGATTACAGGCATAAGCCACCTCGCCCGGCCTGGACAGTTATTTTGAGAATGTCTCTTAATTTGGGTTTGTCTGATGTTTTCTCATGATTAAGATTATGCATTTTTGGCAAGAATATAATGGCACAGTGATGGGGGGGAATACATGCTATCAATATATCTTATTACCTATTTAACCATGATCAGTGAAATCTTTTTTGCCACATTTGTCATTACAAAGTTGCTATTTTCCTTTTGTAACTTAAAAATATCAAAGATACTTTCAGACAGCAAACATCCTGTTTCTCTTCAATCTTTCAATCACTAAGCACCCATCAGTGGCTCTTGCCTGTAACAATTACTTTGTAGCATTCCGTGATTTTTCTACCTATTCATGTAAATTTCTTAAACACAAAAGAAAACTCAGTCTAACAGATAAACATACAAAAAGGTACAAATGGTAGCTTGGAAGAAGAAACCTTACATGCTTGAGAGTGGATGCCAACTATTATTTAACATTTTTAGTAATCTGGAAGAAGAAATATAAAGCAGTGGCTCCCAAAATTTGCTATACATTAAAATCACCTGGGAATCTTTCCTTTTTTTTTTTTTTTTTT
>NW_012118599.1:13390573-13392678 GCF_000951035.1 Colobus angolensis palliatus
CCTCCCGGAGTGCTGGGATTACACGCGTGAGCCACCGCGCTCAGCCTGGCATGGGGATTTTTGTTTTGTTTTTTTTCCTAGACATAGTCTTGGTCTGTCACCCAGGCTGGAGTGCAGTGGCGAGATCTCAGCTCACTGCAACCTCCACCTTCCAGATTCAAGCGATTCCTCTGCCTCAGCCTCCCCAGTAGCAGGGACTACATGCGCGTGCCACCACACCCGGCTAATTTTTCGTATTTTTAGTAGAGATGGGGTTTCACCGTGTTAGGTGAAATGGTCTCGATCAGGATGGTCTCTATCTCCCGACCTCGTGATCCGCCCGCCTCTGCCCCACAAAGTGCTGGGATTACAGGCGTGAGCCACTGCGCCCGGATGGGGATTTTTAAAAGCTCTCCAGGTAATTCCAATATGCAGCAGTTTGGAAGCCAAGATCTATATAACACAATCGAAACACCAGCAATCCATGATTTAAATACGAGAAACACAGGTTATACAGTTGAGTGAGCACCCAACTGTATTCTAAAAAAAGTATTTCAAAAACTAACATCCACCTTGAAAAACAACGTCTTACAACTGCAAAGCAGGAGGGTGAGTGGAAAGAAAAATAATTAAAATCACAGTAGTTAAAGCAATAATTCCTGATAAATTCCAATCGACCACTCCCCTAAAACAGGCAGAATGTGATACTTTAAACATTTACAAGTTAAAACCATAACATGCCAGAAATCCCTTTACTTTGAAGTGGCTTTTCTGTAGTACTGGAATACACTGAGCCAACGAATAGTATTGTCACACACACACACACAAAAACACAGGCTAAGCACCATATTAGATCCAAATACCAGAAGTGGAGCAGGAATAGGAAGCAGTGATTTAAGTTCAGCAAACAATTTACTAAGCACACAATCACAAAAACAGATATGCAGACTTTAACAGATAATAAAACTTTTGAGGTTTTCCGTTTATGTATTACTCGAGAAAGCAAGAGCTTTATTTTTGAGACGGAGTTTCGCTCTGTCGCCCAGGCTGGAGTGCAATGGCTCCATCTCGTCTCACTGAAACCTCCGCCTCCCAGGTTCAAGCGATTCTCCCATCTCAACCTCCCGAGTAGCTGGGATTACAGGCGCGCGCCGTCACGCCTGTACAAAAATACTAAAAATGCAAAAATTATTTTTGTATTTTTAGTAGAGATGGCGTTTCATCATGTTGGCGAAACTCCAGGCTGGTCTCGAACTCCTGACCTCAGGTGATCTGCCCGCCTCGGCCTCCCAAAGTGCTGGGATTACAGGCGTGAGCCACCGCGCCCGGCCAAGAGCTTTATAAAGATGGAAAACGAAGCAGACTTTCTGCCCAAGCCATGCTTTTGGATAAGGATTACACTACTTTGAAATCTTACATATAGCACTTGGCCAACTATCAAAACTGCACAAACCTTCACTAATTGCAATTATTCCCTTTAACATCTCGAGTTACCCCAATCTGCACAAAACAAGTTTAGTGCCCACCAGGTAATAATACATCCAGGAAAATATAATTCCAAGAGAGAGGTTTAAGAACTACAGAGAAAAACATACTTTTTTCTACAAGAAAAATCTTAGAGGACAGTACCAGGGCCTTATCTCTGTTAGCATGATTTATATTTCACGTAACGTTGGCCCAGTCACTGCTACATTATAAAACCAATAGCCAAGGCAACATAGAAAGTCTGAACACATTGACAGCGAACGGTTCTAAATTTTCTTACCAAGGTAACAAACAACTGGCAAAACTGCCAGCAGCGGATGCCGCAAATGCTGGGCTCGGGGTCCACTGGAAGGAAAACGAAAGGGCTCTTGAATATCTTTTCGCCTTTCTGGGAGCGGGCCAGTGAGTTTCGAGCGAGATTTATTCGCTGTGACGACGGAGAAACCGAGAAGGGGTCGTAAAGGATCTCGCCCGGGCAACCGCCCCCAGCAGCTTAAAGTCGCGAGCGTCACACCCAGCTACGAAGCTGCCAGACTGAGCTCAGACAGCGCGCGCGCTATGAAGGGCCGTTGACGCGGCTGCGCACCGCGGCCCTTCCGCTTCCCGCCCCGCCCATCCAGGCTCAACCTTCACCCGGGAGC
>NW_012118599.1:13392783-13398609 GCF_000951035.1 Colobus angolensis palliatus
GGGAGCTGTCGTGCCTCGTGGTCCCGGGACTGCAGTGGTGTGCGCTCTCGGCGCGTGGCGCTAGGCGTGGCGCTAGGCATGGCGATGGATCAAGTAAACGCGCTGTGCGAGCAGCTGGTGAAAGCGGTGACGGTCATGATGGACCCCAACTCCACCCAGCGCTACCGGCTGGAAGCCCTCAAGGTATTTGGGGTCCTGGCGTCCTGGGGCGGTCCCGACACCCTCTCCCAGCCCCAGCAGCTCCGGTGCCGCCTGTAACTGGGGTAGTCTGCCGTCCACGCGGCCCCTGGACCTCCTTTCCCAACTCTTCGGGACCTTCCCTTCGCGGCCCTCCGCGCCTCTCCCAAACCCCCGCCTTCTCTACTCGCCGTTCCTGTCCTTTGCCTGGGACGCTCCGGTCCCTAGCTGCTTCTCATCTCGCCGCCGCTTCCCACAGCCCTCTCCTCCCCCGTCCTCTCTTTGCACTCTTGTTCGCAACACTACCCTTGCCCGTTTTCGTTCCCCAAACCCGACATCCCCTCGCCTTCCCGAGGCGCACGTGTAGATCCCGCCCCCAACACCAGCTTCATTCTTTACGGTCTCCCTTGCACTAAACGTTTTCTTGCTGGCTCACTCCTCTGACCCGAATTGACCGAGCTCCAGCCCCTCTAGTACCCTTATGCTTATATCCTTTAACATCTCTCGCTAACTTTCGTTTGTGTCTTGGACATTTTCCGAGGAAATTCTCGCACCCCTACTTCTCCCATGTTTTTGAATGTGATATTTTTAGGTTATTTTGCGCAAAGATAACTTCTACCACTTACTTTGCATTTTAACAAGGGCAGTTTGGTTTCCTGAAAGTAGTTTGCTTGAGACCCGAATGCTCTGCTCTTGGGACTGACTTATGTTGCAGTTTGAGGGTCCTAATACAATTCAAGCTTACTTACCCACAAAACAACATGTGTGGGCTGTGAGAAATGGCCATTTAGGAGAAAATACTTGTGCTGTACATTTTTAAAGTGATGCTAACTTCAAAAAAGAGAGTGACCACCACTTGGAGGAAATGTTACAATACGTGTGTTTGGAGTCAGAAACAGTTGGCTTCTATTAGTTTGGTTTTTATTATTAATATTTAAAGTAGACACAAAAGTGGGGAGAATACGACAGTGATTCTGCATGTTCCTGTCACCTAAATTCAGCAATTAAAGATTTTATCACATTTGCTTTTTCCACCGCCTGTCCTCTCTCCCTGCCTCGAAGATTTTTCAAAGAAACCCTAGAAATTGTTATTTCACCCCTATGTACATCGGGGGATGTCTCTAACAAAAAATTTCTTATTCCTTTGGGTCCATTTTTTTCCAACACTAGTAGGGCTACTGTTGGCCACAGCATGGAAAAAATCTGGAACCATCACACTGGAAGAAATGTTTATCAGTTCTTTACTGATAATATATATATGATATATATACATAAAATAGAGTGGACACCACTTGGAAGAAATGTTATATATATAACATTTTATATTTTTTATATTTATATTTGTATATTAAATATATGTTTTAAAAACAACTGTGCTTGGAGATCCATATAATATTGATCTAAGTTTTGCACCTTAAACGTATAGCTTAGGTTGGAATTTCCTTTTGAGATAGGGTCTCACTCTGGTTGTCCAGGGTGGCGTGCAGTGGCGAGATCTTGGCTCACTCCAGCCTTGACTTCCCGAGCTCAGGTGATTCTCCCACTACTTCAGCCTCCTGAGTAGTAGCTGGGACTATAGGCGCCTGCCACCATGCCTGACTAATTTTTAAAAATATTTTTAGGCCGGGCATGGTGGCTCACACCTGTAATCCCAGCACTTTGGGAGGCCGAGGCAGGAGAATTGCTCGAACCTGGGGGGCAGAGGTTGCAGTGAGCCGAGATCATGCCATTGCACTCCAGCCTGGGTGGCAGAGTGAGACTCCGTCTCAAAAAAAAAAAAAAAAAATAAATATATATATATATATGTATATATATTTAGTAGAGGTAGGGTTTTGCCATGTTGCCTAGGCTAGTCTCAAACTCCTAGACTCAAGTTGTCCACCCATCTTGGCCTCCCAGAGTCCTGGGACAGGTGTGGCCCTGGTTGGAGTTTCTTAAGATGAAATTCTTTTAGTCCCTATTCTCTCAGCCCTCCAAAGGAAACACTAACTTTTCTTCTTTCAGTTTTGTGAAGAATTTAAAGAAAAGTGTCCTATCTGTGTCCCCTGTGGCTTGAGGTTGGCTGAGAAAACACAAATTGCCATCGTCAGACATTTTGGCCTTCAGATCCTGGAACACGTTGTCAAGTAAGGAGCTCTTGGACATTACCACTGAAGTCTGAGAGAACAGATTTTTATATCTTATATAACCTATAGAGATGCTGTTTGGGTGAGTAGAGAAGAGCAATCTCCAAGAAGAAAGGAATGATCCCCTAGATGTTATCAGAACCTCACAGGAGCTCTCATTCAAGATTTAACCTTTCTTTTCTTCAGTTTCTTCATCCATGTAAAGTGTGTGGTACATATTACCCATTCAACAATTATTACCTGCCATTTAGCCAATACTTACTGAGCTCTGACTATGTGCCAGTAGCCCTCGAAGCCTTTTTAGAGTAATGCAATGTATAGGTCAGTAAATCTCTCATTAGGCACTGGGGCTTTCTTTTTTCTCTCTCTCTTTCTGAGTTTGTGTGCTTTCTCTGGGTAGTACATCCAAAGTAGGATTATATGAGAATAACTGAAAACCCCTCCTAACTTGATTGTCCTACCCTCAACACCTGCCAGAAGAGGTAGCCTCTAAGACTTAGCCATAGTTTTTCTGAAATTATTTTGTAAGCCAGTACAGAAAATGAGTGATGTCAAAATTGCGTTTTCTGAAAAGTAAGTACATTGCTTGCACTTGTTGGAGTACGTTGTTGGAGTTGACTTAGATGTGTATTCAATTTTGGCCCATCAATAAAATCATGAGGAGAAGATGATGTGTGGTACAAATCTTGTGCAGATTCCAGTTAATGGACCACTGCATATATAAAACCTTTTCCCAAGAATTTTTCTGTTAGTATTTTGGTTAAATGTAGATCATTTTTGTCCATTTGTTGACGGGTCCAAAATCAAAAGTATAATTTCTTAATGAAATCTCCAGTGTAATCAAATGTAGAAATCAGTGCTATTCTCTTGTAAAGGCAAGACTTCTAAAGTGGTTCTATTGACTTTATGAATTTTGGTGGCCAGGTTTCGGTGGAACGGCATGTCTCGATTGGAGAAGGTCTATCTGAAGAACAGTGTCATGGAGCTGATTGCAAATGTAAGGAATGGGTGGTTGGGAGACATGTTTCCAAGGTAGTTTAGGCAAAGCATGACTTCTTCAATAGAGAGTTTGTGTAAAAATTCATTGGTTCTAAATAGGTCAGACAGCACAAGAAATCATAATTCAGGCCAGGCACAGTGACTCACAACTGTAATTCCAGCACTTTGGGAAGCCGAGGTAGGAGGATCACCTGCGTCTAAGAATTCGAGAGCAGCTTGGGCAATGCAGTGAGACCCCATCTCTACCAAAAATACAAAAATTAGCTGAGCGTGGTGGCACATGCCTGTGGTCCCAGCTACTCAGGAGGCTGAGGTGGGAGGATTGCCTGAGCCCAGGAGGTCCAGGCTGTAGTAAGCTGCAATGGTGCCATGGCACTCCAACCTGTGCAACAGAGCAAGACTCTATCTCAAAAAAAAAAAAACAAAAAAAAAAACAATAATTCAGCATATGTCTCTTACTAGGTTTAAGTAATCACTCTTATGGATTGACTTCTGTTTTTTTAAATTATAATGACAGGGCAGAGAGGATTAAATATTTTCGACAAATCAATAAGATTCTTAGATCTAAATCAGATCGAAACACTGTCTATTTTATTTTCTTTTATTCCAAACAACTACTGTGTGATACTAATGATGAAAAAGATGCAGAATTTTAAGTATGCGGGATGAACTTGTTTCAAGTATTAGAATATGACTTTTTCTTTTTTTTTTTTTTGAGACAGGGTCTCTGTTGCTCAGGCTAGATTGCATTAGCATGATCATAGCTCACTACAGCCTTGAACTCCTGGGCTCAAGTGATCTTCTCGCTTTAGTCTCCCAAGTAGCTGGGATTATAGGCATGTGGTACCATGCCCAGCTAATTTTGTTTTTGTCTTTAAAGAGACAGGGTCTCACTATGTTTCCCAGGCTAGTCTGGTCTCAAACCCCTGGCCTCAAGCAATCCTCCCACCTTAGCTTTCCAAAATACTGAGATTACAGGTGTGATGACTGGATGACTGTCTCTTTAAACACAAAACAGAGTATGTGACTTTAAACATGTTCAAAATTGTAGCCTTTTTTCTTTCTTGTTTTTTTTTAAATAAAAGACATGAAAGATGGAATCTGTATCTTCTAATACTTCTGTGTTTTCTAGTATTAGAACTATTGGTAAAATATTCATTTGCTCCTTCATACCCTTCCATTTTACCAGCTACTCACTATACTCCTTATTTCTATACTCTTCCTCCCTGGCCTTCTGCAAACTGAAACAGTCAATATGAGAATCTTTTCATTTTGTAAAGAATAATGATGTCATCGTAGCTCTCTATATGACAGCCTTTTTATTAGGTGATGCAACCATCACTTAACCTTTAAGTGGAAGGATGATTAGCGAGAATGCAGGACAAGTGACTCAGGCATGAAGAACAGGTTCGTTTGTTCTGTTTGGTTTAAAAGTAGGCCTGCTGATAAATTTTGTACAACTCTACAGCCCAGCTTTTTTCTGGAATTCTGGAATCCTGTCTTGCATATCTCTTAATATCTCTTGTTCTTTTTCAGGGAACATTGAACATTTTGGAAGAAGAGAACCATATTAAAGATGCTCTGTCTCGAATTGTAGTAGAAATGATCAAGCGAGAGTGGCCACAGCATTGGCCTGACATGCTAATAGAATTGGACATTCTTTCCAAACAAGGGGTATGAAACACAACTATATCAGTTTGGTATACTTTTCCTTGGAACAAACTTCAGGGTTGTTTGATTTTGTTTGTGGTTTTTTTTGGCAACAGAAAATAGCCCTTGGATATACATAAAATGAAAAGATATTTTAGTTTTTAACTAGCTTATTTCTGTTGGTGTAGGAAACACAGACAGAATTGGTGATGTTTATCCTTTTGCGACTGGCAGAAGATGTAGTGACTTTTCAGACACTTCCGCCTCAAAGAAGAAGGGACATCCAGCAAACATTAACCCAGAACATGGAAAGGATCTTCAGTTTTCTGCTTAACACACTTCAAGAAAATGTAAACAAGTACCAGCAAGTGGTAAGGGATACCCCTACCTATAAAATTTGTATTTTCCAATATGTTTTTGATTAATCTTACAGTAAGGAACTAGGGTGTCTAGGTCAGCAAAATGAAAGCCTATTTTATAAGCAAAAAGGTAAAAAACTAGAAGATGACAGAAAAGCTAGAGCTCATTTTCTTTCTTTTTTAAAAAAAAAAGAGAGAGGGATCTTGGCTTATTGCAACCTCCACCTCCTGGATTCAAGCGATTCTCCTGCTTCAACCTCCCAAGTAGCTGGGACTACAGGCATATGCCACCACGCCCAGCTAATTTTTGTATTTTTAGTAGAGATAGAGTTTCACCGTGTTAGCAAGGCTGGTCTCAAACTCCTGACCTCAGGTGGTCTACCCACCTGGCTTTCCCAAAGTGCTGGGATTACAGGTGTGAGCTACTGCGCCCAGCCCTAGGTGTTATTCTTAATTTTATTTTCAGAAATTCCTTATGAAAATACTAATTTTTGAGGCTGGGTGTGGTGGCTCAT
>NW_012118599.1:13399719-13411348 GCF_000951035.1 Colobus angolensis palliatus
ACACACACACACACACATTTTTTGAGACAGAGTTTCACTTTTGTTGCCCAGGTTGGAGTGCCATCTCGGTTTACTGCAACCTCTGCCTCCCAGGTTCAAGTGATTCTCCTGCCTCAGCTTCCCAAGTAGTTGGGATTACAGGCATGTGCCACCACGCCCGGCTAATTTTTGTAATTTTAGTAGAGATGGGGTTTCACCATGTTGGCCAGGCTGGTCTCAAACTCCTGGCCTCAGGTGATCCACCCGCCTTGGCCTCCCAGACTTCTGGGATTTACGGGTGTG
Source organism: Colobus angolensis palliatus (assembly GCF_000951035.1). Classification (NCBI taxonomy): domain Eukaryota; kingdom Metazoa; phylum Chordata; class Mammalia; order Primates; family Cercopithecidae; genus Colobus; species Colobus angolensis. The sequence continues at coordinate 13,400,002 of NW_012118599.1, forward strand.
AGCCACCATGCTCAGCCAACATCCAGTATTTTTGAGTACATGGTTTTCATATACTTATGCCATACATACATGATCATAAATTGTATTCATTTAATTATGCTTCTGACTTGTTCTCCCTAGGGGAATGTCAGTTATGCATTCTTAGTAAAGTTGTGTTACTTTCCAAGATTAAAAATTGCATATATTTAAGAATCATTATTCAAGGGCATTGATGGGGGGTAGAAAGTTATGTGGCCTTTTGCTCATTAAAAACACTGGATCTTTATACTTCCTTTCAGAAGACAGATACTTCTCAGGAGTCAAAGGTAAGAGCTCTTTTTAAAGTTCGAAGGAGACCTTTGAACCTTTCAGGTGAGGGGATACGTGCACCTAGTGGATGGTGACCTCAGCCTTGCTTCTGTTGTGTTGTTTTGGAGACAGGATTTTAGTCTGTTGCCTAGGCTGGAGTGCAGTTGTGTGGTCTCAGCTTACTGCACTCATGACCTCCCCAGCTCAAGTGATCCTCTCACCTCAACTTCATGAGTAGCTGGGAATATAGTTGCACACCACCATGCCCAGCTAATACTTTTTATAGAAACAGGGTTGCAGTGTGTTGCCCAGGCTGGTCTCAAACTCCTGGCTTCAAGTGATCCTCCAGCCTTGACCTCCCAAAGTGACTGTGGGCCACTGCATCTGTCCTTTTTTTTTTTTTTTTGAGATGGAGTTTTGCTCTGTCACCCAGGCTGTAGTCCTGTGGTGAGATCTCAGCTCACTGCAAGCTCCGCCTCCCAGGTTCATGCCGTTCTCCAATAGCTGGGACTGCAGGCGCCCGCCACCATGCCCGGCTAATTTTTTTGTATTTTAGTGGAGATGGGGTTTCACCATGTTGGCTAGGATGGTCTCGATCTCCTGACCTCGTGATCCGCCCGTCTTGGCCTCCCAAAGTGCTGGGATTACAGGCTTGAGCCACCGCGCCCGGCCGTGGAAGGGAATTTTAAAAAAAACTTTTTTTTTTTTTTTTTTTGACACAGGGTCTTACTTTGTTACCCAGGCTAGAGTATAGTGACTCATACATGGCTCACTGCAGCTTCAACCTCCAGGGTTCAAGTGAGCCTTACCTCAGCCTCATGAGTAGCTGGGACTATAGACACACACCATCATGCCTGACTAATTTTTGTATTTTCTTTGGTTTGGATATTTTTTCTTTTTTTCTTTTTTTTTTAAATAGACACTACATTTTGCCATGTTGCCCAGGCTGGTCTTGAACTCCTGGGCTCAGTTGATCCACCCACCTTGGCTTCCCAAAGTGCTGGGATTACAGGTGTGTGCCACTGCGCCCAGCCTTGGGAAGTAAAATGATATGATTTGGAGTTTTGTAAAAAAGATAAAATGGCCACACATGCCACTATGGTCTTATCGATGGATATTGAGAATGCCATTGTTTGAGAAGTGATTGTGTTCTCTACCTGTGACTGACATGAGTATATACTTAAAAAATAATTTTCTTAGAATTAGAAAATGGGAGTTCAGTTATAACCACAGGTACCTTTTACTGAGGACTTCATGGTCCAAAGTTATTTCTTTTCTGGTAGGCGCAAGCAAACTGTCGAGTAGGAGTTGCAGCACTGAATACTCTAGCAGGCTATATTGACTGGGTGTCTATGAGTCACATCACTGCTGAAAACTGTAAACTCCTGGAGATACTGTGTTTGCTGTTGAATGAACAGGAACTTCAGTTGGGAGCCGCTGAGTGTCTTCTCATTGCAGTCAGCAGAAAAGTAAGTTACCACTTCAAACTGATTTATCCTCAGAGTCTCAGAAGTAGGCTGTGTATGTGTTTAATTGCATGTTGTGGCACAAAGTCATTTAAAGGTTTGGGTTTTTTTCCTTGGGGCCAACTTACTGCCTGCTTCCAACTCCCTTGGACAGCAGTTTGCCAATATTCAAGGGATCATTTGGCAGAATATGGAGATTTGTCAGGCTACATGGTTCTCGAAACAGCCATGATACTTGGCAGTTTACAGTTAATAGATAAAAGTAAATGTTTAAGTTTAAAACTCGCTTGATGAATGTCAAGGAATCTTGGATGGTGGCTACACTGGGTTTATATCTATTTTTTTTTTTTCTTTTAATTGAGACAGTCTTGCTCTGTCACCCAGGCTGGAGTGTAGTTGCATGATGGCTCACTGCAATGTCCGCCTCCCAGGTTCAAGCGATTCTCTCACTTCTGCCTCCCAAGTAGCTGGGACTATAGGCGCATGCCACCATGCCCGACTAATTTTTGTATTTTTCAGTAGAGACGGAGCTTCGCCACGTTAGCCAGGCTGGTCTCGAACTCCTGACCTCAAGTGATCTGCCCTCCTCAGCCTCTTAAAGTGCTGGGATTATAGGCGTGAGCCACCACGCCCAGCTTATATCTGTCTTGGCTAACCATGACTCTTTTCTCCATGGGAATATTATCTACAAATGTAATTTACTTTGCTGTCATATCAGCATTATTGCCCAACACATTTATTTGTTTGTTTATTTATTTATTTATTTATTTATTTGTTGAGACAGAGTCTTGTTCTGTTGTCTAGGCTGGAGTGCAGTGGCGCAATCTTGGCTTACTGCAACCTCCGCCTCCCGGGTTCAAGCAATTCTCCTGCCTCAGCCTCCTGAGTAGCTGGGATTACAGGTGTGTGCCACCACACCCAGCTAATTTTTGTAATGTTTAGTAGAGACGGGGTTTCACTATGTTGGCCAGGCTGGTCTCGAACTTTTGACCTCAAGTGATCCACCTGCTTTGGCCTCCCAAAGCGCTAGGATTACAGGTATGAGTCACAGCGCCTGGCCTGATTTTTGTATCTTTAGTAGATATGGGATTTCACCATGTTTGCCAGGCTGGTCTTAGACTCCTGATCTCAGGTGATCCGCCTGCCTCATCCTGCCAAAGTGCTGGGATTACAGGCATGAGCCACTGCGCTTGGCCTGCCTAACACATTTAAAAATGTAAGTTTATGCTTCTTCACTGAACTGATAGTTTTGAGAAAAAATATGTAAGTTTATCCAGATTTTGTTTTAAAGAATTGGGCTTCTTTCTAGTGTTTGACTAAGCCCTGCGGTATATAAGAAATTGTGAAGTCGATTTATTTGATTATATGCTTCTAGAAGATGTCGGTACTTTGAAGTATAGTTTATATGACTATGTTTCCCTAAAACTGGGTCTAGGGCAAATTGGAAGACCGGAAGCCCTTGATGGTCTTATTTGGAGATGTTGCCATGCATTATATACTCTCCGCTGCACAGTGAGTATCTTTACTTTTCAATGTGTTTTCTAATTTCTTTGTCATTTTTCTATTTTCTTTGGATATATCTGAAGTTTTTTTTTTTGTTTTGTTTTTTGTTTTTTTTGAGATGGATCTCACTCTGTTACCCAGGCTGGAGTGCAGTGGTGCAATCTCGGCTCATCACAACCCCGGTCTCCTGGGATCAAGCAGTTCTCTTGCCTCAGCCTCCCGAGTAGCTGGGATTACAGGTGCACCACCATGCCTGGAGAATTTTTCTATTTTTAGTAGAGATAGGGTTTTGCCATGTTGACCACGCTGGTCTCGAACTCCTGACCTCAGGTGGTCTACCTGTCTCAGTCTCCCAAAGTGCTGCAATTATAGGCGTGAGCCCCTATGCCCACCTTAAGTTCTTATTTAAATGCTAGCTGTCAATTGACAGTGTTTTTGGATAAGAAAATGAGGCATTGGCCAGATGTGGTGACTAACACCTATAATCTCAGCACTTTGGGAGGCCAAGGCAGGTGGATCACTTGAGGCCAGGAGTTTAAAACCAGCCTGGCCAACATAGTGAAACCCCATCTCTACTAAAAATACAAAAATTAGCCAGGCGTGGTGGCACATGCCTATAATTCCAACTACTCAAGAGGCTGAGGCAGGAGAAAATCTTGAACCTGGGAGGCAGAGGTTGCTGTGAGCCAAGATCACGCCACTGCACTCCAGCCTGGGCAACGAAGTGAGACTGTTGGAAAAAAAAAAAAAAAGAAAGCAGTAATGACCAAATGTGGTAGCTAATATTTGTAACCTCAGCACTTGGGGAGGCCAAGGTGGAAGGATTGATTGAGTCAGGAGTTTAAGACCGGAGTTTAAGACCAACCTGAGCAATATGGCGGGAATCCATCTGTACAAAAAAATACAGAAATTAGTCGGGTGTGGTGGTTGTGCACTTGTAGTTCCAGCTACTCAGAAGGCTTAGGTGGGGGGATCACTAGAGCCGGGAGGTCCAGGCAACCGTGAACCATGATAGTGCCACTGCACTTCAGCCTGGGCAACAGACTGAGACCTTGTCTCAAAAAAATAGTTTTAAAAAGTTTATAAAGTTAAAAAGTTACAGTAAGCTAAGCTAAAGTTAATTCATTATTGAAGAAAGGAAGTGTTTTTTTGGCGGGGGCGGGACGGCGTTTTGCTCTTGTTGGCCAGGCTGGGGTGCAATGATGCGATCTCGGCTCACTGCAACCTCTGCCTCCTGGGTTCAAGCAATTCTCCTGCCTCAGCCTCCCAAGTAGCTGGGATTACAGGCATGCTGCACCATACCCAGCTAATTTTGTATTTTTAGTAGAGACAGGGTTTCTCCCTGTTGGTCAGGCTGGTCTCAAACTCCTGACCTCGGGTGATCTACCCGCACAGCCTCCCAAAGTGCTGGGATTATAGGCATGAGCCACCACGCCTGGCTGGAAAATTTTTAAAATAAATTTAGCGGGCGAGGTACGGTGGGTCACGCTTGTGATCACAGCACGTTGGGAGGCCAAAGCAGATGGATCACCTGAGGTCAGGAGTTCGAGACCAGCCTGGCCAACGTGGTGAAACCCCATCTCTACTAAAAGTACAAAAATTAGCTGTATGTGGTGGCACATATCTGTAGTCCTAGCTACCTGGGAAGCTTGGGAAGAGATCGCTTGAACCTGGGAGGTAAAAGTTGCAGTAAGCCAGGATTGTGCCCCTGCACTCCAGCTTAGGCAACAGAGTGAAACTTCATCTCTAAATAAATACATTTAGTTTAGCCTAAGGGTACAGTGTTTTTAAAGTCTACAGTAGGGTCCAGTAATGTCCTAGGCTTCCACATTCACTCACCACTCACTCTGGACTCACCCAGTACAGTTTTCAGTCCTGCAGTCATTCATGGTAAGTGCTTTCTGTAGGTATACCATTTTTTATCATTTATACCATATTTTTACTGTACTTTTTCTGTATTTAGATACACAAATACTTACCATCGTGTTACGGTTGCCTGCAGTATTGGCTACAGTAACATGCTATAGAGGTTTGTAGTCTAGGAGCAATAGACTATGCCATATAGCCTAGATGTGTAATAGGCTATTCCTGTCGTGTAAATTTGTGTAAGTACACTCTGTGATGTTCAAACGGTGATGAAATCGCCTAACGATGCATTTCTCAGTACACATCCCCAGTCATTAAGTAATGCATGACTGTTAGGGCTTCCATGTACTTTCTTCCAGTTGCTCTAGAAAATTCTAAAGCAAGGCCGGGCGCAATGGTTCATGCCTGTAATCCCCGTACTTTGGGAGGGCAAGTCATGAAGAATTGCTTGGACCCGGAAGTTCAAGACCAGTCTGGGCAACATGGCAAGACCTCATCCCTACAAGAAATCAAAATAAATTAGCTGGGTATGGTGGCATGCGCCATAGTCCCAGCTACTCAGGAGGCTGCGGTGAGAGGATCCCTTGAAGCCCATTAGTTAGAGGCTACAGTGAGCTATGTTTGAGCCACTGTACTCCAGCCTAGGTGTGACAGTAAGATCCTGTCTCAAAAAGAAAAGAAAAGAAGATATTAAGGCATTTCTTGATAACATGTTTCTTACCAGGAAGTCACGCAGAACTATATATTGTAAGTAGTTGAATCTGTTGCAATACCATCTTTTTGATACTGTTTACTTTTGGTCCCAAGGAGAAATGAAAAGGTGTGAGGCACATGTGTTTTACTTAAAATCTGTTACTACCAATTCTAATACACATTTATCATGGCTTCCTTCCCTGTAGAGACTACAGCACTGTTTTAAGGTATCCTATTAATTAAATGAATATGTGTTTTGGGTAGTGACTATTTTTAGGTCTAATTCTTAGTTCCATAGAGATCATGACACTCATACTAAGTGATGTCCCATTTCTATTTGTGCTATGGTTCCCATACCACAACCATGGTTCATAAAGCTGTGATTCCAACCCATGCAGTCTAACTCCAGAGATTGCACTGGACACCATAATACCATCTTGTCCTTCAGTGTTCCTAAAGCCTAGGCCTCGTTTACCCCAAGGCCCTTGCCTTTTACATGATACTCTCCTCCTCCAGAAGACAGCTAATATGGCTGCTGTTCACGCTAGTAGTTATTAATTGCTGTTTGTGTGAATAGTCCTATATCATTTCAGGTCAGGTTTTGCCACCAAATAAGTTTAAAAAATTTTTAAATTGTTGATTTAGAAAAGCTGTTGGAATTCTACTGAATTACAGACCTAACTAAATGACTTGGAGAAATGTGACACAAAGTGATGTTTTTATTACAGCCTTTTTAATTTTGTAGGTGATATAAGGAATTCTCTCATCTTACAGGACTGCTGATGGAGGAGGTTTGGTAGAAAAACACTATGTCTTTCTGAAGAGGCTCTGTCAGGTGTTGTGTGCGCTGGGCAATCAGCTGTGTGCATTGCTGGTGAGCTAGTGCTTGCTTTCTGGAGAGTTTCAAGCCCATTTGGGAAGAGCATTTAGAAACTTATGTTTCAATAAGGGGTTGCAAATGTCATTGATTTTAGCCTGATGGGACAGTGCCCTACAAGCTATTGCATGATTCTATAGATTAAATTATCTTAATAAAATAGTGTTTGAGTGATCTAAATTTATTTTAACAATAAAATAGCTATACCAACATCAGATATCCACATCTATTATTCCATAAAGTCAGTGTTGGTTTCTTATAAATTTTGGTACTTACAGAACTTTAGGCTGCTGAGTGCTTTATGCTTTTACATTCTATAAGCCCACGAAACATGGACTCGAATAAAGAACGCTTTTCCCAATCTAAGGGGTGTGTTACTGGATCACAAAAGAAAACTTGAGTCTGATTGACCTGGAAAACCTGCCATTAGAGAAATATTTAATACTCAGTCTTATAAGTTGGAAGATAGGACATTGGAACAGACATTAGCAATTGATGTTATATCTTTTTGTGGTGGTTTAAATGGTTAGAGAGGATAGTTTCACAGATAGAAACCACTGAGGGGGCCAGGCGCAGTGGCTCATGCCTCTAATCCCAGCATTTTGGGAGGCTGAGGTGGGCAGATCACCTGAGGTCAGGAGTTTGAGACTAACCTGGCCAACATGGTGAAACCCTGTCTGTACCAAAAATACAAAAATTAGCCAGGCGTGGTGGTGCATGCCTGTTATCCCAGCTACTTGGGAGGCTGAGGCAGGTGAATCGCTTGAACCCAAGAGGTAGAGGTTGCAGTGAGCAGAGATTGGGCCACTGCACTCCAGCCTGAGCAACAAAGTAAGACTCATCTAAAAAAAAAAGGAAAGGCCAGGTGCGGTGGCTCACGCCTGTAATTCCAGCACTTTGGGAGGCTGAGGCAGGAGAATGGCGTGAACCTGGGAGGCGGAGCTTGCAGTGAGTGGAGATCGCACCACTGCACTCCAGCCTGGGCGACAGAGTGAGACTCCGTCTCAAAAAAAAAAAACAGAAAGAAAAGAAAAACTGGCCAGGCGCGGTGGCTCAAGCCTGTAATCCCAGCACTTTGGGAGGCCAAGACGGGCGGATCACGAGGTCAGGAGATCGAGACCATCCTGGCTAACACGGTGAAACCTCGTCTCTACTAAAAGTACAAAAAAAAAAAAAAAACAAAAAAAACTATTGAGGGGGTTATTTAATAGGTTGGGACACAGAGATGTGAATAGGTAAGATCTGAGGAAGTAATACAGACTTTTTTTCTTCCTGTAATTTCTGAAATGAGTATTTTTTTTATTTTACTATTTGACCACAGAATGGGTTTTAATGATGATGATTGAATAGGCAAAGTAACTTTCCTATATTTTAGCCCTTGAAGTGATACCCTTCTTTAGCCAAAAGGAAATACAAAGTCCTTTTAAAACAAAATTTTTTGAGGGTTTAATTTATCTGTTTTTATTACTTCCCTGCTTTTTCTTCTCCTGCTTTTCTCAATCAACACCATTAATATAATGGTCTTCTCCGACAGGGTGTAGATTCTGATGTAGAAACACCAGCAAACTTTGGAAAATACCTGGAATCTTTTCTTGCTTTCACAACCCATCCAAGTCAGGTAAACTTTATACAGGTAACTTCTCAAAATTTCAGTTAGGTGAACCAATATCAAGCACTGTGTCCTGAAATATTATTGTAGATCATGTATAAAATGTGACTCTTCAGGCCTTGGGGAATGACCATAGTGTCATTTCATTACGAGAATTATTGGCTCTTCTTCCTGAGCCAAATAGTGCACTTGTCTAGGTCAGCAGCTTTTCTCTTTAGGTAATATTCTGATTGTACTCAGTCACATGTGAGGTATGTCCCAGGTGATTTAGTACTAAAGTTATAAAGATTTTTAAAACAAAAGTCTGATTGTTTTATAAAATTAATTTCACTCAGTTCAAAATTGTCCTTCTAATGAGATTCCAGTATCCTTTATTGCAAAGAAAAGAAAGTAGTAAATTTCAGTCCACACTCCAGGTAATTTCCTTGACCCACAGCCTATCTTAATAACATGTGGTCCATAGTGGGTAGTCATTACTGATACATTGCAGTGGAGACAGCTTCAAAGTATTGTACAGATTTATTTACATGAAAAAATGTAGTTGATAACTACTAAATAATAATCTGGGTTATATAAAATCCAAATCCTTAGACTGACGTTTTCTTTTTTTCTCTTTAGTTTCTACGCTCTTCAACTCAGATGACTTGGGGAGCCCTCTTCAGGCATGAAATCCTGTCCCGTGATCCTTTGCTATTAGCAATAATACCAAAATATCTCCGTGCTTCCATGACTAACTTGGTCAAGGTATATAATGAGAATCTAAATGTGGAATGTAGGTGTATATACATAATAAGACTTCAAGGCTGGGCACAGTGGCTCACGCCTATAATCCCAGCTCTATGGAAGGCTAAGGCAGGAGGATCACTTGAGCCCAGGAGTTGAAGACCAGCCTGTGCAACATGGCAAAAGCTTGTCTCTACTAAAAATACAAAAAAATTAGCAGAGCATGGTGGTATGCCCCTGTAGCCCCAGCTACTGGGGAGGCTAAGGTGGGAGAATCACCTGAGCTTGGGAAGTTGCGGCTGCAGTGAGCTGAGATTGCACCACTGTACTCCAGCCTAGGCGATGAGAGTGAGACCCTGTCTCAGGGGAAACATAAAAAAAACTTTGGCATTATTAACAGCCCTTTCTTCATCACTGAGATTCCTTTATTGGACATCTTTTCTTATTCCTCAGGAAGAAATCAGTCCTTACTGGTTATTATAACCGCTCTTCCATATGAGAGTATTTATATATCGTAAGTATTGGGCTAGGTGCTAGGGCAAGAGCAGTGACCATACATACATTCTGCTTTTTAACCCCTGAATTGCTATTTATCTGTTTTTATGATGATTGAATAGGCAAAGTAACTTTCCTATATTTTAGCCCTTGAAGTGATGCCTTTATTTAGCCAAAAGGAAATTCAAAGTCCTTTTAAAACAAAAGGACTTTGTAAACAAGGCCTTTTTAAAACAAAAGGCCACACCTGGCCACACTTGTTTTCTGTTCTTGTTTTCTGCCTTGGTCTTCAATACTTTTTTGAATGAAACATACAAAGTTCTACAAGTTTATTTTTAGTGTTCAGTATTTGAGGCAAGTAGTTCTCAGTTCTTTCTTCCTTACTACATACTGAATTATCATTTTTTCTTGGGACCCTAAAAGAATTCAAGAATTTAATTCTCCCTGAGGAACTTGGAGGATGGTATCAACTAAAAGTATTCTCTTTCTGCTACTAAGGAATACTGGAACTGGGAACAAACTGTGGACCTGTGATAGAACTGAAGTGGTTATTTACCATACAATATCTCATGCAAACCCTTAACTCTTAAATAAATTAAAAGTGCTTGAACTCCTGAAGCTTAAACACTCTTTCAGTGGGTCCATTTTCATCCCCTACCCCTATTACCTTTCTCTTTTCAGATGGGCTTTCCTTCTAAAACAGACAGCCCTAGCTGTGAATATTCTCGATTTGATTTTGATAGCGATGAGGACTTCAATGCTTTCTTCAACTGTAAGTGATGTTGGCCTTGGATTTCTCTCAACACTCTCAGAATGGCATCTAGTATTATGATTCAGGGTGCGTGATGTTTGGGTTTTTATGAAAGATCCCCAAATCTGGGGATCTTTAGCAGCCTACTTATTAAGCCCTAGTTTCCCATTGCAGAAGAATGCTGGGGCTGTATTCCAGGCATAATGTTTTGTTTTACACCACAAACCCCCAAAGCACTTGGACATTGATGTTTAGGGACAGTAACCATACTTAAGATGCTCTTGACTTTTTTTCATACTTAGGATTAAATACCATCTTACCTTATGGTTCTTTCTTTACGCAAAAAAGTGGAAAAATCAATTTTATTCTAATATTCTAGTTCTGTTCTGTGTTTTCTGTGCCTTATTTCCTTTTTCTTTTTTTTTTGAGATGGAGTTTTGCTTTTGTTGCCCGGGCTGGAGTGCAATGGCACAATCTCAGCTTACCACAACTTCCACCTTCTGGGTTCAAACAATTCTCCTGCCTCAGCCTCCCAAATAGCTGGGATTACAGGCATGCACCACGCCCGGCTAATTTTGTATTTTTAGTAGAGACCAGGTTTCTCCATGTTGGTCAGGCTGGTCTCGAACTCCTGACCTCAGGTCATCTGCCCACCTCAGTCTCCCAAAGTGCTGGGATTACAGGTGTGAGCCACAGAGCCCTGCCTCCTTTTTTTTTTTTTTTTAACAGCTTTATTGAGACAAAATTCATTTATCATACAGTTCACCCACATATAGTATATAATTTAATGATTTTTAGTATTTTTACAGTTGCGCACCATCACTACAATCAATTTTAGATTATATTTTCGTCACCCCAAAAATAAATCCTGTATCCACTAGAAGTCTTCTCCAATTCCCTCATCTCTCCCAGTCCCTGGCAACCAGTAATCTACTTTCTGTCTCTGTTTTGCCTATTCTGAACATTTCATATAAATTGAATCATATATGGTCTTTGTGGCTGCCTTCTTTCACTTGCATAATGTTTTTAAGATTCATCCGTGTTACAACATCTATCAGTACTTGATTTCTTTTTTT
>NW_012118599.1:13411643-13426375 GCF_000951035.1 Colobus angolensis palliatus
TTTTTTTTTTTGAGACAGAGTCTTGCTCTGTCGCCCAGGCTGGAGTGCCGTGAAACACTCGGCTCACTGCAACCTCTGTCTCTGGGGTTCAGGCGATTCTCTTGCCTCAGCCTCCCGAGTAACTGGGATTATAGGCATGCACCACCAGGCCCAGCTAATTTTTTTATTTTTAATAGAGATGGGGTTTCATCATGTTGACCAGGCTGGTCTCAAACTCCCGACCTCAGCTGATTCACCCGCCTCAGCCTCCCAAAGTGCTGGATTACAGGCGTGAGTCACCATACCCCACCTTCATTTCTTTTTATTGCCAGTATTTCATTGTATGGATATACCACATTTACTCATTTATTCGTCTGTTGATGGACATTTGAGTTATTTCCATTTTTTGGCTATTACAAATAATGCTGCTATGAACATTTATATACAAGGTTTTGTGTAGACATAAGTTTTTGTTTCTCTTAGATATATAAGTAGGAGGAGAATTGCTGGATAATATGGCAATTGCATGTTTAATATTTTCAGGAACTGCCAGGCTATTTCCCACAGCAGCTGCACCATTTTTTATTACCACCAATCTGATTTACTTTAAAAAATTTTTTTTTTTTATTTTGAGACGTGGTCTCACTCTGTTGTCCAGGCAGGAGTGGTGCTGCAATCATGGCTCACTACAATCTTGACCTCCCTGGGCTCAGCTGATCCTCCTACCTCACCCTCCCAAGTTGCTGGGACTATGGGTGCATGCCACCACATCTGGCTAATTTTTGTATTTTTTGGTAGAGACTGGATCTCACTCTATTGCCCAAACTGGTTTTGGACTCTTGGGCAAAAGCACTCTGCCCACCTTGGCATCCTAAAGTGCTAGGGTTTCAGATGTGAGCTACCATGCCCAACCCTGATTTCCTTTTAATTCCAACAGAAATGAGAGACTAAGTTTAGTTTGCCACTTAGAGGATCTAGTTGGTAATACAGCTTCCAGAGATCATTTATTTTTAAAAAATTCTGGATTCATTAATAAAGTTTTATTGATTATTACATGCAAAGCACAAGTCTGCAAAACAGTTCCTTTGAATGCTTTTCCCCTAGGGTGGTAAATTAATAAACATTAAGTACCTATTTTATACCAGTTGTTGATTCCTGTCCTTCCCTTGGCATTTTCCCTTGGCAGCCTCCCGAGCCCAACAAGGAGAGGTGATGAGGTTGGCATGTCGTTTGGATCCCAAAACTAGCTTCCAGATGGCTGGGGAGTGGCTAAAGTACCAACTATCAACTTTTCTTGATGCTGGTTCTGTGAATTGTAAGTTTTTTTTATTACTGAATGTTAGTGAAATGTTAGGACAGTATCAAAACTATATATAGGAAATGAGCCTGAGCCACACACACATCAGAACGATATACTAATACTAGTCAGAAGTAGCTTTGCTCACTGCCTAATTCTATCTTGGAGAGGGAGCGTTTTCATTGGCTCACACAAAAAAAGCAGATGACACATTTTAAATTTGTTTTAAGTTAGGGTAAAACCATGTCCTTATCAGTTTTGCCATCATTTTCCATTTCTAACAGAATCAACCAATTATTTATTGTTGATTTTATTTGCTTCACTTAAGGCACCAACTTAACAAATTGTATGCCTAGACCTAACTTCAAAACTTTTCAGCCAAATTCTTGCATAGCAGTATTCCTGAATTCAGAAAGGATCTCCCGTTAGACATAACAGGAATAATACAGGGACTTCTCATATCACTCAGCCACCCCAAAGCTTTTGGGAAATTATACTTTACATAAAATCAAAATAATCTCCCTCTACCCGAATGTCTCAGCCAGTTAACTTCTCTGTACTCCATATGTTTTGTCTGTGATCTTAATGCATGCTATATGTGTGTGACAGTATTAATAAAGCAAAAAGGCTGGGGGTAGTGGCTCACATCTGTAATCCCAGCACTTGGGGGGCCGAGGCGGGCAGATCACCTGAGGTCGAGAGTTTGACACTAACCTGACAACCTTGGAGAAACCCTGTCTCTACTAAAAACACAAAAAATTAGCTGTCGTGGTGGTGCATACCTGTAATCCCAGCTACTCGAGAGGCTGAGGTAGGAGAATCGCTTGAACCCAGGAGGTGTAAGTTGCGGTGAGCTGAGATGGCGCCATTGTACTCCAGCCTGGGCAACGAGAGCAAAACTCCATCTCAAAAAAAAAAAAGAAAAAAAAGGGGCAAATTAACTAGTGCACGTCACTGCTTTAGAAAAGCACCATACTACTGGCTGACATTTGAGGGATTTAAAAATCAGTTGTATTTACAATTGGCTCTGAAGTTCTCTGATATTTGGTAACTTGAAAGGTTGAAGAAGCCCCAATGTGTTGCACCAAGATGAAACTAGTAAATAGGACTGCGCTGTATGTAAGCAAGAAAAGCAATTGGTAAATCTTAGGCCGGGCAGGGTGGCCCACACCTGTAATCCTAGCACTTTGGGAGGCAGAGGCTGGGGATCACCTGAGATCAGGAGTTTGAGACCAACCTGGCCAACATGGCAAAACCCTGTCTCTACTAAAAATAAAAAATTAGCTGGGTGTGGTGGCAGGCCCCTATAATCCTAGCTACTCAGGAGGCTGAGGCAGGAGAATCACTTGAACCCGGGAGGTGGAGGTTTCAGTGATCCAAGATCGTGCCACTGCACTCCAGCCTGGGCGACAGAGCGGGACCCCGTCTCAAAAAAAAAAAAAAAAGCAGCTGGGCGCAGTGGCTCATGCCTATAATCCCAGCACTTTGGGAGGCTGAGGTGGGTGGATCACGAGGTCAGGAGTTCAAGACCAGCCTGGCCAGGATGGTGAAACCCTGTCTATACTAAAAAAAAAAAATACAAAAATTAGCCGGGCATAGTGGCAGGCGACTGTAATCCCAGCTACTTGGGAGGCCGAGGCAGAGAATTGCTTGAACCTGGGAGGCTGAGGTTTCAGTGAGCCGAAATCTCGTCACTGCCCTCCAGCCTGGGCGACAGAGTGCGACTCCATCTCAAGCAAACAAAAAAAGAAAAGTAACTGGCAAATCTTTTTGCTTGTGCCTTGCTATTTGAGTGGTGTGCTATGATAATATTTGTAAACTTAAAGGGTGGCATCCTTCTCTAGACATAACCCTTAAGGTTTTCATGAGGCTATTGGATGTGAAGCAGTGTTTTGTGTATTATATTGTTTCCTTATTGGGAAGATTCTCTATGGTCTCAATTTTAATTATTTAGATTCTCATGGAAAAGATTATAAAGGGGGAGGAGGGGAGAAACTAATTCATGTTTATCAAGTGCGTACTAATGGGCCAGGCAATGTTTTTGATGTTCACCTGCATATTCTCATTCATTACTCAAAATGGTTTTACTCTAAGGCTCATAGAGGTGAATTCAGACTGCTCATTGTTAGAGGAGGAGGCATGGTAGGAACCTTCACCTACCTCACTGCTTTCAGCACACATCATCTTTTCTTTGCCCAAGCTGAGACGGGTTAGATTACCCTGCGCCTTCAATCATGAAATTCTCAGGTGTTCTCTAAAGCTCCATTGTCTCTCTGTGTCTTCTGTGATCTTTCAATGCTGATATTTGTGTGTGTGTGTGTGTGTGTTTTAAAGCTTGTTCTGCAGCCGGAACTGGAGAAGGAAGCCTCTGTTCTGTCTTCTCACCTTCATTCGTGCAGTGGGAAGCCATGACTCTTTTTTTGGAAAGTGTTATCACCCAGATGTTTCGAACACTAGATAGAGAAGTAAGTAATTATTTCCCATGCTGACTGCATGATTGTTTTGACCTTTTTCTTTTATTTTCTCTTTCTTTTTTGAGACACGATCTCTCTGTTGCTCAGGCTGAAATGCAGTGGCACAATCATAGCTCTCTGTAACCTCCAACTCCTGGGCTCAAGCAATCCTCCTACCTCAGGCTCCTGAGGATCTAGGACTAGTCACGTGCCACCACACCTGGCTAATATATAATAGAAATGGAGTCTGTGTTGCCCAGGCTGATCTCAAACTATTGGCCTCAAGCGATCCTCCTGCCTTGGCCTCCCAAGGTGCTGAGATTTCAGGCATGACCCACAACACCTGGCAAGTTTTGATCTTTTTTAACTGGTAGTAGAATAGGAAGATCTATGGATGTACGTCTTACAGAAAAGGAAGCAGATTTAGAGAGGCTAAATAGCATACTCAAGTTCAAACAGCTAATTAAATGGCAAAGCTGGGACCAAAACTCAGATCTTTCTAACTCTAAGCCCTACCACATTTAGTATACATTTTAAGTACCACACTGCTTTAGAATACTGTAGGTCACTAGTATAGTGGCCACCTGTAGGTCTGAAAAGGAGGGTATGCACAGGGAGCCTCGACTGATCGGTAAAATCATATTTCTTAAAGCGGGCAGATGAAGATTTACTACATTATAGAGAAACAGACAAAAGATATAATCCGATAATGTATAGAGGAGAACCTAAAGTAGCTGGTAAGCTGGGCGCAGTGGCTCATGCCTGTAATCCCAGCACTTTGGGAGGCCAAGGCGGGCAGATCACTTGAGTTCAGGAGTTCCAGACCAGCCTGGCCAACATGGTGAAACCTCGTCTCTACTAAAAATACAAAAATTAACTGGGCATGCTGGTGCACATCTGTAATCCCAGCTACTTGGGAGGCTGAGGTATGGGAATCACTTGAACCCAGGAGGCAGAGGCTGCAGTGAGCCAAGATCACTTCGTTGCACTCCAGCCTGCGTGACAGAGTGAGATTCTGTCTCAATAAAAAAAAAAAAAAGGGTGGGGCACAGTGGCTCAGGCCTGTAATCCCAGCACTTTGGGAGGCTAAGCTGGGTGGATCACCTGAGGTCAGGAGTTCCAGATCAGCCTGGCCAACATGGCGAAACCCTGTCTCTACTAAAAATACAAAAATTAGCCGAGCGAGCATGGTGGTGGGTGCCTATAATCCCAGCTACTCAGGAGGCTAAGGCAGGAGAATCATTTGAACCCGGGAGGTGGAGGTTGCAGTGAGCTGAGATCGTGCCATTGCACGGAGCAACCAAGTGTGATATATAAAGTAGCTGATAAATCTGAAAAACATTCAGCCTCATGATCAATTGAAGAAATACAAAATTTAAAAGGTTTTAGGGAATAATATACTGCTGAGAAGATGGTAAGAAGCGCACACACAGCTGAGTTCACACTTGTAATCCTAACACTTTGGGAGGCCAAGATGGGAGGAATGTTTGAAGCCAGGAGTTTGAGACCAGTCTGGACAATATAGTGAGACCTCATCTCTACTAAAACTAAAAAAAAAATTAGCCAGGCATGGTGGTGTGCGCCAGTAGTCCCACCTACTTAGGAGCCTGCGGCCGCAGGATCACTTGAAATCAGGAGTTTGAGACCAGCCTGGTCGATATAACAACACTTCTACAACTTCCCTACAAAAATTTTTACAAGTATCCAGGCATGGTGGTGCCTGCCTGTAGTCCTAGCTACTCAGGAGTCTAAGGCAGGAGGATCCCTTGAGCTCAAGAGTTTGAGGTTACAGTGAGCGATGATTGTGCCACTGCGCACTCCAGCCTAGGTGACAGAATGAGACCCTGTCTCTTTAAAAGATGAAAAGAAAGGCTGGGCGTGGTGGCTCAAGCCTGTAATCCCAGCACTTCGGGAGGCCGAGGCGGGCGGATCACGAGGTCAGGAGATTGAGAACATTCTGGCTAACCCGGTGAAACCCCGTCTCTACTAAAAAATACAAAAAACTAGCCGGGTGAGGTGGCTGGCGCCTGTAGTCCCAGCTACTCGGGAGACTGAGGCAGGAGAATGGCTGAACCCGGGAGGTGGAGCTTGCAGTGAGCTGAGATCTGGCCACTGCACTCCCGCCTGGGCGACAGAGCGAGACTCCGTCTCAAAAAAAAAAAAAGAAAGAAAATGTAGCCAAAATGGTTATTTCTGAGTGGAGGCAGTCATGTCAACCTCTGTTTTATGTCTTTGTTACAGGAAATTCCTGTTAATGATGGAATAGAGCTATTGCAGATGGTTCTGAACTTTGATACCAAGGATCCCCTCATCCTGTCCTGCGTCCTTACCAATGTCTCTGCACTCTTTCCATTTGTCACCTATAGACCAGAGTTCCTGCCCCAGGTCTTCTCTAAGGTATAAAGTCCATCTCCTTTGTAAATTTTATTTTGACATTTCTAAGTTAATTTTTATTTATTTTATTTTTTGGAGACAGGATCTTGCTACATTTCCCAGGCTGGACTCAAACTCCTAGTCTCAAGGGATCCTCACACCTCAGCCTTCTGAGTAGCTGAGACTACAAGCATGCACAACCACGCCTGGCCTAAGCTAATTATCTTTGTAACTATTTTTGAAATTATGTGAGGCAAACTAATAAACACAGCTATTTATTCATTTATTAAATATCTACTCAGTACTTAATGCGGATCAGGCACCATGCTAGTGCCTCACTCTTTAGGAACACTCTGGGAAGAAAGACACAAAAACAGTTAATGTTACCTATATGGCATTGCAATGAAGACTTGTATAAAGGAGAGTATTAGAGTGTGCTGTCGGGCTGGCAGGGGATTTATGAGAGGAAGGAACACTTTCTTGGTTTCCAGTTCAGTTGACTAGGTGGGTGATGGATCCACTACCTGAGTCAGAATATCAGATCAGGAAGGAGAACAGGGGTAAAGAAGAGAAGGCAGTGAGTATTTTGGAATACTGTGTTTGATGAATATGTAGAGCATCTTTGTGGAGACATCTCACAATAAATTGGCTATTTGAGGTTGAAGATCTAGACTCTAGAAAGTAACGAGATAAAATTAAAGCATCATCATCATAGAAGTCCCATAATGTATGTAGAGTTAGGAGACATGTGAGTCAAGCAAGGAACCTAGTGAATCGCCATCATTGGAGGAGTGGAGAAAAAAAATGAGAAGCTCCCACAGAAGGAAAAAGAGCCAGAGAAATGAAGAAAATGTTGTATCACAAGACCAGTAGAACTTCAGAAAAGTGGGCTCATTTGTTGCAAATTCTTTGAGTTGGATAATGTTCAGTGAGTTTCTTGAGTATACCCTCATCTGAGTTTAATTCCTTAATAGTGGCCAAGGAAGCAGTCTTATTTCATTGGAATGAGGTGTAAATGGGAAGTAATGAAATGGAATCGACGGGACAGATCATACAACTTTTGATAAAAAGAAGAGAGAGGGGTTTCTATAGCCACGTACTTGGGTGGTAGCATGAATTGTTCTGGGATCCTATTGTAAAATGTTTTGATGGTAAAATTGTGACTCCGATGACTCTTGTAGAGGTAGCTGAGAAAATGGACAATATGAGTAAGTTCATGCCTGTAGTCCCAGCTACTCAGAAGGCTAAAGCAGGAGAATCAGTTGAGTCCAGGAATTCAAAGCTAGTCTGGGCAACATAGCAAGATCTCATCTCTAAAACAAATAAACAAACAAACATGAGTGACCTTTTTTCCTCCTCTTCCTTAGCTATTTTCATCTGTCACTTTTGAAACTGTTGAAGAAAGTAAGGTAAGACCATTAATTAAGCCAATAGATTCTAACTTCTTGAGTACAAATGTATGAATACGTGATACTCAGTTTATATTTTTATATAAATGGGAGGGGGTAGTAAAGGTGGTAGATTATCATATGATATGGTGTTTTGCCCTAAAGACACTATAGGGCATATAGGAAACATGGATTCTTGGTGGCTATAAATGTTACTCCATTTTACTCTTAGGGTTGTGAAAAATCATTGTGAACTTGCCCTTGACTGGAATACTTACATGATTCTATGCAGCACCTGTATATTGTATCAAAAGTAGCTCCGAGTTTGTTGAATGTCTCTTTTCAGGCCCCCAGAACCCGGGCAGTGAGGAATGTGAGGAGGCATGCTTGTTCCTCCATCATCAAGATGTGTCGTGACTACCCCCAGCTTGTGTTGGTAAGCTGCTGGACCCTGGCTGAAGTAGCCAAGTTTGGTTACATTTGTGTGTAAATCCAGCCTTCAGTGTACCTCACATAAATTAAAAACTAGAGGCCAGGGACAGTGGCTCACGTCTGTAATCCCAGCACTTTGGGAGGCTGAGGTGGACGGCTCACAAGGTCAGGAGATCAAGACCATCCTGGCTAACACGGTGAAACCCCGTCTCTACCAAAAATACAAAAAAAAAATTAGCCGGGCGTGGTGGCGGGCACCTGTAGTCCCAGCTACTCGGGAGGCTGAGGCAGGAGAATGGCGTGAACCGGGGAGGCGGAGCTTGCAGTGAGCCAAAATCGCGCCACTGCACTCCAGCCTGGGTGACAGAGTGAGACTCAGTCTCAAAAAAAAAAGAAAAAAATGAAAAAACTTAGAAACTATAGCTTTGCATCAAATAAGCATCCTTGGCTGGGCATGGTGGCTCACACCTGTAATCCCAACACTTTGGGAGGCTGAGGTGGGTAGATCACCTGAGGCCAGGAGTTCGAGATCATCCTGGCCAACATGGTGAAGTCCCGTCTCTACTAAAAGTACAAAAAATTAGCTGGGCATGGTGGTGCATGCCTGTAATCCCAGCTACTCAGGAGGCTGAGGCAGGAGAAGCACTTGAACTCAGGAGGCGGTGGTTGCAGTGAGCCAAGACCGTGCCATTGGTCCAGCCTGGGCAGTGAGCAGAACTCCATCTCAAAAATAAATAAGTAAATATTCTTGAATTAGTATTTTCTTAGTATAGTTAGTAGGATAGTTAGAAATGTGATGGCAAATGTAATCTCTCTTCAAAATACAAATAGTTATCTGCCATATAGATTACTAAGTTTACCCCTATAATTCTACAACTCTTTACTATGTGATGGTCTTAATTACTACTGCCAAATGATGTGCCTGATCTTGAGAAAAGCAGATGCAAATCACAACCCTTTTCAGGGCATGGGGTTATAAGAAATGTAATATTACCCCAGCTTACAAATTACCAGAAATTTCTTCTCTGAATGCACAGCAGTTATCTCCATATATATATGTGTGTGTATATATATAAAACAAGCTGATCTTTTCACATTTGTGGTATGGGAAAGTACAGTTATCCAAATACTCAAGACAAGAGCTATCTTCTGCCTAAATTACCTTGCTTATTTAGGCAAAATAAAGACGTATAACAGAATTAGCCAAATAATAGCCTTATAGGCCTGACTTTCCTGGGACTGCTTTGGTTTTCTTCTTTCTTGCTTGAGGGAGCCACCTCTCCTTGAAAATCAGACCTTTACCACCTCTGACTTTTTTTCTTTTTCATCTGTAGCCCAATTTTGACATGCTTTATAACCATGTGAAGCAACTCCTCTCCAATGAGCTACTGCTGACACAAATGGAGAAGTGTGCCCTCATGGAAGCCCTGGTTCTCATTAGCAACCAATTCAAGAACTACGAGCGTCAGAAGGTGTTCCTAGAGGAGCTGATGGCACCAGTAGCCAGCATCTGGCTTTCTCAAGACATGCACAGGTAAAGGAGACCCCTTGCCCTGACTCACTATACTCAAGCACCCATTTTAGTTTCAGAGCTAGGCCCAGGGTGGGGTAGGGGTTAAGGATATTGAAGTGTGATGGCATTATCCATGATATCTGAAGTTCTCTAAAAGCAGTCTTTTGTAATTTAATCTCTGGTTCAATTAGATTGTGGGTGGGGAAGGCACAGAGTGAGACTCCTGTGGTGTCTGCATTGCAACACCAGCACATTTAGAGAAATGAGAACAGCTAGAAAAGGCCATACAGCCACACAGACACTTACCTGTGCTCATACAGTAGAGAAATTATTTTCTTCTTTGTATTTTCAAGATTATATCCTTGTTTAATTCTTAAACTGTTACTAATAACATTTGGGAGTGGGAAGGGAAGTTTGAACCTTCAAATGACAGCTGACAATTAGTATGATTATACTCCTCTCACTATAAAAACTGTTCTTAAGGGCCAAATAATCACAGCCTGTTAACGCCTGTGGAAGACACTGTCCTTGTTTAAAATCATGATATAGCTTGTATTTCCCCGTCCAACCTTCAGAGTGCTGTCAGATGTTGATGCTTTCATTGCGTATGTGGGTACAGATCAGAAGAGCTGTGACCCAGGCCTGGAGGATCCCTGTGGCTTAAACCGTGCACGAGTAAGACTTTCTGGGAATGGGAAGTGGCATTGGCCGTGGGTAGGAGTAGGGTGTTGTCTTTTGTCAAGTTTCTCATAGATTTGTTTTTTCTATACTGGTGAGAAACGTGGAAGTCTCCACTTCCCTAAGCTTCTCCTTTCTTTTCTTCTTTAGTCTTGAATTCTTGAGTTAGTTCCCACAGCAGAGCAGATGGTCTTTTCTATGAAGTCATTATTTTGGCTTTAAGGATCTCTAAATAGCTCTGAAGACTGAAGGTGTAATGAGGAAGTAGGTCAGAACTTGGTCAGCAGGGTGAGTCCTCCCTGCCATTGCTCTCTGGCATGTAAAGTCTTAAGTGATGGCTTAACTTGCAAACCTGAGATTTTTCAGTGCTTTGCTATATTTAAATAAGCATTGTTCCTGGCTCCATTATGGCACAAGTCCCATTAATTAACCTGGCAAGTAGTAGGTTGATTCAGAGTACCGTGAGGGGGGATTAGGACACTAGCTGTCAAGGCCCAAGCTGGAGGGTGCAGGATCAACTCAAAGAAGATGAAATGATGGCATTTTAAACACTTTGTTTTGGATCGTATCTAAGCCACCTTCTCATCAGGGTCCTGTGGGTGGGTCACTACAGCTCCTAGAAAGACAGCTTACTGAAAGGGAAGTTTCCAGAGCCTACCACTGGCCCTGAAAATGGCAGTGAGAGGATCCCTCTTGGACTTCACCTTAAAGGAAGGGATGGGGGATTGTCGGGGAGCAGAGGATTATTTCATTCTCTCTGGCCTCTGTGTTACTTTTGCCAGAACCTTGAATATATCTAACAGTATTTTGTCTTTTTTTTTCCTTTTTATATTTATCTGTCATTCTTGTTTTTCTATAGATGAGCTTTTGTGTATACAGCATTCTGGGTGTTGTGAAACGAACTTGCTGGCCCACTGACTTAGAAGAGGCCAAAGCTGGGGGATTTGTGGTGGGTTATACATCCAGTGGAAATCCAGTCTTCCGTAACCCCTGCACAGAGCAGATTCTGAAACTTCTTGACAATTTGCTTGCGCTTATAAGGTGAGTCAGAATAATGGCTTTTCTCTGTTGTTTTTTACTTTACCTTAAAACTTTCAAAAGTTTAGTCTGTTTATATGTCTTCATATCTTAGTGGTATTAATGAGGGATTGATTTAAGTCTTGTTTCTTTCTAGAGGTTGTCTCAGTTTTTAAAAAATAACATCAGCTCTCACTTGCATAAATCTTAATTTCCATATAAACCCAAGGGGCTAATCCCAAAAGGTCTTTTCTCATTTTGAGTCTCCTCTTTGTTGTTCTTCCATTTCTTTATACTTCATCCCTATTTTTACTTGTAAGTTTTATTTGCTCTAAATTTTTTAGTAAAGGAATTGCTCTGAGTCTCAGCTCAGATGAACCAAACAACCGCTGGCTGAACATGCTAAACAAAGGAATTACACATTTTTCATCTGAGTTTGCTGGGTCCTTGGTTCTCAAAACTGAGTCCTAAGGCCAGTAGCATTAGCATCACCTGAGAGTTTATTTCAAAGGCAGAATCAAGGCCCCACCCCAGACATATTAAATCAGAATCTGCATTTTAACTAGATCCCCAGATGGTTTATATACACATTAAACATTCAGAATCACTGTTCTAGATCACATGAGTTAATATATTCAAGTGGAAGTAGGCCTACAGTATAGGCTTATCAGTTACTAGATAGATATTTGATGACTCAGGGATGCTCTCTAAATAAAAAGATAGGTTTTTTATATAATTCAGTTATTGGCCAAAGAGTGCTTTTTTTGTATCTCACAGGATTTTTTTTTTTTTTTTTTTTTTTGAGACAGAGTCTCACTCTGTCACCCAGGCGGCTGGGAGTGCAGTGGCGCAATCTTGGCTCACTGCAACCTCCGCTTCCCAGGCTTAAGCAGTTCTCCTGCCTCAGCCACCCAAGTAGCTGGGACTATAGGTGTTCACCACCACTCCTGGCTAATTTTTGTATTTTTAGTAGAGACACGGTTTCGCCATATTAGCCAGGCTGGTCTCGAACTCCTGGCCTCAAGTGATCCATCCACTCTGGCCTCCCAAAGGGCTAGGATTCCAGGAGTGAGCCATCGCACCTGGCTTCTCACAGGAATTTTAAATTACATCGTTAGAGCTCTTTTTCAGTACTTTTTAGCCCTTTCTCCAGGGAGTAAAAGCAGTCTCAACTGGGCAAACCAAATTATTCATGTCTGAGGGAAGCTCTCCTGGGAATAGACACCTAAGACCTGAAGCCTAAGAACCAAAGATTTTAAATTAATGTTGACAAATTGGAGTGCTGGAGTGTCTGATAAAGTTGTCATTGTGGACATATCTGTGGAAATAGACAATATTTTGGCCAGGTGCAATGGCTCACACCTGTAATCCCAGCACTTTGGGAGGCCATGGCAGGTGGATCACTTGAGGTCAGGAGTTTGAGACCAGCCTAGCCAACATGGTGAAACCCCATCTCTACTAAAAATACAAAAATTAGCTGGACCTGGTGGCGCATGCCTGCAATCCCAGCTACTCCAGAGGCTGAGGCAGGAGAATTGCTTGAACCCGCGAGCTAAGATCACACAACTTCACTCCAGCCTGGGCGACAGAGTGAGACTTCCATCTCAAAATAAATAAATAAATAAATAAATAATATTTTCTTTTGATTTCAAAGGGAGGAAAGAGGTCTCTAAAAAGAAGTAGGACTTGTACTGAGAGGGTTAAACATTCAGTCAAGGAAAGGATTGTTTCCATCGTGATGTTTTTATTAATAGAGATGGAGTTTTGCCATGTTGCCCAGGCTGGTCTCGAACAGCTGAACCTGCCTCAGTCTCCCAAAGTGCTAGGATTACAAGTGTGAGCCACCACACCCAACCGTATAGTGATGTTTTTTAAAACCACAAGGTTCTTCTGCAGCTAGAGAAATGTGAAAGTGATGGAAATCATAGGGCAAGAAACTAATCAACTAGGCCTTTTTAGGCCTGTGGCCAGAATCTATGTGGTAACAACCCAGACATGGAAACGGGGTTCATTCCTGGTTGGGTCTAGAGGCCACAAGACAATAGTATGGTTATCATTTTCTATATAATTTTCTTTTTAAAAAAAGTAAATTTCAATTTCTAGTTTTTTCAATTTCTAGAAGTTTTCAATTTCTAGTTACCTTCCTATTAGTAGAGCAAGATTCTCACGTGTTCACTATGTCTTTCTCCAGTTTTTTCTCTATAAATTCACTATTCCTATTTTCTATAGAAAGACAATGGAAAGTATATAATTGCTGTTGGTAGATAAGTAGGTCTTGAATTTATTTTGCAAACAAGACCTGTTCTGTCTATCTTTTCATTTAGGAGGCTAAAAGCAGAGTCAGCTTGACTTTAAGGACTCTTATTTTCTTAGTCTTCAGATGGTTATTTTGATATTTTTCTAAGAGTTCAGTGCTTTTAGAAAATTCAAAAAATCAAAAGGCATTTTGAAAAATGCCTAACGTGTAATGATTGAGTAGACTGCTTGAACAGTGTGCAGCTAGAGCTATTAGAGTTTTGCTTTTTTAGTAAATTTTATTGGCTGGGTGCAGTGGCTCACGCCTGTAATCCCAGCACTTTGGGAGGCCGAGGCACATGGATCACTTAAGGTCAGGAGTTCGAGACCAGCCCGATAAACATGGTGAAACCCCACCTCTACTAAAAATGCAAAAATTAGCCAGGTGTGGCAGCGGGTGCCTGTAATCCCAGCTACTCAGGAGGCTGAGGCAGGAGAATCGCTTGAACCCAGGAGGCGGAGGTTGCAGTGAGCCAAGGTCACACCACTGCACTCCAGCCTGGGTGACAGGGAAGACTCCATCTCAAAAAAGAAAAATAAATAAATAAATAAATTTTATGTTGAAGTGTAACATTTATATAGAAAAGGGCATAACTTGTGACTGTGTGTAGATGAATTTTCACAAAGTGGACACATTCATGTAATCAG
This sequence comes from Colobus angolensis palliatus, assembly GCF_000951035.1. Classification (NCBI taxonomy): domain Eukaryota; kingdom Metazoa; phylum Chordata; class Mammalia; order Primates; family Cercopithecidae; genus Colobus; species Colobus angolensis. The sequence goes on from NW_012118599.1 coordinate 13,425,717, forward strand.
CACTCAGATCAAGCAGCAGCTTTACCCAGTACCTCTTTTCAGTAATTACCTGCTCCTCAAAGATAACTACTATTCTGATTTGCATTTATTTATTTACTTACTTACTTACTTACTTTTGAGGCAGGGTCTTGTACTGTCGCCCAGGCTGGGGTGTAGTGTTGCGATCACGGCTCACTGCAGCTTCGACCACATGGGCTCAAGCAATCCTCCCACCTCAGCCTCCTGGAGTATCTAGGACTACAGGCGTGAGCAGCCATGCCCAGCTAATTTTTAACTTTTTGGTAGAGACAGGTTCTCTCTCTGTTGCCGAGGCTAGTCTTGAATTCATGGGCTCAAGGGATCCTCCCATCCCAGCCTCCCAAAGTGCTGGGATAACAGATGTGAGCCACCTCACCCGGCCCACTATTCTGACTTTTAACATTTTGCCCAGGTTTTTGAACTTTATGAAAATGAAATCAGAAGTATGCACCTTTTGGTGTCTGCCTTCTTTTTGCTCAGTATTTTATTTCTGAGGTTCATCAATGTTACTGCATGTACTTGTGTTTTTTATGTTCTCCTTGCTTTTATGATATTTCATTGTGTGAATATGCTATAACTATTCAGCCTTGATGGACTTTTGGGTGATATTTAATATTACAGATCATGCTGCTGTTGACATT
>NW_012118599.1:13427417-13432203 GCF_000951035.1 Colobus angolensis palliatus
TAGAGACGGGGTTTCACTGTGTTAGCCAGGATGGTCTCGATCTCCTGACCTTGTGATCTGCCCACCTCAGCCTCCCAAAGTGCTGGGATTACAGGCATGAGCCACCGCACCCGGCCAAATTACTATTTTTTTAGTAGAGAAAAGTTTGCGTTCCTTAAGAATGTGGCAAGGTATTGATAGCACCTCCTGCATCAAATAGTCTGATAATAGAAGGTGTTGAAGCTGTGCTGTCCAGCATGGAAGCCACTAGCCACATGAAACTATTGAGCACTTCAAGCATTACTAGTCAAGTGTTACAGCACTTTTAGAATTTGTCTGGTAGGCTTTCCAGTTTTTGCTGGAAAGCTCCTTAAAGAAAAAAAATAAAAAATTAAAAAATAAAAATGACTAGCCTGAATTGAGATGAACTGTAAGTATAAAATACACACTAGACTTCTAAAATCGGCCAGGCGCAGTGGCTCATGCCTGTAATCCTAGCACTTTGGGAGGCTAAGGCCTTAGGCAGATCACTTGAGGTCAAGAGTTCAAAACCAGTGTGACCAACATGGTGAAACCCCATTGCTACTAAAAATACAAAAATTAGCCCGGCATGGTGTTGTGCATGCTTGTAATACCAGCTACTCAAAAGGCTGACGCAGGAGAATCACTTGAACCCAGGAGATGGAGGTTGCAGTGAGCTAAGATTGTGCCACTGCACTGCAGCCTAGGAGAAAGACTCCTAGGCTCTATCTCAAAAAAGAAGTATTGTTACTACAGTACTTAATGAAATGAAGTACTGATAATTACTACACTGTGGATAAACCTTCAAAACATGCTGAGTGAAAGAAGCCAGACGCAAAAGGCCATATATTGTATTATTTCATTTTTATGGAATATCTGGAGTAGTAAATCCATAGAGACAGAAAGTACATTCGCGATTGCCTCAGGTTGGAGAGGAGAAAAAGGTATAGATCCCTACTGCTACTGCTTAATGGGTCTGGCAGTTATTTCGGGGCAATGGAAATGTTTTGGAACCAGGTAGAGGTTGTTTATTCAACACTTTGAAAGTATTAAATACCACTGAATTGTGAACTTTAAGATGGTTAGGTTTTGGTGGGGATTATTTTTGTTAGTTTTTTAAAGTTTTGTGGGTACACAGTACATGCATATATTTATGGGGTACATAAGATGTTTTGATACAGGCATGCGATGCATAATAATCACATCATGTAAAATGGGGTATCCATCCCCTCAAGCATTTATCCTTTGTGTTACAAACAATCCAGTTATACTCAACTGCAGTTATACTTGTTAAATGTACAATCAAAATTTTTATTGACTATAGTCACCCTGTTGTGCTAGGAAATACTAGATCTTATTCATTCTTTCTGGGTTTTTTGTACCCATTAACCATCCCTGCCTTACCTCTAACCCATCACTACCCTCCCCAGCCCCTCTGCTAACCATCCTTACACTCCGTATGTCCATGAGTTGAATTGTTTTAATTTTTAGATTCCACAAAGAGTGAGAACATGTGATGTGTCCTTCTGTGCCTGGCTTATTTCACTTAGCATAATGACCTCCAGTGCCATCCATACTGTTGCAAATGACAAGATCTTTTTTTTTTTTTTATGGCTGAATAGTACTCCTAAAGTGGTTAGTTTTATGTTACATGAATTATGCCTCAGTTTTTTAAAATTTTAATAAAAATAAAGCTGGTTCTTTGAAAATACCAGTGATAACATTAGTAAATTCAAAAACTTAAGAGAAATAGGGCTGGCACTTTGGGAGGCCACAGCAGGAACACTGCTGGAGACCAGCCTAGGCAACATAGCAAGACCCCATCTTGATTTTTTAATTTTTTTTTTTGAAATGGAGTCTCACTCTTGTTGCCCAGGCTGGCATGCAAAGGCATGATCTCAGCTCGCTTCAACCTCAGGTTCAAGTGATTCTCCTGTCTCAGCCCCCTGAGTAGCTGGGATTATAGGCATGCACCACCATGCCTGGCTAATTTTGTATCTTCAGTAGAGACAGGGTTTCACCATGTTGGCCAGCCTGGTTTCAAACTCCTGACCTCAGGTGATCCACCCTCCTAGGCCTCTCAAAGTACTGGGATTACAGGCATACACCACCATGCCCGGCTAATTTTGTATCTTCAGTAGGGACAGGATTTCATCGTGTTGGCCAGGCTGATTCTCAAACTCCTGATCTCAGGTGATCCGCCAACCTTGACCTCCCAAAGTGTTGGGATTATAGGTGTGAGCCACCATACCCGGCCCCATCTCTATTTGTAAAAATAAAATATTTAAAAATGGATAATTTCCAGGGAAAATGTAACTTGTTCTAACTCAAAAAGACAGAAAACCTAAAGAGATATAAACTTCATATTAATTATATTGGTAGTAGTTAAATTAGACCAAAAAACTCCAGGCCTAAATGATTATATATGGGAGTTCTCCCAGACCTTCAAGGAGCAGATAATTTATCTCTCAGACAAACTATTCCCAATAATAGAAAAATGTAGTGCTCCATAACTCATTTTATGAGGCTTATTTATTTTGATACCAAAACCAGACATTGGCAGTACCAAAGAGGAAAATTATGGGCCTAAATCTCTTGTAAACGTAGAGACAAAAATCCCAAATCAAAAGCAATATGGAGCTAGTAATAAGTCTTTTAATATAACCACATTTCCATGGTTATATCTCAAAATACTACCAGTAATTCAATATCCAGTATACAACCAGTATTCAAATATCACCAAATGTTTTCCTTTTTTCTGTTTATCCACACAAGGTTTATATATATTTAAGATATCTCTTAGTCAATAAATTAGGCTTAGCATGGTGCCTCACACTTGTGATCTCAGCAATTTGGGAGGCTGAGGCAGGCGGATCCTTGAGGCTAAGAGTTTGAGACCAACCTGGCCAACATGACAAAACCCTATCTCTACTAAAAATAAAAAAAAAAAATGTAATCAGGTGTGGTGGTGCGCCCTGTAGTCTCAGCTACTTGGGAGGCTGAGGCACGAGAATCACTTCAACCCAGCAGGTGGAGATTGCAGTGAGCTGAGATCATGCCACTATACTTTTGGAGATAGTCTCGCTCTGTCACCCATGCTGGAGTGCACTGGTGCTATCTCAGCTCAGTGCAACCTCCGCCTCCCGGGATCAAGCAATTCTCCTGCCTCAGCCTCTCGAGTAGCTGGGATTACAGGTGTGTGCCACCACACTTGGCTAATTTTTTGTATTTTTAGTAGATACAGGGTTTTGCCATGTTACCCAGGCTGGTCTCAAACTCCTGAGCTCAACTGATCCACCTGCTTCAGCCTCCTGAAGTGCTGGGATTACAGCTGTGAGCCACCATGCCCGGCCCTCTTTTTCAATTTATTTGTTGAAAAAGGTGGACTTGTATTTCCAGAGTTTCCCCTGGTGAAATTTTGATGATTGAATCTCTGTAGTATTGTTTGTTGTAGTCTACTTTCCTTTGTTTTTGTTATATGTGAATATGTCTAGAGGAGGGGTTGGCAGTCTGCAGCCTGAGGACCAAATGCAAGCCTCCACATGTTTGTAAGTAAACTTTTATTGGAACACACCATGGCCATTCATTTACCTACTGTTTATGGCTGCTATTGCGCTTCAATGCAGAGTTGAGTTGTTGAGGACAGACACCGTATTGCTGGCCAAGCTTAAAACATATACTAATAATGACCTCCAGTCTAGAAAACCGACCTCATACCAGTTCAGTTTTTTTAGCAGATACTCCTTTGGAGGTGATGATGGGTTCAATGATAGTAAAGGTGCCTTTAAAAGACTCCCAGGTATGTATTACAGGTTGATTTATGAAGAAGTAATGAAAGGTAGTGAGAAAACTATTCCCATGCCTATAATTTCAGCACTTTAGGAGGCCAGGGCAGGAGGATCTCTTGGGGCCAGGAGTTTGCGACCAGTCTGGGCAACACAGAGAGACCCTTTCTCTATTAAAAAAAAAAAATTTTTTTTTAATTAGCCAGGTGTGGTGGTGCACACTTAGAGTCCCAGCTACTCAGGAGCCTGAGGTGGAAGGGCCACTTGAGCCCAGGAGTTTGAGGCTGCAGTGAGCTATGATCATACCACTGCAATCCAGCCTGGGCTAGAGTGAGACCCTGTCTCTTTAAAAACAAAAATCAATTATTAAATGCTGGGACAGTTGGCTTTCTATGGGGGAAAAAGCAATTAGATTCCTACCAGTCACCATACACAGAAAAAATTTTCAGGTGTTTTAAAACCCAAAAAGTAAAGCTTCTTTTTGAGATGGAGTCTTGCTCTGTTACCCATGCTGGAGTGCAGTGGCATGACCTTGGCTCACTGCAACCTTTGCCTTCTGGGTTCAAGCGATTCTCCTGCCTCAGCCTCCTGAGTAGCTGGGATTTACAGGCGTGTGCCACCATGCCTAGATAATTTCTGTATTTTAAGTAAAGATAGGGTTTCACCATGTTGACCAGGGCCTGACCTCGTGATCCACCCACCTTGGCATCCCAAAGTGCTGGGATTACAGGCATGAGCCACTGCATCTGGCCAAAGTAAAACTTCTAGACCATATTTACGGCATGAGGTTAGTGAATGACTTTTTTTCCCTCCCGAGATGGAGTCTCACTGTCTTGCCCAGGCTGGAGTGCAGTGGCGTAATCTCGGCTCACGACAATCTCTGCCTCCTGGGGTCAAGCGATTCTTATGCCTTCACCTGCCAAGTAGCTGGGATTATAGGCATGCACCACCACGCCCGGCTAATTTTTATATTTTTAGTAGAGACGGGGTTTCACCATGTT
>NW_012118599.1:13432643-13443787 GCF_000951035.1 Colobus angolensis palliatus
TGAGACTGCTCTGTCGTCCAGGCTGAAGTACAGTGGCGTGATCTCAGCTCACTGCAAGCTCCGCCTCCCAGGTTCACACCATTTTCCCGCTTCAGCCTCCCCAGTAGCTGGGACTACAGGCACCTGCCACCATGTCCGGCTAATTTTGCTTTTGCGTTTTTAGTACAGAGGGGGTTTCACCATGTTAGCCAGGATGGTCTCGATCTCCTGACCTTGTGATCCACCACACCCGGCCTCTAGAATGACTTCCTAAGCAAGAACAAAAAGAACAAACTATGGAGGCTTAAACATGGTCTAAAAGAGGTTTTCATTTTGCATTTTAAACCTGTAGCCACCACTCCTGGCACCCACGACCACACCTGGCTAATTTTTATATTTTTAGTAGAGACTGGGTTTCACCATGTTGGCCAGGCTGGTCCCGAACTCCTAACCTCAGATGATCCACCCACCTCGGCCTCCCAAAATGCTGGGATTACAAGTGTGAGCCACTGCACCCAGCCATAGACTTCGTTTTTGGGGTTTTTTTTGTTTTTGTTTTTGTTTTTTGAGATGGAGTCTCACTAGTTGCCCAGGCTGGAGTGTAGTGGCATGATCTTGGCTGACTGCAACCTCTGCCTCCTGGGTTCAAGCAACTTTCCTGCCTCAGCCTCCCAAGTAGCTGGGATTACACGCATGCACCACCACACCCGTCTAATTTTTATATTTTTAGTAGAGATGGGGGTTTCACTATGTTGGCCAGGCTGGTCTTGAACTCCTGGCCTCAGGTAATTCACTGGCCTCGGCCTCCCAAAGTGCTGGGATCACAGGCATGAGCCACTAAGCCTGGCCTAGAATGACTTCTTAAGAACGAAAAGAACAAACTATGGAGACTGAAACATGGTCTAAAAGATGTTTTTAGTTTGCACCTTAAATATGTAGCCATCAGTTTGTTCAGTGGGGCCATTTCTATGAGTAGGTAAGAGTGCTGTGGACAGCTGGTGTATCAAGTTCACAGTCATTGCTCCTTACTCAAAGCCCATAATTGCTCAGGTAGGTCATTTTGGTGGGGGACAGCATGTGTTGGGAATTGCGTTCCTCTGTCAGGTCCAAACAGCTGTTGCAAGGTCCATGCTCTTGGAATTAAGACAAAACATTGAAAAATGGGGCAAATTACCACCTCCTCTGTGTTCCTACCTGTAAATCCACAATGTTGCACACATTTCATTCCATATCACTGGTGGTCAAAAAATTGGGACCACTTCAGATTTGAAAGAATTTTGCTTTCTAGCTTTGGACTCTGATACGGTCCTGTTGTCTTGGGGTTTGGTTCTCATGTTAATTCACCTTAGGTATTGTATACTAATTATCTGTGCAAGTCCAGTCCCTCCTGCAGCGAGCATTCAGATATTTATACCTTGTTTTCTTTCCCCTGCCAGGAGTTCATGGGCAGATGTGTCTGTGTGGAACTGTAGTATCACTGAATTACAAGCAAAGCCCACTGTTTCCTTCTGCATCAGATGGAAAAACTCAATAGCATTCCTGTTTCTTTCAGAACCCACAATACATTATATGCACCAGAAATGCTAGCCAAAATGGCAGAGCCTTTCACCAAGGCTCTGGATATGCTTGACGCGGAAAAATCTGCTATATTAGGTAAGAAATGTAATATTTTCTCTCCTAGGTTCATCTTATCCCTAATGGATGTCCCCTTTTTTTGTTGTCGTTTTTTGAGAGTCATAGTCTCTGTCACCCAGGCTAGAGTGCACTGGTGCAAACATAACTCACTGTAGGCTCAAACTCTTGGGCTCAAGCAGTCTTCCTGCCTCAGCCTCCTGAGTAGTTGGACTACAGGTGGATCACAACACCAGACGAACTTTAAAATAGTAAGACAGGGTCTTACTATGTTGCCCAGGCTGGTCTCAAACTCTTATCCTCAAGCAGTTCTCCCACCATGGCCTTTCAAAGCACTAGGATTACAGGCATTCTTATGGGTTCCTTGAGCAGCTTCTGCCTATCTTGTGCTTCTTCCTCCTTGTCTTGCACTACCTTCACCATCTATTTGTTCAGAAATGCATTTGTGGAGTTCCTATAAACTCTATATGAACAAATGTATTTATTTACTTAATTACCTTATCATACAGAGAAGATCAGAAGCAATTTATTTATTTCCTGTTAACCCCTTCTTCAATTTAGCCAGTAGGTTGTGGTGGGTGTTACAGCCATTCGATTATAAATAAATCATAGCCTTTAACCTGAAGGATATTTGTATACTTTCCTGCCTTTTGTGTGTGTCTGTGTATGTAGATAGATAGATAGATATCAAAGTTTTTAAAGGAATAGATTTTAAGCAATTTCCCAATTGTTACCTTTTTTGTTTTGTTTTGTTTTGTTTTGAGAGAGTCTCACTTTGTCACCCAGGCTGGCGTACAGTGGTGCAATCTCGGCTCACTGCAACCTCTGCCTCCCAGGTTCAAGTGATTCTCCCACCTCAGCCTGCTGGGACTACAGCCATCCACCACCACACTGGGCTAATTTTTTGTATATTTGTTAGAGACAGGGTTTCACCATGTTGGCCAGCTGGTCTCGAACTCGTGACCTCAAGTGATCTGCCTGCCTTGGCCTCCCAAAGTGCTGGGATTATAGGCATGAGCCACCGCACACGACCTAATTTTTGTATTTTTAGTAGAGACGGGGTTTCACCATGTTGGCCAGCTGGTCTCGAACTCGTGACCTCAAGTGATCTGCCTGCCTTGGCCTCCCAAAGTGCTGGGATTATAGGCATGGGCCACCACGCCTGGCCTCCCAGTTGTGACCTTGATTAGGACACTGCTTCATTTCATTTTCCCATTGAAGATAAGCATGAAAATAACTGTGCAGTCATAATTGCGGTATTTGCTGTGAAAGAAAGTGGCAGTGCTTTGAGTGTTTATTGGGAGACCTAACCCAGTGTCGGAGGGAAGTCAGAAGGCTGACTCCCAATGGGGACTTGAAGGATGAGTAGGAACTAGCTAGGTTAGGGGCATGAGGAAATGCTGGGCATTCTGGACAAACAGAATGGCAGGTACAACATCTGAGGCAAGAGGGAAAGGCCTTGGTATGTCCAGGACATAGAGATAGTTGAATCATGTGGCTGGAGCACAGGGAGCAAGTCTGGGAATGTGGGATGAAGTTAGAGCTAGAGACATCAGTTGTCTAAACCTTGTACCCATCTCAGAAGCTTCAGGCTGGCTCACCATCACAGCCCCAATAGTTTGTCTTTGTCCTCAGCTATAACCTGTGTCTGAGCCTGGCTGTGGTCAAGCAATCCAGTGGGCATTCCTCAGCTGTGAAGTTAGCCAAAGGAAGGATGTTAATTTGCCTTTCCAGAGATCATGTCTATTTGTTTCGGCCTAGATAGTCCTGAATCTTTTCCTTTGACACCATTCCATTTAAGGGTTATGTTGCAGACACCAGTAAAAATAGAACTTCCAAGAAGTATATTGCTATTAATATAAAAAGTAGGTGTTGCCTACCACACACCCCCATCCCATTATTCAAGTTAAGTCAGGAACTCCTGCTATAGAAATAAGTGGCCAACCAGAAATACTAAAATGGACAAACAGCTCCCTCAGATAGCTTCTGACTATAAGACTCTAAAACCTCTCATTACACTTAAAAGTATAGATCTTTTAAGGCAGTTTTTAATACTAAGGTAAGTGGGTTTCATTTTGAGCTGCTACACATCTTAGTCTTTTGTGTAAGATTTTGCTTAAAAAAAGGGGTTTCATAAATTAATTGTGGGGGCATCCCCAGAGCTTTATGGAAAAATACTTTTGAGTTGTCACTTTTTTTGGTACAAGTTCCATCTGGGGAAAGAATTTTTAAAAAGCAGGTAAAAGAGTACCTGGGTCTACCTGGGTCTAAAGTCCTGGGTCCTTAAGTAGCTTTCACCTTCTCCTACCAAAAGAGTGCAACAAATCACATAGCCAACTGCTTTGCAGTACAGCACCATGCACACGCCTTCACCCCTGAACAACATCTGCCTGCTGTAGAGTATTGGCCAGTTGAGACTCCTGACAGTGTGGAGCATCATGTTCCTGACCCGTATTTCCCTTTAGGATTACCTCAGCCTCTCTTGGAACTCAATGACTCTCCTGTCTTCAAAACCGTCTTGGAAAGAATGCAGCGTTTCTTCTCCACCCTCTATGAAAACTGGTAAGGAACCAATGCTGCCTCTCCATATTTTCTTCCTGGATATGTATTGTATAGGAATGTCCATGGGTTGGACTTTTCATCTAGTGTACAAGTAAGGTGAGGCAAGAATTTGATAGGAAACTAATGATTCTAGTGTTAAATAGAAATGAACAGCCTGCTTTCCTGCATTTGCTTTTTTTGTAATTGTCATATGAGCCTCACAGTCCCAGCCTGCTTCATGCCCAGCTTGTCTGTTTCTAGTGTATAACATGATGAAACCCAAGTAGAAGCTAAAAGTGGGGGAGATTGCTTAGACCCTACACTGCTTGCAGCCTACTTATGGGAGTGGGGTGGCTAGATACTGGGTGTGGGTTGGGGAGGTAACTGGCCCTCGCGGGCTTTGGCCTCACTAACCCAGTACACTAATCAGCCAAGCTCATCAGATCCTCCATTGTAAGTCCACATTAAATAGTAATGAAAGCTACTGCTGATCTCGGCCGCCAACATCTGTCTTTTAAAAGATGCTGTATCTATAAGTTCTCTTAAGTAAATATAACTGCTTTTCTGGCTGAAAAATCTTATTGTAGGCTAGAAATGAAATTCATGGGACAGTCAGGGCTGGCAGTAACAGATGTTGGATTTGTCATTGCCAGTGCTTTTTTTCCCCCTTTACAGTTTTCATATCCTAGGGAAGGCAGGCCCTTCCATGCAGCAAGACTTCTATACTGTGGAGGACCTTGCTACCCAGCTTCTCAGCTCAGCCTTTGTCAACTTGAACAATATTCCTGACTACCGACTCAGACCCATGCTTCATATCCTTTCAAAAGTCTCTACATAACCCAAAAGGTCAGAAAATTAGAGATAGAAACAGGTCACAGGAACCAGAGGGAGGAGGCAGAACTGGAAGGAAGAGATGAGATGATGTATCTAAGTGCATCATGTCAGTAAAAACACTGGCAGATTGCAGGGAAAACATGAAGGCAGTCCAGATGGCCATAAACTTTTCCTTGAGGGGCAAATTTTTACCTTTCCCCCTTCTTGGAAATATTAAAGATAAAGCTTTTTTTTGAGACAGAGTATTGCTCACTCTGTCACCCAGGCTGGAGTACAGTGGCATGATCTCGGCTCACAGCTTCTGCCTCCCAGGTTCAAGCGATTTTTGTACCTCAGCCTCCCAACTAGCTGTGATTACAGGCGTGCATATTTCTATTTTTTGAGACAGTTTTGCTCTATTGCCCAGGCTAGAGTGCAGTGGTACGATCTTGTCTTACTGCAACTTCCACCTCCTGGGTTCACGTGATTCTTGTGCCTCACCCTCCCAAGTAGCTGGGATTACAGGCACATGCTACTACACCCAGCTAATTTTTTTGTATTTTTAGTAGAGACAGGTTTTCACCATACTGGCCTCAAACTCCTGACCTCAAGTGATCTGCCCGCCTCGGCCTTCCAAAGTGCTAGGGTAACAGGTGTGAGCCACCGCGCCCAACCTAATTTTTCTATTTTTAATAGAGACAGGGTTTCACCACGTTGGCCAGGCTGGTCTCAAATCACCTGACCTCAAGTGATCCGCCTGCCTCGGCCTCCCAAATTGCTGGGATTACAGGCATGAGCCACCATGCCCAGCTGTGAAACATAAAACTTTTATTCCCTTTCTGTGTTTTTAGAAGCACTTGCTTTTTTTTGAGACAGGGTCTCAGTGTTACCCAGGCAGGAGTGCAGTGGTGCTATCAAAGCTCACTGCAGGCTCAAGTGGTCCTCCCACCTCAGCTTCCTGAAGAGTTTGGACTGGACCACAGATGCGCAGCACCACACCCAGCTATTTTTTTTTATTATTTATAGAGATGGGATCTGCATTATGTTCGCCAAGCTGGTCTCAAACTCCTGGGCTCAAGTAATCCTCCTGCCTCAGCCTCCAAAGTGCTAGAATTACAGGCCTGAGCCATCACACCCAGCCAGAAGCAGCACTTTCACACTTCATTCTCATTCAGACCCTTATTACTAGTTGAATCTCTGTCTTTCCCTTTTTTTTTTTTTTGGAGATGAAGTCTCACTCTGTCGCCCAGGCTGGAGTGCAGTGGCGCGATCTCGGCTCACTGCAAGCTTCGCCTCCTGGGTTCACGCCATTCTCCTGCCTCAGCCTCCCGAGTAGCTGGGACTACAGGCGCCCGCCACCATGCCCGGCTAGTTTTTTTTTTTTTTTTTTTTTTTGTATTTTTTAGTAGAGATGGGGTTTCACCATGTTAGCCAGGACAGTCTCACTCTCCTGACCTTGTAATCCACCTGCCTCAGCCTCCCAAAGTGCTGGGATTGTAAGTGTGAGCCACCGCAGCTGGTGAGTGTTTCTTAAACCTGAAATTATAAGGAGAATGGTGAAGGAGGATTTGTTACAAGGATATCCTCCTTCCTATTTTTTTATTCCTACTTTCTGGCCAGGGACCATAATGTGCAGCCTGACGGAAGTCCTGCTAAACTAAGAGTATAATGGAATTGAATATCAATGCCATTTAGGATTTTAGGAAAAGAACTTTTAAGATTTTTCACTGTTAACAAGGATATTTTTGACATCTGGTAAATCTTTTAGGGATTGATTGTGCCCAGGGGTGCAACCCACCACCTAGCAGGTGAGGGATGTGTGCTTATGCACTAAAATTTCTTAACTTGCTGCAGCACGGGTCTTTGTAAAGCCTCTGGTGCTCTTCTGTCCCCCAGAGCACTATGAAGCCCTGGTATCCCCCATCCTCGGACCTCTTTTCACCTACCTCCATATGGTAAGATAAGTCAGGAACAGGAAACAAAGAGTACTATTAAGGCCTGTGGCCATTTTTGACCCTTGCAAGTCAGGAGCTCCTAGAAGTGTTGTCTACTAGCCCTGCCAGACTGGCTGGGCAGAGCTTCTACCCCAGCAGACTATCCTTGCTGTAGGATCAAGCACAGCCCCCAAAGAACTAAACTGATTTAATTGCCACAAGGCAGCTTCAGTTGCAGATTCTGCTCCTAACCTCCTGTTAACTGAGGAGAGGTAAAAAGAGGAATGCTTGCTCACAGAACCTTGCCAGGAATGCTGGGTCTGTTATCCTGACTCTGGAATTAAGCAGGGGACCGGCTGGGTGGAGAACAGGTATGTCTAGAGACCCAGGAATTCTAGAATTGTTGTTAATTCTTTCCAAGCAAAGAGGTGTTTGAGATACCACCCTCAGCATGGATGTGGGACAGGTTATAGAAACCAGAGATGGTTTTTTTAACCTTGTGGTGTGGAGTCGACAGAGGTTATCATTGATGCCTAGAATCATCCTTGGCTAATTTTAATCATGAAGTGGACTTAACTTTAGATACTATGTATTCCAGTCCTTTCCCCAATTCTAGCATTTATTTCCTTTGTGTTTTCCCAGAGGCTTTCCCAGAAATGGCAAGTTATCAACCAAAGGAGCCTGCTCTGGTAAGGGATACCTACCCACTCTTCTTGGTGGATGAGCTGGCAGCCAGATTTGGGGTGGGGAAAGGAAGCGGGCAGGGATTCTGCTGTCGCAGGGTAGAAGAGCAGTAGGTTGTAGTCATTCTCAGTCTAGGTGATACATGGCTTGTCTGGACAGGCTGTGACCAGCAGGCAGACTCTGAGATCCAGCCTTTATAGGGGCTACTGTTACCTTACTCACTTATTTTGATTCTGTAATGTCTATCCAACTGGACAGAATCACTAGTAATAATGTCCTTCAGTGGATCACTGCTGTACATTCCCAACTTTTGCATAAAACGAAGACTCAAAGAAAGTGGTCACAGAGAGTCTGATTAGGGTCACTGCTTTCTTTCTGCACTCCTGTGGAACTTGGCCCTCTGGTTTTCTGCAGTGGAGAAGATGAGGCTGCAGATGAAAACCCAGAGTCTCAAGAGATGCTGGAGGAGCAGCTGGTGAGGATGTTAACCCGAGAAGTCATGGACCTAATCAGTAAGTGGCAAGTAGAAACTGGGGCTATAGAGAATTTTCCTGGAAAAGAGCTGGTCGCTCAGCCAACTCCACAAAGGCCTGACTAATGCAAAGGATTCATGTTTGTGGCCGGGCATGGTGGATTGCGAGGTCAAAAGATCGAGACCAGCCTGGCCAACATGGTGAAACTCTGTCTCTACTAACAATACAAAAATTAGCTGGGCGTGGTGGCGCACGCCTGTAGTCCCAGCTACTTGGGAGGCTGAGGTAGGAAAATCGCTTGAACCTGGGAGGTGGAGGTTGCAGTGAGCTGAGATCACACCACTGCACTCCAGCCTGGTGAAAGAGACTCCGTCTCAAAAAAAAAAAAAAAAGGATTCATATTTGCAGCAACACTGACAGATCCAAAAGCAGTAACTAGATAGAAGCAAGGCAGTCCTGAAGTCAACCTAAGGACACTTTATGAATTGCAAGCTGAATAGTACCAAAGCCAGAATATGGGGAAACAATCTAAAATAGCAGGAGGAATTTGGATTCATTAGGAATAACTTCCTAGTTTTCTCAAAATATGGAAATGTTTTAAATTCTTGGACATGGAGGCTGTTAATTTTCTTTTTGTTTTTACTGTGTCATTTTGTTTGAGATTCAAAGTAGACCAGGGATGTAACAAGGTATACACCCACCCTTCACCTAGTAACCCTGCTTTCTTGCTTTAGCGGTTTGCTGTGTTTCAAAGAAGGGTGCTGACCACAGTAGTGCTCCCCCAGCAGATGGAGATGGTAAGTGAGCCTGTGAGACCTTGGAGGTCTGCTCTTAGCCTCCTAAATACTGTTCCTTCTGAACCAGGTCCGTTTCCTTGCAGACTGGTGAGGAGACACCCTACATCTAGTTGTCATCTCTGGACCAGCCCTCTTGCTGTGTGCCTCCATCATACTCCCACCTCCAACCCTTTGCACTTGCTCTTTCCTCTGTCTTGGATGATTTTCTCCCAACCATATACGTGATCTATTCCCTTGCTTCATTCCAATGTCACCTCTTCCAAGAGATCATCCATGACCAACCTATCAAAAATAGTAACCCCAGCTACTCTGTATTCCTCTGCTTTATTCTTCTTAATAGCACTTGTCACTGCACATTATGTTTTTATTTATGTATTCCTTTCTTACATATCTCCCATGTTAGAATGTAAACTCCCATCAGGGAAGGGATCTATTGTCCTATTCCTTTTATCTCCAGTAACTAGATCAGTGCCTGGGGTACAGAGGGTGCTCAAATATTTGTCCAACAACAAAGTATCTTCAGTATTTGCAGCTCTTTGTGTTTCTGCCTAGAAGCTCCCGTTTCCCTCATGTACAGCTTGGGTGCATCTCTAGAAGATTGGCCATGGGCATGGGCTATTATTATGTGGAGGTGGGAGGGGTCCCAGTACTACTTAGCCACCAGTTAGCCTAGAACACTCAGCTTTGCTTTGTTTTTTTGCGTTTCTGTCAGAACAAGATATTCTTCTCTGTTCTGAAAGGATGGAGCTTAACATTCTTCTCTCTGATAACAGATGAAGAAATGATGGCCACAGAGGTCACCCCCTCAGCTATGGCAGAGCTTACAGACCTGGGCAAATGTCTGATGAAGCATGAGGTGGGTAGAAGGAGCCGGTGATACCTTTACTCCTTGCCCAGGTGGGGAGCCACCTTTTACTTTTCTTGCTCTATGGTGCTATCAAGAGTTTTTTGTAATACTCCTTTGTTATGTAAGTTCCTGGTTCTTAAGGCCACAGAAAAAAATGAGGGAAAAGGTGCAATGCCATGGTGTCTCCTATACCAGCATAGGCAGGGGCTCTCAGGAAAACACATAGTAGGCACACTGATGCAGATCCCTGGTGTTTAGCCTCCCCCAGCCAGGCCTGAGCTTTGTCTCCATCCTGCACATACAGGTTTTCTCACATTTTGTTTTCTTTTTGACTGGCAATACACAAAAATAGAGGAAGTAAACTCACTTATTTTTCCTGCTTCGATATTTAAAACTCCAGCTCCTAAGCCAGGCATGGTGGCGCACACCTGTAGTCCCAGCTGTTTGGGAGGCTGAGCTGGGAGAATAGCTTGAGCCCAGGAGTTCAAGACCAGCCTGGGCAACAAAACAAGGACCCCATCTTTAGAGGGGGGAGAAAAAAACAACCACCTCCAGCTCCTGACGTATAAGAATAATCAGAGAAAATTGTGCTGCCTTTCCCACTGTAATCCTTCATCCTTTCCTGTTCAGGATGTTTGTACAGCGCTATTAATTACAGCCTTCAATTCCCTGGCCTGGAAGGATACTCTGTCCTGCCAGAGGACGACCTCACAGCTCTGCTGGCCTCTCCTCAAACAAGTATGGTTATTCACCCCTTTTCCCTGCCCCTCATAGAAGGTTTGGGTCATGCAGATTGCCTAAATCATTCAGAAGAATTGGGGTGCTGAGGCCTTGAGAGAGGCCCCCTGTGGCCCTAAAGCACAGTTGTCTCCCCAGGTGCTGTCAGGGACACTGCTCGCAGATGCAGTTACGTGGCTTTTCACCAGTGTGCTGAAAGGCTTACAGATGCACGGGCAGCACGACGGGTGCATGGCTTCCCTGGTCCATCTGGCCTTCCAGATATACGAGGCGTTGGTGAGTGGGGAAAGCATGGGGGCAGGATGGCTGCAGCTTTATCACTCGGTCTGCTCCTAGTCTCTTGGGCCTTATCCTAAATCCAGGCACCTGCCAAATTGCTGGTGCTATCTCTGAGAAATGGGTGTGGCAGGAAATGGGGAGGGTGGCAATAACCTACATCCAGTAAGTTTATTCCTGCTGGTATCAGCGCCCCAGGTACCTGGAGGTAAGAGCTGTAATGGAGCAAATCCCTGAAATACAGAAGGACTCACTGGACCAGTTTGACTGCAAGCTTTTAAACCCCTCCCTGCAGAAAGTGGCTGACAAGCGCCGAAAGGACCAATTCAAACGCCTCATTGCTGGTTGCATTGGGGTAGGTCACGCACCTTCATTAGTGCACCCAACCCCCTTCTTAAATCATGTGTATGGGCAAACCTTATAAACCAAC
>NW_012118599.1:13443837-13450225 GCF_000951035.1 Colobus angolensis palliatus
CCCTTTTTTGAATAATTCCCCTGGTTTCCAAGCTCTACTCTTCTTCCGTCTCTGATGATGAACTTCCACCCATCTCTAAATTTGCCAGGTTCTTCTCTCTCCCAGGTCACCCTAACTGTACTAACAGTTTTAGCAACTATCTGTTCTGACAACTCCCAAAATTTTATCTCACTTCTGATCTCATTTCAAGCATGCAGTCTTCTAGCCTGCTAGATTTCTCCACATGCAGAAAACAATGCATCATCATCCCTGTTCCCCAGACCCATTTCTCCTCTCAGTAAATGATACCACAAAGCAAAAAGCAGTTCCCAAGCCAGAAAGTCATTTTATGCTACCCCCACAGCCTTTATCCAAGCAATCATAAATTTACCTTATATTATTCCTTTGCTCTATTTCTACCATCAGTCTTAGTTCATATCTTCAACCTCAGCTTCCCTTACAACAGATCTGCCTGCTCCATATGATCCTCCTCAAACTCATTCCCTCCCAGCCATCAAGATTGCAAATCTGATCATGTCTGCTTAAGAACTATTCAAGCTCCCTATCATCCACAGTGTGACACACTTCAATCTTGCCTACCACTCATGCCAGAACTACTTGGACATTCCCGGAGCACACGTCACAGAAGCCATAATTTTTTTTTTTTTTTTTTTTTTTTGAGACAGGGTTTCCTTCTTGTTGCCCAGGCTGGAATGCAGTGGTGCAATCTCAGCTCGCCATAGCCTCCACCTCCTAGGTTCAAACGATTCTCCTGCCTCAGCCTCCCAAGTAGCTGGGATTACAGGCATGCGCCACCACACCTGGCTAATTTTTTGTATTTTTAGTAGAGATGCGGTCTCTCCATGTTGGTCAGGCTGGTCTTGAACTCCTGACCTCAGGTGATCCACCCACCTTGGTCTCCCAAAAGTGTTGGGATTACAGGCATGAGCCACTGCACCAGGCCAAGAGAATCTTTAACTACTACTTAGGGCCCAGCATTAATTCTTTCTCATTTGTTTTCCACAGAAACCCTTGGGAGAGCAGTTCCGAAAAGAAGTTCACATTAAGAATCTTCCCTCACTTTTCAAAAAAACAAAGCCAATGCTGGAGACAGAGGTGCTGGACAATGATGGGGGTGGCCTGGCCACCATCTTTGAACCCTGAATCAATTTTTTGGGCATCCTTCCTCGGCCTTTCTTGTCATCTCTTCTTTCCCTTTGTAGCTAATCTCTAGGCCCTTCTTGCACTGCCACCTCACTTTCCACTATTGTCAGCCTGGAGAGAGATCCAGGTCTGGAGCTGGAGAGAACAGGCCCTGTGCAGGACCAGAAGTAATTATACTAAAGTATCAAGAAAGGGAGTTAGGGCTTAAACCATTCTGTCTAGATGTCCCAGATAGTTCCCATTCTACTTGGAGATTTGGCTTTTCCAAGAAAAGCTAGGGCAGTGCAGGCCCTTCTCCCACAACCCCTCCCACCCCTGTGCAGCCACATACCTGTACAGAATGGTAACTAGGGATGCTGTGCCCAACACTGCGACTAGCAAGGCTCGCAGCAAGAGCACAGCCCTCAACTTCTTGTGCCAGAGTTTCTCTTGGACCACTCCAACTCCCACTGAGCCCTTTTGCTGCTGGGCTGGCAGGAAACTTGCCCCACTCCCTAAGGGGCATGTCTGGGTTAGGTGCTAAGTGCTGAAAAGAACTTGGCCAGTTCTCTCAACTTTGCTTTGGGCAAGAATCTGGTCACCTGATGGAACACATGGTATAGGCTACTGCTAAACTTGGCACAGTATCAGGTATAGTACCTCCAAGGACCAGGGCTGGGCAGTCTTTAGTGCTAACATCCCCTTTAGAGCTCACACATCTTGCCCTTCCATGAATGACCCCTCACTCTGGCTTCCCCAGCCTCAGGGTCCACTCAGGCACAAGAGCCACAGTACCCTAGATAGTGTCACATGACACCATTGTCATCCAAGGATAAAATAGACCAACTAGGCTACATCTGTGATAAGCAGCTAGCAAAGCCACTGGTCTTCTAGGACTAAGTCCAGGTGCCTTCCGCAATCTCATGGTCTTTCAGGTCCCTGGTTACTTTTCTCAAAGGCCATCTCCAAAAGAAAAGAATACATGCCTTTGCATCACAACCTGTACTGTGAGTCCATTCTAGAGGTCACTGAAAGGCCCTATAAACAGAGAGGACTCGGATATGGGACCTGGCCCTGACGTTATTACTGGCCATAAGGCAGACTTAATCCATACAGAAACCAGTGTGTCCATGTGCTCTGCACAAAAACAGACCTGTTGTCCACCAGTCCACTGACAAGAGGGTTTCCATGAGAGCCGAAGTGGACTAAAGCTATAGTTTTTAGCTGGTGCGGGCCACAGGCAGGGTCAGATTGGGAAGAGGCAAACTTGGGGAAGCAGAAGTTGGAGTCTCATGTTGCTCCCTCTTCCTGTGTGGTGCTCTGGGTTCCTGTGGATTGTGAAGGCGATCTCAAGAATGTTTCCCTCCAAACCTGATAGTTGCCTATTCCTGTCTGGTTGGGGCTGTGGAGGGTGTAGTTGTATTTATTGTGTTGTAATATTTTTAACATCCTGTGACTTCATGCTAGAAGTTTTCTATTGTTTATAGAAACTTTTTGTAGAAACATTAACTCTAAAGCACATCTGCATGTCAGTAAAAATCTCAGTTTCATACAGAAAGGGACCCATCTGCCTTTTTCAACCCAGTCTTAAAACCAGTGACATACTCCAGAGTTAACTTCATGAGCACCCTGCAAAAGGGGACTGAACAGGAAGAACTGTGACTGATGAACCTGGTCTTTCAAGCTTTCTGAAATGGTGTGCCAGTTAGAAAAGGATTTCTATCCTGACACACCCACACTAGGCAGCCCACACCATTCTCACAGTGTCTTACGTATGTGGCTGCTGGGCCTGGCCCAATTGCTACTGTTTGTTGGAGCTGTCAATAGCGACATGAACTTCCCTGGTAATCTGGGAGACAGGTGAAATGGCGCATTCACTCTAACTTGAATGTTTTTCTAGGGGTTTGGCTGTGCTCCCAGAAACCACCTTAATTTGCCAATTCTCAGGAGGTGTTTGTTGTTGTTTTTGAGACAGGGTCTCAGTGTTACCCAGGCTGGAGTGTACATCCGATGTTCTTAATTGCTAAAGGTCAAACCAGTTCTGAAGTGAGGCCCTGTTTTTCGCAGTGGCTCACACCTATAATCCCAACACTTTGGGGGGCCCCAAGGCAGACAGATCACTTGAGGTCAGGAGTTTGAGACCAGTCTGACCAACATGGTGAAACCCTATCTCTACTAAAAATACAAAAAATTAGACATAGCCAGGCGTCACGGTGGTACACACCTGTAGTCCCAGCTACTCGGGAGGCTGAGGCAAGAGAATTGCTTGAACCCAGGAGGAGGTTGCAGTGAGCAGAGATTGCACCACTGCACTCCAGCCTGGGCAGCAGAGTAAGACTCTGTCTCAAAAAACAAACTCAAAAGTAGTCTCAAAAAGTTTTGTTTGGACATGAGTTTTATTTACATCTAAGGCCTTATAAAGGCCTAAAAGTCTCATTTTATGGCACATTTAACAAAATGTATTGACTAAAAATAAAGCTGGAATTGTCCTAGAAAACTCAGGATCCCTAGTCACACTGGGCTCTCCGTACAGCAATCCTGTAGGGTGGGTCAGTCAGAACCCAAAGCTTCAGCTTGCCTCAGGAACATCCAAGCTCAGTCCATCTGAACCGCATCTAGTTCATCCAAGAAGCGCCGGCACTTCCCCATCAGTACTTTGATGGCTTCACTCACCAGCACATCTGGTGGCAACACCCCTGTTGACTCAACAGCGACTGGGGATCAAAGAGACACTTTAGCCTAGGTAGGGCTTGCCTGTAGAAAACCCCTGTTACTCAAACTTCACATCTAGACTGGAAGGAAGCTGCAGCACCAAAGAGTACCGCCCACTCATCTCACCACTTCATACTCACAGATATAATGATCTCGAACCCGGGCAAGCCTCACAACCTTCTTTAGCTTCTCATGCCGGAAGATTTCTCTGCTGAAGGTATCCAGCCGGGGGTTGGCAACTCTGGCCACCTTTTTACCTAATGAGAACAAACCATGTTTTTTTATTTTTTTTTCTAATTTGCCACTTGGTAGCAAACCATGTTATACTTTTAGGATCCCAGGGTTTTTATTTCTGTCACCTTCAAAGAAAATATAATTTAGGTCCTAACCTGAACAGCACCCCAAATACTATACCTTGGACTTCCTGCACCTCAATAACACCAGGTGAGAAGCACCTGCTCAACTCCTCAGCTGCATCCCCTTCCACGGGCTCAAGCAAGGTGATGTCTGGCAGGAGCCTATAACTGGCTGTTGCCACTGGTGAAAACTTGGCATGATCTTTGCCTGGAGAGGAAGAGGGAAAGTGCCTATACAAAACCCTTCTAGGATTAGGAAGAATACTCTTCCTAAGCTGCTAACAGCAAAAGCACAACGCTCTTGGCTTTCTACCTGCCGGGAATATCTCAGCTGAGTTCCCTAGTCAGCTTGCCCCACTGCAACGTTTCAAACTACCCCTCTTCCCAGGAAGGAACACAGGGTTCTCACCAATGCCCTTGACACAGTGCATGAGCAGGTCAATTTCTTGGCCAGGCCGCAGCTGAGCGATGAGGATGTCATCGTGCACTGGTCGGATAGTGCCCTCTGGGAAAAGATCAGC
Organism: Colobus angolensis palliatus; assembly: GCF_000951035.1. Classification (NCBI taxonomy): domain Eukaryota; kingdom Metazoa; phylum Chordata; class Mammalia; order Primates; family Cercopithecidae; genus Colobus; species Colobus angolensis. The sequence goes on from NW_012118599.1 coordinate 13,448,549, forward strand.
CTGGTTCCCCAGGGGGATCCATGTCATATGCCTGGTATACACTGGAGGAAAAACATGTCAAAAGATCTCAGTTCCTAAAACTAGCAGCCACTCACAGGTGGGGCCTCTTCCTCACCCTACCACTACTTACCTTTGTGGTTCACATACAGTTCATTGGGGTCAGAGGAATCTTTAGCAGCATGGGGGTTCCGAGTGCATCTGACTTGGAGACGAAACTGTAAAGTATCTATCTCTGTGCCTTCTTCATCTCCTGCACAAATGGAGGCAGCTCTTAAGAACTAGTAAACATCTGAGTGCCAGCACTATGCTGAATGCTTTACATATATGTCTCATTTAATTATGGCAAACTTGGGAAGCCAAGGCAAGTGTTCTCACAGATGAAAAACACTGATGTACAAAGATAAGTAAGTTACCCAACATCACAGTCAACCAGGATTTGAACCCAGACAGTCCACTTCTCCCAAAATTTCATTTTCTTACCTTGGTTCCGATACTCAAAAAGACGGGGATCAGCATGAATGGGAATGAGCCCCAGACGGTGAGCAAGGATCTCATCCTGAACAATGGATGTATTATTGTACACCAGGACCTTCTCCACAGCCATAGTTGGCACCTGCCCAAGGGAAAATAACCACTTATCCGCAAAAACCCAACAGACTCCCTACCTATCCCCACAACCCCACCCTCCAGAGGTAAGGAGCTATCTCCCTAGAATGTTTAATGAGAAATTTACAAAGAATGAGAAGGTAAAATGCTCAGCAAAATTCCAGGAGAAATGAGGGAAGGACAGCTTGAGACAATTCTCCAAGTGAGGGTGTCAGTGCAGTTCCCAAAGCAACTCCAGCCTTGTCACCATGCCTGCCAATACCTCAGCTAACAGAATTCGTCGAAAAGCATTGGCAATGGCTGCGTCAATTCCCACCATGTCAAACTCCAGTGAGTTTTCATCCATGTGTACTACATCCACACGGAAATTCTAGAGGGACAGGAAAAACATTCAAGTGAAACCTGCTCTCTGTGTAATCTCTCTTCATACCTCCCCCTTAGATAATTCCCTCAAGTATTATCCTCTCGTCCAAAAACCTCCCTTTGCCCAGATGTCCCTTATTAAATATTCTTTCTCGCCCAGTGCTTTAGTTTCATAAAAAGTCTCCATTTTTGTCGTCCATTCATTAAAACCCTACGCAATATGGCTTCCAACCAAGTCATCCACAGAAGCTATTCCACTGAAGAACAGAAACTACCATAGTGCTTAGTCCTGTTGACACTACCCAGTCCTCTTACTAGACTTCTGTTATGCTTGACACTGATTAAAAAACCTCCTCCTGGCCCAGCACGGTGACTCACACCTGTAATCTCAGCACTATAGGAGGCCGAGGGGTGGATCACAAAGTCAGGAGTTTGAGACCAGCCTGGCCAGCATGGTGAAACCCTGTCTCTACTAAAAATACAAAAAATTAGCTGGGCATGGTGGCGTGTGGCTGTAGTCCCAGCTACTCGGGAGGCTGAGGCAGGAGAACTGCTTGAACCCGGGAGGTGGAGGTTGCAGTGATCCAAGATTGCACCACTGCACTCCAGCCTGGGAGATAAGAGTGTCATGAAAAGGAGGAAAAAAAAAAATCCCCGGCCGGGAGTGGTGGCTCAAGCCTGTAATCCCAGCACTTTGGGAGGCCGAGA
>NW_012118599.1:13451233-13456968 GCF_000951035.1 Colobus angolensis palliatus
CTCCCGGGTTTACGCCATTCTCCTGCCTCAGCCTCCCGAGTAGCTGGGACTACAGGCGCCCGCCAACTCCCCGGCTAGTTTTTTTGTATTTTTTAGTAGAGACGGGGTTTCGCCGTGTTAGCCAGGATGGTCTCGATCTCCTGACCTCGCGATCCACCCGTCTCGGCCTCCCAAAGTGCTGGGATTACAGGCTTGAGCCACCGCGCCCGGCGCCATAATTTTTTTTCAAGCATTAGCCTTTTTCATTGTTCATACTTTATTCCTTGTATCAACAGGTTAAAAAAGTAAAATTTTCCCAAGCACTGATTTACAGATCATGTTTATAAGCTGCACGCAAAGGTCAGTTCCATAAAGGGTAACATTCAGTAATCTATTTAAATGCAATTTTAACCCTTATTTTAAGCTAAGTGAAACAATAATACAAAAGACTAAATATACACAAAACCTGCATATCCTGAACTTCACTGACGTGAAACTCAAATCTTTCATAATTGAACTCCTATTCTTTTTACTTACCATTCAAGGCTCAATTCAGATGTCCCCTCCTCTTGAAATGTTAAGTACCTCTCGGCCCCCCTTCCTGGTCTCAGCGGAATGCTCCCCATCCCAACCCTGCAGTCTTCATCGCTATCAACCACCTTCACCATATTACACTGGATTCACTTGTTTATACACACCATTCCTCAACAAGACTGAACATCTTTGCAGAACTGGGTAGAAACCGTGTCTAATTTGGCCTGTAAACGGAGCGTCTAGCACATTGCTCAACAAACACAAACGGAGCGACCCCCAAGAGCAGCTACTGAGACAGACACAGGCTGCTCAGACCACAGGGTCTGGCCTTCATAACCCTCCCCAGACAACTCCGGCCCCACTTACCTTCTCGAAGCGGTCCTGGTCCCAGGCATCATCATAACCGGAATAGTTCCCGGGAAAGTCAGTGGTATGCACCTAGAGCAAAGGGACGAGTTTGTCCACGAACGGACAATGAGCCCACGGCTATCCCCACGCCAATCCCAAGACCCACCCCTGTTCCGCTCTCATTCCTCCCGCCCGAGCTCAAGGCCACAAGGCTTACATTGCGAACCCCAAACTCCCCTAGAACTACGCGGCCCCGCATTTCCTCCACCGCCTGAGAAGCCGCCATCTTCAATCTCTCCACGAGACTAGAGGCTCTATCTGGCGCGTGCGTCCTACTAGCCTGGCTCCGTCTCCGTGGCAACGCGCTGGCTCCTGGAATCTTAAATATCGCGAGACTTTTCTCCGCCTCCGTCCACGTCCCCAGCCTCCGGAAGTTGGTTTTGTCCAAACATCCGGGCTTCTCCTTTTTGTGTTCCGGCCGATCCCACCTCTCCTCGACCCGGGACGTCTTCCTCACTGAGGCCCACATCTCGCCCACTCCTCCGCGCGCGGGGCTAGCGCGGGCTTCAGCGACGGGAGCCTTCAAGGGACATGACAACTACAGCGGCGCCGGCGGGCGGCGCCCGAAATGGAGCTGGCCCGGAATGGGGAGGGTTCGAAGAAAACATCCAGGTAATGGCCCCAAGGCACTAGCTGCCAGCAACCCGAGGGCCGGCGATGTCCAGAAGTGTCTTGAGGATTCTCCCTGTGGGCCTGAAAGTCCGCTCCGTTTGCAAAACTCTAGTCTTTGGGTCTTCGTGCACACTAAAGTCAGTGGGATTAACATTGACCTGAAAGGGCCAGACTAGTACTCCAGCCTGAGGGTCTCGGGTCTCTGGGCCCGCTCGAGGCATTAGGAAGAAGGTATTCTTGGAACAAGTTAGGAAGTTGGTCGGGGTCAGGCATGGAGTGGGGTTGGGTGGGATTCACTGGCATTCTCTGAAAACGTATTATGTGTATAGTTTTGTTTGGGGCTTAGGAAAGAAGGAAATGGGCACTTTTTCAGCCTTTTAGTCTTTGGTAGGTAAGGTAGGAAAAAGACAGGAATGGAAGACTAGTAGTATGTTTCCCAGGCTAGAAAAGACAGCCAAAGCTAGAAACCAAGAGTTCTGAGAGCATATGAGGGGGAATGGAGTGGCATGATCTGTAGTGATTCCGAGCCGTATCCTCAGCAGTGGAAGAACAAAGCCCTAAACCCTGGGATGAGCAGAGGACTTAATGGATGGAACAGAAAAGTCCTGCACTCTAGGAGCCATTGTCTTCACAGGGCGGAGGCTCAGCTGTGATTGACATGGAGAACATGGATGATACCTCAGGCTCTAGCTTCGAGGATATGGGTGAGCTGCATCAGCGCCTGCGCGAGGAAGAAGTAGACGCTGATGCAGCTGCTGCTGAAGAAGAGGATGGAGAGTTCCTGGGCATGAAGGGCTTTAAGGGACAGCTGAGCCGGCAGGTGGCAGATCAGGTAAGCAAGATTGAATCCTCTGCAGGTGGAAAGGTATACCTAGGTGTGTCCCGTGTTCTGGAGTTAGTGTTGGTGATGTTCGCCCCAGGTTGTCCCGTTAGAACCATGTAGAAATCAAGCGGAAAATAGGCAACAGGGTCTAGAACCAACAGTCCCACAATACCTATGCCCATCTTCCTTACTTCAGATGTGGCAGGCCGGGAAGAGACAAGCCTCCAGGGCCTTCAGCTTGTACGCCAACATCGACATCCTCAGACCGTACTTTGATGTGGAGCCTGCTCAGGTGCGGAGCAGGTGAGGAGCCTTATCTTGAAGAAGCTTCCCTCCTAACACCTAGTCCTTTATGCACACTACAATCAGATTTCAAGCCCTGGGCTCTGGTGGGCTCCCCCTCTTCATGACCCCATCATCTCTCATCACTGCACCTGTCACTGAAACAAACAATAATAGCACACCAACTTCCTCCTTTTTTCCATCTTGCTGACTACTCATATTCCCTCAAAACCTACCTCAGATGTCACTTCCTCTGTTCCACATTCCTCAATCCCACCCCCAGTTCTCTCCTGGTGTTCCTATAGAACTTTGTGCTTGCCAGCTGGGTGCAGTGGCTCATGCCTGTAATCCCAGCACTTTGGGAGGCTGAGGTGGGTGGATCACAAGGTCAGGAGATCGAGACCATCCTGGCTAACACAGTGAAACCCTGCCTCTACTAAAAATACAAAACAAATTAGCTGGGCGTGGTGGTGGGCACCTATAGTCCCAACTACTTGGGAGGCTGAGGTAGGAGAATGGCATGAACCCGGGAGGCAGAGCTTGCGGTGAGCCGAGATCGCGCCACTGTGCTCCATCCTGGGCCACAGAGCGAGACTCCATCTAAAAAAAAAAAAAAGAACTCTGTGCTTGCCTCTAATAGACAGCACTTCACCACTGCTTTCCTTTCTTATTCCTGGAATCTTCCCCCCAGAGACCAACAGCATCTCAAAAGCAGGCTCTGTCTTGTTTATCTTTTTATTCCCAGCAGCAGAATAGTCTCAGAATCAAAATATCAGGGCATAGTTTTTGAGTGACTTTTCAAGAACTAGATTTAATCCTGGCTTGGTTTTTTTGTTCGTCCTTTAATCAATGCTAATCAAATACCCAGGACAATCTCAAGTATTTATTAAGCATTTGCTCTGTGCCAGACCCTATACTAATTGTATCTGGTTCAGTGGTGAAGATAGATGGGAGCCTTGCTCTTGAGTGCAGTTACAGCACAGTATTCATGCTATGATGGGGCACACAGGAGGGATATGTGAGCCAAAGCAGGTTGGTGAGTGGGACAGAACAAGTTTCCCAGAGGAAGTAAAATCTAGCTAAAATCCAAGGTATGATTAGGAGCTAGCCACTTGAGAGAAGGGGCAAGTGACTGAATTTTCATACCACTTCACATATATTTTTCAAGAAAATGCTCGACAGTGCCTGGAGGCACAGTTAAGCAGGAAGAGGAGGCATTTTTACTATTCCCTCAGTAACACCTTTCATTCTAAACCTTCCATCTAGCCCGCTAGACTTTTCCCAGGGCTTCCTCATTACAGCCCTGAATTCTGGGTACTCTCTGCTGAGGTCTACCTGTCTTGTCTTGTCTTTTTATTTTGTTTTGTTTTTTTGAGATGGAGTCACACTCTGTCACCAGGCTGGAATGCAGTGGCGCGATCTCGGTTCACTGCAACCTCCGCCTGCCAGGTTCAAGCAGTTCTCCTGCCTCAGCCTCCTGAGTAGCTGGGACTACAGGCGCCTGCCACCATGCCCAGCTAATTTTATGTATTTTTCGTAGAGACGAGGTTTCACCATATTGGCCAAGCTGGCCCCTAACTGCCAACCTTGTAATCTGCCTGCCTCGGCCTCCCAAAGTGCTGGGATTACAGGCGTAAGCCACCACGCTCAGCCTGCCTGTCTTTTCAAGGGGAGGGGGCAGATGGATACATGGTTAGGCTCTTCGTCAAGGCCCGACAGGGCTGACTTCTCCATATAGCTGCTGTTTCAGTCAGCTAAGTTTCAGAGGGTTGTCCTTCCTGGAAGTAATTTTAGGGGCAAGGAAATGATTTCCTCATTCCCTTATCTGTCTTTACTACCCTGTTCTACCCTGTCATCCAACATGTCCTCTAGGCCAGGCCCCATTCCCTGAGTTAGAGATGAATAAAATTCAGGCCTTGCCCTCCAGAACCTCATGGCCTCGGGCTGCCTCTGCTTTAATCTCTCCTCTCCTTTCCCAGGCTCCTGGAGTCCATGATCCCTATCAAGATGGTCAACTTCCCCCAGGTGAATAGAGGGTGGCACGTCTGGAGAGCGGGGGGAAGCACCAGGGCAGAGGGTGGGACCACCAGGCAAATCCTGGGAAGCCATAAACAGACGAGCTGTTGTACCCTCCAGCCTGAATGAGTTGGTATATTGACAGAAAATTGCAGGTGAACTCTATGGACCTCTCATGCTGGTCTTCACACTGGTTGCCATCCTACTCCACGGGATGAAGACGTCTGACACTATTATCGTAAGCAGGACAGACAACTTTGGGGGGGTGGCTGCCCTAGGTTGAAAGCTGCCTGAGGATACGGTGGTGGAGTGAGACAGGAACCACCCCTGCGGAAGGCCCTAGGTGAGGCTGAGATCAGAGGCCTCCTAGGACTAAGTAGAGCCTTCACCCCACAGCGGGAGGGCACCCTGATGGGCACAGCCATTGGCACCTGCTTCGGCTACTGGCTGGGAGTCTCATCCTTCATTTACTTCCTCGCCTACCTGTGCAACGCCCAGATCACCATGCTGCAGATGTTGGCACTGCTGGTAAGGAGCCAGGCATGGTGGGCAATAGTGATGTTAAAAAGAGTAGCCAGGCCTTGGTCTGCATCTGTCCTGGGGCCCCAAAGTCTGGAATGGGAGGAGTAGGCCAATGGACCATGTGTTTCCCACGGTCCCCATGAGAGGCCAGAAACCAGCCCAACCTGAGTGATTCTCCTCTCCACCATCCTCCTTCCCAGGGCTATGGCCTCTTTGGTCACTGCATTGTCCTGTTCATCACCTATAATATCCATCTTCACGCCCTCTTCTACCTCTTCTGGCTTTTGGTGGGTGGACTGTCCACACTGCGCATGGTAAGCTGGGCAAGAGGCTTCCAGGGCTGGGCTGTCCTCCCAGGGAGTTGGGGAAGACAGCCTGGAGCTGTCCATCTCACAAAGAGCCCTAAGTGGGAGGGAAGGGCCCAAAGATGGTTCTGCCGTGGTTGGGAGTGTCTTCCCCACTCCTCACTTTGGAGCCAGGCCCTTTGAGCTATATTCTCATGGCCCTAGGTAGCAGTGTTGGTGTCTCGGACCGTGGGCCCCACACAGCGGCTGCTCCT
>NW_012118599.1:13458398-13459515 GCF_000951035.1 Colobus angolensis palliatus
AAAAAAAAAAAAAACAAGGATCTTCTGCACCTGGGCATTGTGGGGATAATTTTCCTGTGGAGCTCATAATTGAAGCCAAACTTGGCTTTGCCCTGGTGGTACTGGGGCCAGCTCCTTTCAGTTTTTCTGTCTTCATAAAACCAACCACCACTCCTAACGCACCATCCACCCCCTGCACCACCACCTCTTTAATCTGCTCCACTTAAGTTAATTCTGGTGGCTAGAAGAGGGAACAGGGCCTTTGACCTCCCTTCACTATATTGAATATTATGTTTTATGTACAATAATCTCCTTACACTAGTAAATCTGGGTCAGCAGCATCTATCCCTCCTAACAAAGGGACTAACAAGGGTGCCCTTCGTTTGTCCTGCATTACACAAGTGAGGCCCCCACCACCCTGGCCAGTGGACAAAGTTGCCACAGCACCACCTGCACCTTGGGGTGTGACTCAGCCGCCTTCACGTCCTCACCAGCGCTCCAGGGCTCTGGCCCTGGCACCTCCTCTGTATTGGCAGCCCCAGTGTCGTGGCAGGGACGCACCCTCAGATGTCAACAGTGCCCTGCATACCTGGAAAAGGTGTGGCACCAGGACTTTGCATCTATCTGAGGCTTCCCTGCCCTAGGGACCCTCTGGGGTTCCCTTCTCCCCAGCAGCTCAGACTGGCTCTGCCCAGCCGTGGCCCCCGGGGCCTCCCTGGTGAGGCCCCCATCTTGGCGAGAAGTGGGAAGTCCCCGTGGACCGGGATCCCCACGCACGCTGCTTCTCGAGTCACGAGGGCAGGGCGAGGCGCGGCGCAGAAAAAAGGGCCCTGGGGCCTTCCAAATAGGAGGGAACAGTGCCCTGGATCCCGGCGAGGGCCTGGACCTTAGGAACGGGGAAGGAGGGGAGAATGGGCAGAAGAAGCAGTAACCGTGTCCAACACCACCTCCACATGGCGTGCCTCCATTCCGCTCTCCGTCAGCCCTCCCCACTCAGCCCATCCTAGGCCTCAGCCCTGTCGCCTTCCTTCTGCTAGCTGGCTGACCCCACTCCCAAGGAAAGAACAGCCTATCGCTCCCAGCTCCCTGGCCCGAACCACCCGTGCGCGCGGACCTCGCGGGCCAGCGTGGCCTTGGC
>NW_012118599.1:13460255-13475816 GCF_000951035.1 Colobus angolensis palliatus
ACTGTCCGGCGCCGAGGTGCGGGACATCTGCCGCGGCCTGCGCGACAACGCCGTGCGCCTGCTCTCGCTGCGAGGCTGCCGCCTCTGTGACCGCGACTTCGGCCGCATCTGCCGGGCCCTGGCCGGGGCCACGTCCCTGGCGCAGCTCAACCTTAACCTGGGCGTCGTGTCCAGCCCTAGCCGCATCAAGCAGCTGGCTGAGGCTCTGCGGACCAACCGCTCCATCCAGTCCCTCTTGTGAGTGCGCCCCCTCGCAAGGGGGTCCCGGGCACTGCACCTCTCCATACACTCCCCTGGCATCTCATGTTCCTCCACACTCCTTCCAGTACCATTCTACCTCCACATGCCTTATGCACATACACCGTGCCTTGGCCCATGCCTTCACAGCACCCTCCAAGCACACGCTTGGGCTTTGCACGCGCGACCCTACCCGCGTTGGGATGCCCACTACTTCCTGACATTGGGTAGGGGCCATGCCTCCCCATCTGATCATCTGCATTTACTTCACTGGGGCAGCTCCTCGGTTCCCGAGAGAGAATATCCGCCTGGGGACGAGAGCCCTGCCCACTGCAGTATTCCAGTCCACTACCCACCCACCCCTTCTCTGCTCCTCCCTGTGCAATGTCCTGGATCCCTGCCCCAGAAAACAAACCGAATTCTCCCTCTACCTGTATTCCCTGAGAATCTAGAACTTTCCTTCTCGTTTTCCAGGCCTCTCTAGTGCTGTGACTGAGTGCCCTCCCCATATCTAGGGCTGACAGAAGTGAAAGTGCCCCTTCCCCATGTAGGTAGGGTTCAGGACGGCAGTAACCCTGCTCTCTCACTCCCCTCCAGCCTGCATGGGAGCCCCCTGACAGATGCGGGGCTGGCCTTGCTGAACCCAGCCCTGGCCCTCCACCCTGCCCTCGTGGCTCTGGACCTGGGGGACTGCATGCTGGGTGATGAAGCCATCAACCTCATCTGTGGTCTCCTGCCCCCAGACGGGGCCAAATCTGGTGAGCAGGGCCCTGTTGAGGGCTTGGGCTAGTGTGGCAGTGATGAAAATCGAAATGCAGAGGGAAGGGGGTGTGGCCCCAGAGCTCTGATGTTGTGGGTGAGAACGTCTTTCTACTCCTCTAAGGAAGGGGCAGGAGGGGGTGCAGCATGGAGTCTCAGGGATCCAGGCTGGGCAGGCAGAGGAAGCATGGGCCTACTTAATGGTTCTTGAACTCTATGGTGGGGGTGAGGTGGTGCTTAGCCACTAGGGACACCCTGGAAACACGGGGACGGTGGGGAAGGGCTCAGGGAGGGCTTAACCCTCCTTATTCTGGTTTCTTGCTATGATGCTACCCAGGCTTGAAGGAGCTAACGCTGAGTGCCAACCCTGGCATCACCCCTAAGGGCTGGAGCCGCCTCGCCATTGCTGTGGCCCACAGCTCCCAGGTCCGCGTCCTCAATCTGGATTACAACCCCCTGGGTGAGGCTCAAGAATACCCCCTTGGGCTCTCACTACCTCATGCCCTATCCAAGAGCCTGGGACAATCAGTTGACATGGTAATCCCTACACTGGGAGAGGAAAGAGAAAGGAGAGCCCCAAGGGTCAAGGAGATAGCTTTGTGGAGGACCAGGTGACCAACAAATAAAGCATCAGTTGCCACCCGTGGGCCTAACTTTCTTCATGCCTTCACTCACCAATCACAATGATCCCTTCCTGACCACCACCAATTGTCCATGTTTCCTGGCCAGGGGTTAGTATCTAAAGTTGTTAAGGCAATGGGGAAGCTATCTGTAAGGATTAGCAGGCATATGTGTGAATGTGTGCACGTGTGTTGTCTCCCCAGGTGACCATGTGGCAGGAATGCTGGCTGTAGCTGTGGCCTCCAGTCGTACCCTAGAGGTCCTAGACTTGGAGGGCACAGGGCTCACCAACCAGTCAGCTCAGGTGGGAAGTTGTCATGTTTGGGAACGGCCAGGGGATGGGGTGGAGGTTAGCTTATGTGTCTGATGACATACCTAAGGGGTGGCAGACTGGGGTCTGAGGACCTGCCTTAACTGTGTTCATCATTTTCCATATTCTTCCCCACCTCAGACCCTGCTGGACATGGTAGAAAATTACCCCACAGCTTTGCGGAGCCTGGTGTTGGCTGAGAACAGCATTAGCCCAGAGCTGCAGCAACAGATCTGTGACCTCCTCTCTGAGGGAGAGGAGGAGGAGGAAGTGGCAGGAGGGGCTGGCGACACCCAGGAATGGGAGAGAGGGCGGGAGCCTGCTGCCCACCAGAGGGGCAGCAGCTCCTGGATGTGCCCCAGTGGTAAGAACCCAGAGGGTTGATCAGAGCTAGGTCTGGAAGAGGCTTGGGACAAGGGAGAGTGGGTGTGGAGAACCTAGGCTCTCACCTATCTGTGGTCCCCAGTGGAGGAAGGAATGGTGGTCTGAACACCCCTCTGCCCTTCCACAGATCCCAGCTCTCAGATGGTGCTAATGACGTCAGGACTAGGGGACAGTCTGTTGGCTGAGACCGAGATGTGACTCTCCACTGGGCCTCTGCACACCATTTCACTTGTCTATTGTTCAAGCTCCTTGCCCCAGATATCAGGCTCAGGCCCTGGGGCTTGGGAGGGAACTGGGGTCAGGGGCTGCATGGGGGCTCTGGCAGCTCCTGGCAGTGTGGTGGGAAGGAAGCTCTGGAAGCTGTGACTGAGCAACAGCCTTGGGGGGTACTTGAACCCAGGGCAATGCCTTTGAACTTGGCAGCTCTGGCTGCAACCCGCTGGCTCGGAAAAGATTTTATGAACTCCACAACCTGGCGTGTGGCTGTAGTCACTGGGGGCGGGCAGTAGGGGAGGAATTGGAACTACCAGTAAGCACCACTAGGGGGCAGGAGCATCACACAGCCCAAGCTCCAGGCTTCGTGAACTGGTCCAGAATCTCTCAAAATAGGCCTGGCGGAGGCCTAGGACCCGGGCTTCTGGGGCAACACCTTACACAAGCTCCATGAAGATCTGGTCCCTGCCTCTGAGGGAAGACTCAGGGACCCTGCCAAGGTTAAAGTGCCCCCCCCTTCCGCTCCCTGATGCTCTGTGCCCAGGGAAACCCTAGGTAGAGTGGGGCAAGGGGGGTCACTAGTCAACTGGGATGAGACCAGGACTGGGAATACTCACGAATGGGGAGAAGAGTGGGAGCGGGAAGGTCATTAAGACAAGTTAGGCCATACCAGTAAAATAGTTTTATTTGATTTTAAAATAGTCATCAATGTGAAAATTTCCCAAAGCTTGGAGTAACAGTCTAGAGCCAAGGTTGGGAGTGGAGGCCAGGCCTCACCCAGAGCGCAGCTTGAGGCCCCTGAGCCCCACCCTCCTTTCCAGAGGGAGGGAAGAGACAGCTGAGGGGGCCCTGAGTCAGTCCTCTCCCTGGTCCCCAAGGCCAGCTGTGCCGGGTCCCTGGAGGGCAACAGCTCATGCGGAGGATTGGGGGGGAAAGCAAACAGGTAGGAAACAGAAATGAAGTTAACGATTACACCACCACCCCCCCGCCCAAAAAAAAACAAAATAACAAAACTTGTGACTATGAAAGGAGGATGGAAGATGAATACTGATAAACTCCTCAGCTCCCCAGAACAGCCCAATCTGGGCTGGGTTGGGCTGATGGGAGAAAAGGTCTTGAGACCCAACTGCATGTTATCTGTGGAGAATAAATATTCTAAGAAAAGGGGAAAACCATGAGGCAAGCTGCCGTGGTCAGTCAACGCAGCTGACGGGCCTGGCATGGCCCACCACCTGACCCCACCCACAAAGGGAACAGCTGTGCAGGTATGGATTGGGAAGAGGTCAAGGGCTTGGACTGGGGACCCTGAGCTGCCAAGGTATGGGGCCTTCTTGCAGTCCCGGTGCAGCAATGGCAGGAAGGCCACCAGAGGCCCTAGTTGAGCAGGTTGCCCTGCTCCTGGGCCTGGGTCAGGCTGTCCTTGCGGTGCAGGTGGTGAACCCCCATCCTCTTGGGGCTGCGCTGGGGGCGGCTGGAGCTGGGGAGTGGCCAGGCCCTGCCCTCCGTGTGGGAAGTGCCTGACCCCTCCTCTGTGCCACTGTTAATGGGCAGCAGGCTCTGGCGCTCTTCCTCAGGGCTGATGGGCAGGTTCAGCTCTTCTTCCTCCTCCCTGGGAAAGCCAGAGTCAGGTTCTATGGGTGGCAAAAGATCACTCTCTTCGGGTTGGGGAGAAGGTGCCTGGACCACCTCATCTCTGTCAGCAGGGCTATGGGCAAAATGGCGCTGCAGCTCAGGGAGGGCGTCGCGTCCAAAGGCTGTGCGCTGGGCCACAGCGGCAGGTGGCGGAGTACGGTCCACAAATGCCCGCTGCCAGCTGGCCAGCAGGTCCTCTTCAGAGCTGGCAGAGCTAGCTGGGGCACTGAGTGTTGGGGGCGCTGGGTTGGGCTGGTGGTGGGGTGAGGCCTGGGCTGAGGCAGGGGTACTGGGCACTGGGCTGGGGCGGGCCCGCTCACTCCCCTCCTCCACCAAGCTCAGTGAAATGGCCTGGCGGGTAGCGTAAGTGCAGTTGGGCAGGGGGCTGTTGCGGGGGATCCGAACCTTATCCTCAGAGAACTCTATTACCCTGCGGCCAGGATACAGTGGGTGTGGTGGAGATGGGGTTGGGTAGGGGCTCAGCTTCTCAAAGGCTGGCAGGGGCAACTCTTCCTCCGGGGAGCCCCTGGCAGTACCCAGAGAGTGGCACTCCCCATTGGGTTGCGGGGTGGGGCTGCCAGGGGCCGGGGGACTGGCCGGATCACCTGGGACACCCTCACTCATGTCCACATGCACAAAGACATCCTCAGCCAAGGGGCGCCCGGCACTGCCTGACTGGGCTGAATTGAGCAGTAGAGACTCCGGCTTCTCTAACACTCGGGCAATGACCGAGGTAGGCACCACAGCCCCTGGGGCTAGGCTGGGAGCAGGAGCTGGGCTGGCAGCCTCTTGACCACTGTGCAGATGTTTCCGAACCATGTCCTGTAGCTCACAGGGCAGCTGAGGTAAAAGAGCAGGAAAGAGAGATATTAATGATCGCAGCTAAAGACAACTTGACCCATGGCGAAAGTAATGGCTCCCACATTTAAGTACCTCTGTGTGCTCAGCACTCCACTATCTCCTGTTCTTAGAGCATGCCAGTGTGTATACCCTCACTTCACAGACACATAGGCCCGGAGAGGGGAAGACAACTCGAAGCTTTTGATTAACTTGGCCAGGATTTAAACCCAGATCTGCTGCTGAGGCCGGCATGTTCTCAAACTTCTATCTCCCAGCTTCTGCCCAAACCATACTTAAGTTTGGAGAATCTGTATAGACCAGTGGCTTTAGAAATACCTCTTCTGGGCCGGGCGTGGTGGCTCACGCCTGTAATCCCAGCACTTTGGGAGGCCAAGGCAGGTGGATCATGAGGTCAGGAAGGAGATGGAGACCATCCTGGCTAACACAGTGAAACCCCGTCTCTACTAAAAATACAAAAAAATTAACCGGGTGTGGTGGCAGGCGCCTGTAATTCCAGCTACTTGGGAGGCTGAAGCAGGAGAATTGCCTGCAGTGAGCTGAGGCGGAGGTGGAGCTTGCAGTGAGCTGAGATCGCGCCACTGCACTCCAGCCTGGGCAATAGAGCAAGACTTCGTCTCAAACAAAGAAAAAAAAGAAAAAAGAAAGAAGAAATATCTCTACTTTTGCAGGCCACATCAACCTCGGGCCTGAAGCTCTGAGGTCTAGAGTTTACCCGTTGGGGTAACATGATCAGATGGGCCTAATCCTCTCTCAGTACTCTTTGGGCAGATAGCTCTCTGACTACCCTCTCCTTCCTGCCTGGGATTCTCTCTCTCTCTCTGTTATAGAAACTAACAGGGCTGCCTCCCCAAAACTAGTGATGGGCCCTAGACAGTACATGGGACACCAACCAGTGGCAGAGTTGACTGGCTTGATAGGTGACATGGAGGCAGGAGGGCAAAGTGGAAAGAGGACTTAAAAACAGGAAGACAGACAGAGGTGCAGAAACTGGAGTTAAGAGTCCTACAGTGGCCAGAATGGTCTATGTGGGCGGGGAGGGGGTGAGTTCTACTCACATCGGCAAACTTGTGGTTTCGGAAGTGGGACTTGTTGCACTTGAGGAGCTGCACAGCCAGGTTGCAGTCCAGGCGGTACCGCTCCTACAGACACAGACCTGGTTCAGAGCCCAGCCCAGCCCTCTCCAAGGGAGCAGGGCCAGGCCAGAACAAAGCTAGCCCCAGGTGAGGAAGGCCCAAGCAGTGAAGTGCACATACGTTGAGCTCTTCCAGCTTGTTAATGGTGTTCTTGGCATCCAGCAGCTTGTTGGTCAGCTCCACAATCTCCCAGTCCAGCGTCTTCCTATCCATCTCAGCCTTCTTGATCTGAGGCACAGACTTGAGGTTAACCCAGCCCACACCCTAGCTAGCCCTTCCTCTCCCTCCACCTCCTCCCATCCTGGAGACACAAGAGGCCACAGGTGCTAGGGCAGCCAAGGCGGACAGAGCAGAGACAAATGACGGACAGACAGAAGGAGACTGGGCATCTCTCCCGCTCCCTGGACGGCTGTGGGGTGGGGGCTTTCTTAGCATGACCTCCTACCACCTGGGCCCAGGACACAGACAGTATAAGAGCTGTCCATCCCCTGAGGTTCCAGGGGCTCTGGGCACCAGGCAAGGCAGCTGGTACCTCAAAGGCAGAAACTGCAAACCAGGGGGCTGAAGCCTCCTATGTGTGCAGCTGTTTCCAGCATCAGGCTAGGAGAGGGAAGAGGAAGCAGGGCTTGGTGGCAGCCAGGGCGCCTCGTTGAGCAGGGAGCAAGCTGCAGGCTCAAAAGTAGCCTTCTGATCTTCAGTTCAGGGACTGGATCTGCGGCCTCTCCTCCCCGCCCACAGCCTGGGCTTGCTGCCACTGCAGCCAAGAAGCTTTGGGTGTTCAGTGGAGACATCAATCAGTACCTCTACCAGAGCCAAGGGCAGAGCAGGCTAGGCTCCCCAGCTCTCTCCTGGGAGGGAGGCATTGACTGTTAAATGGGCCTCACACAGGGAAGAGAAAGGAGCGGGTATACTCAAGGGGTACAGGGTAATAGCCAGGGCCCGCAATTCCAGATCTCAGCTGAGAAGGCCAGGGCAAGGGAGAAGACACACAAACTCAGACGCAACTGCAAAAATCCAGCTGTGGCTAAGAGAGGCCTGAGAGGAGAGTGCAGCAGCGACGGTGGCAGCATGAGGGGGAGACGAGGAAAGAAGAGAAACAGTGTGAGCATTAAGACAGTCCTGACTTGCAGAGCACACTGCGGTACCCCCACCACTACCCCATCCCACCATCTCCCCCGAGCCCGAGTGGCATTCCCCTGGCAAATCCTGGCCCCCTGCTATGCTGTGAGCACAGTGCCCGCCAAGTTGCCCTTTACCAGTGTGTGCAGCTTGTCCTCCAACTCCTGGTTGGTCCGCTGGGAAGCTGTGTAGCTGTTCTGCAGCCTGAAAAGGGGTAATACAAGGCACATCCCTGGGTCAAGAGCCCGTTCTTCAGGCCCTGTTCAGCCTCCCGGGATCCTGAACGTGTCATTCTCCCTCAAGAACTTCAGTTTTCTAATCAGAATCAGATCTCTGAGGCATCTTCCAGCTAACCTCCGAAGAAGGGAGAGATATGTGTGTGTGTGTGTGCGTCCCCTCATTCCCACACCTGCGGAACTTATCCTTAAATTTGTCCAGCTCCTCGCGGCTCTGGCCCAGCTCCAGCTCCAGGCAGTCCTGCCCGATTTCCAGCTCACGTTCCAGGGCCTCAGTGCGTCTGGTGGCGGAGGCCAGGCGCCGGCGAAGCTCTTCATTCTCCTGCTGCAAGAGCCTGGCAGGGTGTTGTGGGATCAAGGGCAGAGGGGTATGAGAGATAGAAGGGCATGCCCTGGAGCTCCAGAGTGGGCTCAGGAAGGAAAGGATGACATGAGGACTCAACCAGAGCTTGAGTCTAAGGCAGCATTTCATAGGCCTGCTGGCCCTGGGAACACAGGCTGGGTTGGAGGGTCAGGGGAGGAAGAGGGGATGGTAGGGGACAATCCAGCCTCCCTTCACTATTGGAGAATGAAAAGACAGAATTGGGGATAGGGATACGGCTCCCAACCTATCTCTGGTTACAGCCCATGTCAGTCGGCCACTAAGCCCCCAGCTCCAGTTTCCCCTCTGCACAATCAGGCTTCTCCATTATTCATCTCTTGGAAATCCAGCCCAGCACTGCCCTCCTCTCCAGAGGCCTCATGTGGCTAAGAAAGGGCTGCAAGGGTGGCAGTTGGTACAGGAACCAGGAGCTGGGGAAAGGCTCCTTAGCAAGAACAGCAGGGCCCTCAGTGCCATTCACCTCCTGATTCTATGCTCTCTCGAAGCCCACGGAACAATAAAATCCCATTTGCCAGAAAAAAATATCCACAACATCAAAACTCCTCCCAGAATCCCTAAAACAACCCATCCCAACCTTTACTTCCACCTAATCCACGGGAAAGTCCAACTGTACCAATAGCCTAGCCTGCCGCTAAGAGGGACAGAGTTGAGGTAGGGCAGTATCTCAGGCAGCATCTCAGGCAGCAGATACTCACTTCATCCTTTCTGCGTCAGTCAGGGGTTCCTAGGCAAAAAAGAGAGGCTTGAGGCTCAGCTCTGGACCACTGGCCCCTTGGTTGGCTCACCCTCCAAATAGCCACAAAAAGGCTCAGGTGTGAAGCCCAGAGACTCTCACAGCAGAAGAGGGCTATAGGGCTCTCAACAGATGGAAGCAATTCAGTAATGCTGGGACAAGCCTCAATTACCCACTCCCATGCCAACCAGAAGATTCAAGAACCTCTTCCAACCTTCAACTTTAATCCTAAAGCCAGTTTCAAGTAAGTCCTGGCACCCAAGCTACCTCTCCCCAGGGGCAGACAGCCTCTCAGCTGTTCACTCGGCTCTTGGTGGGCCCTGTCTCCACACACGTATGGCAGAGACCTTCCAGAAAAGTCAGGCTGAACTATACACAAGAGTTCTGAGCTCTGACAAAGCCCTCAGCCTTGGGACGAAGACAAAGGCAGAATCAGGCCCTTGCAGAGGCTCAGGAGGAACAAGTGCATGGGAGAAGAGGGCTAATCCTGACTAAGGGGAAGAAGTATCTTGTTTGGCTCTTAACCTCCTGACCCATCTTCCCCAAACCCCTATGGCAGTCATGGCTCAAAAGTCAAGTTCAGCCAACCACAAAGCAGAGCAGGCCCATGCTACTGCAAGAGGGAAACGTCAAGGGGCCTATTCTACATAGAGCTGACTGCTTCAGAAGTGCAGTCTCAGGCAGAAAATGGAGGTAGGTGGCGTCCTTTGTCCACTGACTCTGACAACAGGATTTGACCCTATTCTACCGCATACTGATTATACAGCCTTCACCTCACTGAGCCTTAGTTCCCTCATTTATAAAACTGAGGTAATGCTCGCTGGGTAGCACCTAGCATAATAGCTGGCATCTTAATTTAATGTTCCCTGAACTGAAATGAGCAAGTCATGGCTTTTCTACCTTGAATCTGACCAAAGCAGGTTACAGTACGCCTGATGCTCAGCCCGTGCTGCGTCTCAAGTTCTTTAAATGTGCTCCACGCACTGCGACCAGGTGGAGACATGGCTGCAAGGGCAGTAAACCACTGTGGCCTTCATTTCCGCCTGTGAGTGAGGTTAATGGGGGAGGATAGCCCATGTTTTGCAGCTGACTATAGGGCCCTGAAGAGCAGAGTCCAGACCTAACAGTTCCTGGCAGGGAGTACGTATTCAACAAATGTTAGCCAAACAAAGCAAAGCTGGAGGAAGGGCCGGACTTCCTGGGGACAATGAAGAGCAGCTGTGCTGGTGGGAAGTGGCTGTAGCACTGCCTCCTGATATGCCCCAAAGGGGCCACAGGTTGAATGGCTCTATTCCACTATGGAGGACCACAGTCCCATCCACCAGCAGGTTAGGTACCCCTCAGTCTACTGGGCTGCCTCTTGCAGGGAGAATATCATATGGGATCATTTATGCTAAGCTACAAAGACTCAGGGGTTCCCTGACATTTGGATGTATACTCACTGACAGTCCCCCTTGAGCCTACATTGCCCCCACCTGCACTGCTGCGGCTAGGAGACCTCAGGCCTGCAACAGCAAGGCCCACTCTCACCCCAACTCGGGACCAGAAGCTCAGGCAGGAGAAGTCAGCCAGACACCCAGCCTCACGGGCCTTGCCTCTGCCGGTCAGGCTGGGGTACCAGTCTTGCTGACCTCCTGCTCAAGCCGAGATCCAGGAATTTCTAATCGCAGCTCCCGATGCTCTGGTGGTGCCTTACGGTAGGGTTTCTTAGCAGGGGCAGGGGCGGCACTGGTCATTCTGGGAGGTGACAGCTCCTCCACCTGCTGAGGAGGAGGAGAAGGGAGGCTCAGAGATGTGGCCAGAAGGACTCTGGACTGAGAAAAAACAAAGATGGTGAAAGGAGACATATGTTGAGGCCACCACATAGGCTGATAGGCCTGGGCCATTACTGGAGTCACTAGAAGGGCACACCTTAGGTGTGTCAGTCCCCATAGGTCAAAGGAGTGCCAGAGGGTGGGGCATGGGTCCAATGGGGAACAGATGGGTGGGAAAAGCAGGGCCTAGGGCCTGGACACCTAGGTTTTAAGAGTGGGGCAGGGAGCCTTCAAAGCAGCCCACCACCCTCCTTTCCACTCTCCTTTGAAGGCCTCAGAAGATAAAACTCTCTATGCATTAGTTTTCTCAACTCTAAATTAGTGGTAAAACAGCACCAATTTCTTTTTTTCTTTTCTTTTTTGAGACAGGGTCTTGCTCTGTTGCCCAGGCTGGAGTGCAGTGGCACACTCTTGGCTCACAGCAGCCTCAACCTCGCGGGCTCAAGTAATCCTCCTGCCTCAGCCTTCTGTGTAACACATGCAAAACAAGCATGTGCCACTGCACCTGGCTATTTCTTGTACACAGGGTTTTACTTTATTGCCCAGGCTCAAACTCCCAAGCTCAAGCAATCCTTCTGTCTTGGCCTTCCAAAGTGCTAGGATTATAGGTGTGAGCTACTGTGCCCAGCTAAGAATAGCACCAACTTCATAGGGCTGTTGTGAAGATGATGTAAAGCACTTAGGAAATGTTGAATAAATGTTAGTTTAAAAAATAATAATAAACCAAAAAATGTGAGTTTGGGGATCCAATCCAGGATCCTCGGTGGGAATCTCAAAGCCTGAGAGAGCTCTCTGGCCTCGACCACTAATGGCCAAACCCCTGTGGCCTCCACCACTCTTTTCACCAGCCCCCACCAAGAGAGAACATTTGGCTGCCCCCTCACCTGCCCCTCCCCAGAAAAGAGCCAGGCTGAGGGCACAGGCCTCATCAGGGACATACCGTCTGTTTGTCGGCAGCTCTCTCCGTTCCGCTGTCCGAGAGTTAGCCCTCGGCTCTCCGCATCCCACGGCCCCTCCACTTCCTTTAGCCAACAGCTCCTGAAACCAGAGAAGGGAAGAAAGTGGAAACCAGGTGTCAGCCGCCTGTCTGTCAGTGCTACAGGCCTGCCTGCCTGGTCTGGGACCTGGAAGGCCCCCCAGGGAGAACCATGGCAGGAAGGCCATGAAACAGGGGGCCTGAGGGAAAAGCAGCTGGAGGCAGATGACTGGAAGCACTGGGTTCCTGCCTTTTTCCATGACAGTAATGTCACAGTCCCAGATGAGATACGTGTGTCTGTGTGTTTATGGTCTCAGCACACTGCCCAATTCTTGAATAGGTCTGGTTCCGTCCTATCCCTACTCCACACCTGTCCTCCTCATCTCCCAGGCCTCTCAGAGTTTGGAAACAACTAAGAGATTTGGGGAACATGGGTTACAAATGAGAACACCAGGAAAAAAGCCTCACAAAGATCCAAGAAGATAGAGAAAATGATGGAAAGAGAGCACCTAGCATTTCCAGAAGGAGGCCCAAGGCTATTTGGTGTACAATGATGATGGTCACCGGCCTTTGCAATGAGGAGGCGTAGGGCTAGGAGAAGAAATCTGAAAAGGGAGCAACACAGAGCAGTAGCTCTCAACCAGGCAATTCTGCCCACCCTCCTTCCCCAGGGACGTCTGGCGCCCACCCTCCTTCCCCAGGGACGTCTGGCGCCCACCCTCCTTCCCCAGGGACGTCTAGCAAGTGTCAGGAGACATTTTTGATGAGACCTGGAGGGAAGGAGTGCTACTGGCATCTAGTGGGTAGAAGCTGGGGATGCTTTGGTCATCCCACAACCATAGGACAACTCCCACCACAAATAATTCCCAACAGAAAATACCCAGAGTGCCAAGGCTGAGAAATACGAAGAAAACTCCAGTATGGGGAGTTGGAGACACCTGGGCTCCAGGCTCAGCACTGACACCATGGGACCCTGTGTAATGCCCTTCCTCATTGGATAACCCAGTTCCTTATCTACACAGAGGTGGCCAGACTGAGTGTCCTATGAGAGCCCCTCCCACCTCCTGAGGTTCAAAGATGGGCCCACACCCCTCCCTGGCCCCCACCTGTAATTAGCTGGGTTGCAGCATGGGGGCAGCAGCCACCAGTGATCAGGCAGTAACCTCAGGTGGCCTTCTGGGCAGAAAAAACAATCTCCTCCCGCCCCCATCAACCTAAACAGAGCTGGAGGCTGAGGGAAGCCTTGCGGGCTTTAGCATGTGTTCCCACTGTCGGGACATGCCCTGGCCATGACTCCTGTCACATTCCAACAGGGCCTGGGGCAGGAAGAATGGTGAGGGGGTAGGGAGGGTGGGGAAGCAGGAGTGGTCTACCTCCTCTGTCTGGACAGCCTGGGCCCTGGCTTGGGGTTCTGCGGGGAGCTGGGGTGCGGCAGCACAGGCACGGGCCGCCAGCCTCCTCCCCTGACAGGAGGCAGAACGTGTCCCCACAGGGCACATGCAGCATGCTGTGTCGGCTGACTCCCTGCACAGGAATCTGGGTGGGCGGGCCTGAAAGGACGGCACATTCCCGGGGTGTGGGGAGCAAACAAGTCACCCCAACAGGCTCCTTGGGGCTGCCCCACCAGAGGGGCCCAGGGTGGGTGCTCCTATGGCCTGAGGGAGAGGCCTAGAAAGTCCTAAACCCACCTGGATATGTGGGTTCTGATACTCAGAGGGTAAATGTGTGGGGTGCATGAGCTGGAAAACAGGGTATGGCCAGAGATGGAAGAGTGAGAGATGAGAGCAGTCAAGAGCTTCTACAAAATCAAGGTGCAGCTCAGAGAGTTGGTCTCTGCCTTTCCCCTTCTCTACAGAGGGTCCAGGTCCCAGCTCCCTTCCCCCACGTGCTCCCCAGTCATCTGAGAAAGCCCTTTCTCTCTGCAGGCCCCTTTGTGTGCCCCTCCTCTATTCCCAACCGCCTCTGTACTTCCTTGTCCCTTTTCCTGGCAAGGCTCATGCTGTCCTCTTGGTACCGAGACACCTGCATGAACAGCAAGCAGGCAGGGAGGACACGAACATGCTCAGGTGTCCGGCAATCCTGTAGGGAGGGCTGCTTCACTCCATGCCCTGCAGCCCGGGATCTAGTTGCCACACATCCTCTAGCTCCTCCTGCCTCACCCTGACCTCAAGCCCCACTCCCTGGCCCTACAGTACGTATTTATCCCCAGGGATTCCATGGCCAGAGGCGATCTGGCTTGCTAGGCGAGGAGTACCCTGAGAAGGTGGTTGGCTGTGGGATGGGCAGTAAATGCAGACACAGACTCTGGGGATGGGGGTGGTGGTGATGGGAGGTTATTCTCTCCGCCACAGCCTACTCTTTCCACATACGTCAGAGTTACAGGGATGGGAAACCACTCGCAACTAAGGAAGCAGAAGGCAATGCCCACTGGGAAGACAATCCACCAGGGGGCTCATGGTGTTCAACACCAGGCTGCGAGGGAGATGTGTACCAATCACTTCCTGCCCTGTGTCCATAAACACAGGGTGTGCCCAACACCCAGGCCCTAGCTCCAACTTCTGAAATCTGCTGAGTGCCCCAGATCCAGCCCGTGAGGAGCCCACAGTTCCAGCAATGAACAGGAATACAATAGGCCTGGCAGCCCGCAGTCCTTGACTGGAGGCAAGGAAGGTGTGCAGGGAAGGCTGGACAGACCCAAGGAGGACAGCAATGCAAGGTGCAGTGGACAACAAAGAGAGAAGTATTGGGACACTCGGCCTGCAAGCTGGGGGAAGGTAAAGGGGTGAGGCAGATGGCATCAGAGTGGTCCCTCCAGGAAGACTCAGCTACCAGGTGCAGCCTCCCGTGGCCACATCTCCTTCACCCAAAGGTTTCCCAAGCTGCCTTGGAGTGTTTCAGCCCAAGGAGGACTCCCAATCCCATGTGGGGAAGAAAAGGTCCCAAAGCAGAGCAGCTGGACAACTCAGAATGGGCCATGGCCCGTGATAAGCGAGCGGCAGTCAAGGACAGCCTCTGGGGCCTCCTGGCCTCTGGATGCTGAGCTGGCTCCAGGGCACCTCCCAGAAAATGGTCTTCTGGAGGAAGATCAGGAAATCAACAGGGCTGGCCGGACATGGTGGCTCACGCCCGTAATCCCAGCACTTTAGGAGGCCAAGGCAGGCGGATCACTTGAGGTCATCAGGAGTTCAAGACCTGCCTGGCCAACATGGTGAAACCCTGTCTCTACAAAAATTGAACCCAGGAGGTGGAGATTGCAGTGAGCCCAGATCGCACCACTGCACTCCAGCCTGGGCAACAGAGACTCCGTCTCAAAAAAAAAAAAAAAAAAAGGAAATTAACGAGGAAGAATCCCACTCCCACCCCCATGCCAAACTAAACCTAAGCCTTGAGGAACTAAGGGCAGACGACTCAGGATGTGGGACTACCAGGTAACGTACTGGGTCTGTTCTGTAAGAACAGCTCTGCCCTGGGAGAAAGGTTGAGGCCTAGGTTAAAACCTCTCGCTGACCCAGCATGGCCTGGGGCTCCTCGGGCTGAACCTGCAGGCAGTGTTGAGGGAGACACCCAGAGTAGCAGCAACCATTTCCCATCCCATGAAAGTGAAGTGAGAAGAAAAAGGGGCTCTCCTCAACCCTCCCTGCCCTTGCCTCATCCTACCCCATCCAACCCCAGCTTCTGCATAACATTCATTCTTCGCTTACTCAAAAATCAATTCAAAGGATAGACTCTACTTCCTATCTGCTGGGGTGGAGAGAGGGGTGATAGCTTTCTAACTGCCATGTTGCAATTTGCCAGTCGGTGCAGGCCGCCTGTTGCCGCCTGCCCTGTATTAAATACCTTCTCCCTGATTACAGCCCACGGGGCACGATTAGCTGCCTTCAGAGAACAAAGTCTACTTTCATTAGAAATGGGACTCAGCACGCACAGCAGAGCTGCACTGTGAACCCTCTGAACAGCTGAGCAGAGTGTAGACAGAGATAGGTGTAAGGCGTGATCTGCACCAGAAGCTGGCTGAGCAGTGTCCTTCAATAAAAGGACAAAAAATTTGCCAAGCATCACTCTTTTTTTTTTGAGACGGAGTCTCGCTCTGTCGCCCAGGCTGGAGTGCAGTGGCCGGATCTCAGCTCACTGCAAGCTCCGCCCCCCGGGTT
>NW_012118599.1:13475986-13481433 GCF_000951035.1 Colobus angolensis palliatus
ATGGTCTCGATCTCCTGACCTCGTGATCCACCCGTCTCGGCCTCCCAAAGTGCTGGGATTACAGGCTTGAGCCACCGCGCCCAGCCAACCAAGCATCACTCTTTAACCAGGAGATGGAACTTACACCTGCTCCCTTTTGGGGGTACGCATATTTGATCAGGGGCTTCCACTGTGGTGGAAGATTGCTGTTGCTAGAGACAGAGTGGTATGAGAGAGGAATCTCTTCAGAATCCTGCTGCTCCCCAATATACTATCTTACTGTTCCCAGCAAGCACCCACAGGAGCAACAGCAAAAAATTTCCAGCCCAAGAGCCAAAGATGCCATCCCACTTCCCTTCTGCCATCCTTTCCGGGGTTACGCCTAAGGCTCAGGCAAAGTCAGAGATGCAGAAGAGGAAAGGAAGTTCAAGAATCCAGCCTTCTCCCAGCTGAGGCTGAGGCCATCTCTTCAACACCAGCCCAGGAGAGGGAGACAGGAATCCAGAGTGGATATGGTTCTTTGGCTTTTCCAACTTCAGCCTTCCCCAACAAACATCTCCTCCAGCTCCCCACGTTCTGTACTACCTCACCCCACAACTCTCCTGATCCTGGAGCAGCTGCCCTGCCCCATAGAGCAACTACCTTCCTACTCTCCACATCACCAATACCTGCTTTAGGTAATTGTGGCCCCAAGAGTTTATCTGGGTTCAGATCATTTCTGAACCTACTGCGAAGCCTTTCTGCTCTCAGCTGTCAATGAATCAAGCAAGTGAGAGACCTTGAGGAGTCAATGAACACAAGCTTCTGAATCAGGGAGGGCCCACACATTACCATGAAAATCATCCAAGCTCTTCTTCATAATTCAACCAAGCAAAGTCAAACGGAAGTCAGTAATCACTACTGCTTTTAAAATGAAAGGAACACCCAGCCCTGTTTCAGAATACGCCAGCTGTGTTGTATGCCACCTTAATTCCCTTGGAATCCAGCAGTGTATAAATAAATAACAATAAATACAAGCCCTTCCTAAAGCCCCTCATCAACCACTAAAACACAAATGTCTGATCACACAAGGACTGGGGCCTCCCCCTCAGGAACTGTCCTGAGCTGTAAGTGCTGGATGTGGAGTCTCTGAACTCTGCAAGCCTGTGGGAAGCTGTGCCCCAGTGGGGGTCAGCTACACTCCCGCCACACAAGTCTGGCCACTTCTCAAGCCTCTGAAATCCAGTCTCTGCCCCCAACTGATGTCCAAGGAACACAAATGGCCACCCTGCAAGGGTCAGCCCTGGAACCAGGTGACCTGGCCTTGGTCCTGGGGATTGCTCATGAAGATCCCCACTCCCTCCACCATTAATACAGCCACTCTCCCTCTGACTCCCCGTGAATAGCAGAGCAGTCCCCCACAGCAGTGGGCTGACCCCACCAAAGCTGGGTTCGGCCTCTCCCACGTCGTCTCCGGGGTACCCCTCCTGCTTGCCACCAGCCCCCAGTTTCCGGCATGCAGCTGTTCCTGAGATACATGAGCAAAGCCTTCAGCAATCCCGGGCGCGTGGCAGGCAGGCAGCCAACAGCTCATGGGGTGGGGCCTGGGCAGAGGTTCTGCTCTGGGCTGAAGACAAGGCTAGAAGATGTCAGTCTGTGCCCAGACCAGCCCTGCTGCCCCTCCAACAGCCATGCCCGCCCCGCCCCGGGCAAGTACAACCTCACCCTCTCAGGACAAGTTGCCTGCAGCCCTGAACTCGCCCCCGGCCTACTCTAAACCAGATTGACAGGGTTTTGAAAGCCAAAAAGAGTGGGAATTATTCTGCCCCAAAGCAATCCTGAGGACTCAGAACAGTGCTGGTGACCTGTCAGAGCTCACCTGGCTCCCACCTGAGCAAACACTTCCAAGTCTATCGACCGGCCTCACATCCAGACAAACACTTCACAGAAACAGGGGCTAAAGAGCCAGGCAAACCAACCCCTCCCTGCAAAAAAGGAGGGCAAGAAGTCCCCAAGGTCATAGCCTGCATTTGACATTAGACCCCATGCCCTCTCCTAAGAAAGGCCAAAGTGAAGGACCGGCTCTCAACCAGGCCTCAACTCCAGGTCCTCTTGCTTTCCTGGTCAGAGCCAAGTCAAGAAAGCCTCCAGTTCGTCAACTCCCCATTTGGGGTCCCTAAACATCTCTGCATTACTGCTAGTCCCCATGAATAATATATAGTACTATAAATGTTTATTTGTACATAGTACACTCATATATAATAATACATTATGAGATCAATCCACATGCATATAAGCAGGTATTGTTTATTCCTTAATCAACTATCATACATTCACTATTATTAATCATACAATAAAATTCATTTCCACATGGATATTGATCAACACTATAAATCCTTAATATTGCATAGTACATACATTCATTTATCAGATATAGTGCATTTTCATCAAGATATTTCTCACTGGGCCAGGCACAGTGGCTCATGCCTGTAATCTAACACTTTGGGAGGCCAAGGCGGGTGGATCACCTGAGGTCGGGAGCTCGAGACCAGCCTTACCAACATGGAGAACCTCGTCTCTACTAAAAATACAAAATGAGCCGGGCGTGGTGGTGCATTTCTATCATCCCAGCTACTCGGGAGGCTAAGGTAGGAGAATCGCTTGAACCCAGGAGGCGCAGGATGCAGTGAGCTGAGATCGCGACATTGCACTCCAGCCTGGGCAACAAGAGCAGAACTCAGTCTCAAAAAAAAAAAAAAAAGGATATTTCTCATCAATATGGATATCCCCTATCAACTTTGGTCTCTTAATGTATCAACCTCTGAGAAATCATCATCCTGCTCGGGAGTGCTACCCTCCTCGCTCCGGGCCCATAACACACCCTCTCCCATTTACAAGCTTCCACCCAATGCTGGTAGGCTCCTATCTTCTCTCTCCCAGCCCAAGGGGAACAGAATCCACTTAGGCAGCCTTCAGGTCTCAAGCTCCCCAGTCCAGCCTCCCCAGCACCGCACCACCTCCAGAAGCCACAGCCACAGTGTATCTAGAGTGACCTGTGTGGAACACCAGGAAACAACAGGCAATCAACTTTCTCATGATCTCCAGACCCGCCTCTCCTTCCCAAGCCTGGAGGGAGAAGGGATTGCGTGGGAGCTTCTCCACACCAGGCTGCACTCACCCATCTCCCAATCTGAGGCCAGGACCTTTTCTGAGCCCAGTGTGGAGTCCGAAGCCAGGTCCTGCCCCCACTCT
Source organism: Colobus angolensis palliatus (assembly GCF_000951035.1). Taxonomy (NCBI): domain Eukaryota; kingdom Metazoa; phylum Chordata; class Mammalia; order Primates; family Cercopithecidae; genus Colobus; species Colobus angolensis. The sequence goes on from NW_012118599.1 coordinate 13,479,197, forward strand.
ACTGAGGCGCCCTTCCCAGCTTTTCATGGCTAAAGTCCACCTGAAGCTCCAGACGTGAAAAGAGGTGGGGGGACCAAACTCCACCTCCCAGAGCAACGGTCACCAATGGGAGTGACGTCTCACATGGGTCCCCGGTTCGGGTCCCCAGCATTCAGTTTAAGTAGCTTCACTCTTCTGCCCAGGGAACTCCCCGGAACCAGGCCAAGGTTTTCCTCTACCTCCCCAATCCTAAAGAGAACCTTGCAGCTGATGCTAACTTCTTATCCTAGGGTGAGAGTAACAGGGACACTATCCCACCTTCCCTTCTTGACAAAGGGAGGAAATGATCTGGTCTAGGAGAAAAATCCCTTCCCACTCTAGTTCATCTGTCTCTGAGCTGTGAGAAGCAGCAGCAGCAGCATGGTAACTGAGGGATCTTCTCAAACTCTGTGGTGCTAAAAGCAGATTCAACAGAAACTCCAACCGATTCTGTTTAAATGGAGAAGTGAAGAGCATGCTGCTGACTTGGGGGAGGGTGACGGTGTTGGGGGGTCAGTGGAGCCCAGCAGCAGGCTGGTGATGGACAGATGGCCATGAAGGGGGCATAGCCCCACCCATAGCAGAGGGAGACTGGGAAAATAGAGGGACCCGGTAGTAAGAACAAGAGAGCAGAGGAGATCGTGTGATAGAAGCTAAGGACAGAGGCAGCCAGGCTGCGGGGAGGGATGGAGGACAGAGGCCCTGCTGGTGGCACCCCAGGGCAGGTTAGCTGGCTGAGGTCAGACTCACAGGGTTAGTGTCTTCTCCCCAACCAGCCAGCTCTCCTGGTTAGTGCAGTTAGCGACAGACTCATGGCAGACGCCCTCCAGGCACTCCATACAAACAGACAGCTTGGTTTGTGAGCAGCCCAACTCCGGAGCTGCAGAGAGAAAGCAGAGGAATGGCAAGCTGCAGGATGCCCAAGGGGACATACTGCACACTGCACTCTCCTGATGGGAAGCACCGCAGACTTACCACCAGACCCTCAGGGGCTTTCTCCCATCCGGAAACCATGCCAGGTGGAAGCCAAGCCCTCCCCCTGCCAACCAGGGAGGCCAGCTTGCTGACCTCAGGCAACAAGCCTCTCTGGTTGGTCAACAGAGAGGACGGCTGTTGGAGAAGGGGCTCAGCTCCTCTATCTCGCCTGTTCCCCAAACACTGCTGCCAGGCTGCACCAGGACTCTGAAAGCTAGGCTATAAGAACAAAGCCACCCACAGCTGCAGCTGCCACCCATCCCGCACCAGTGCCAGCAGAGTCCATCCCACCACCTCCCACAGGATCTGAGGGGCTGGGAGAGAAGCAGCCCAAGGATTAGAGGCTATGACAAGGGCTGTGTCGGAAAGCACAGTACAATGGGGCAGTGTGTGCCTGGCCTACAGCTGGGCCAGTCAACAGTGCGGGCTGCATACTGCCACCTGGCCAGGGGTGGCACTTCCCAGGGAGCCCCAGAGGAGCAACATGGACTATTCTCCCCTCTCAGAACGAGCAACACGAGCAACACGCAAGAAGCTCTCCCATCAACAGCAGAAACAACTCTTCCATGAAGCCTCCAGACCACCCTGGGGGAAGTGACACCTCCAGCTCACAGACTGCAAGGCAAATGAGGCAAAAGCAGTGACATTCCAGAGACCCCACAAGATGTGTCCCCTGGGGCGGGAGGACAGGACTACAACACATATATCCACACCCACTGATGCTTAGCAGAGGACAAGATATTGGCAGGGAAAAGACAGGAAAGAGGTCCTCTCTCCTGTTCTAGGATGCCCTGCAGGCTCTCTGATGACTAGGGGCAAAAAGGGAAGAGTCACCGCCCTGGCCACACAGGTGGACCCAGCCTTTTCTCAAGCCTAGGATCAAGATTCATGCAGACAGGAAACATTTCCAATAATTGCCTATACACTGGGCTCCCCATGTTGCTCTGACTACAGCCCAAGAGCTCAAAAAGGCCAAGGCCTGACTATGAAGATGAGACAACTGTCTAGAAAAAAAAGGCAACAACTCTTTCAACAGGCCCTGACTCCTGCCCTAGACTGAGCACAGCCACTGACAGGTGACCTTCAGAATCCTCACCCACAGGAAAACAAAAACACCAACTGGGTCTGGTGTGCTTTTAAAAGAGTAGCGGCCGGGCGCGGGGGCTCAAGCCTGTAATCCCAGCACTTTGGGAGGCCGAGACGGGCGGATCACGAGGTCAGGAGATCGAGACCATCCTGGCTAA
>NW_012118599.1:13484168-13487567 GCF_000951035.1 Colobus angolensis palliatus
GCACAGACTGCTCATTGATGATGTTCCTAATCTCATCTTTTTTACTGCTTCATCACAAGAAAGGAGATTCAGTTTTACTCCCACCTCAAAATGCTCCTGGCTACCAGGCAGAAATCAAAAGGTTTATTTTAGATTTAATAGAACAAAGCCTTTTCCTATTTGCAGAGCTCCAAAATGGGAAATTTATTCATTCAACAAATATTTACCAAGTGTCATTTATTTATTTATTTATCTATTGAGATGAAGTCTCGCTCTTGTGCCCCAGGTTGCAGTGCAATGGCATGATCTCAGTTCACTGCAACCTCCACCTCCTGGGTTCAAGTGATTCTCCTGCCTCAGCCTCCCGAGTAGCTGTGATTATAGGCGCCTAGTACCACGCCTGGCTAATTTTTGTATTTTTAGTAGAGACAGGGTTTCACCATGTCGGCCATGCTGGTCTCGAACTCCTGACCTCAGGTGATCCACCTGCCTTGGCCTCCCAAAGTGCTGGGATTGACAGGCATGAGCCACCGTGCCCAGCCCCAAGTGTCCTTTATATGCCAGGCACCATGCTATAAGCTATGAACTCATTATGAACTATGAGTTCATAACTTGCTATGAACTGCAAGAAAGATATCACCCTTATTTTATTTTATTTTGTTTTGTTTCTAATTTTTTTAGAGATTGGGTCTGGCTCTGTCACCCATTCTGGAGTGCAGTGGTACAATCAAAGCTCACTGCAGCCTCAAACTCCTGGGTTCAAGTGATCCTCCCACCTCAGCCTCCTCCTGAGGGTTAGGACCACAGGCACAAGCCACCATACCCAGCTAAGTTTTGTATGTTTTTTGTAGAGACAGAATCTCATTATGTTGCACAGTCAGTCTGGCTTCAAACTCTTGGCCTCAAGAGATCCTCCTGCCTCAGCCTTCCAAAGTGCTGGGATTTCAGGAGTGAGCTACTATACCCAGCCAACTTCATTTTAGAGACCAAGATGAGACCAAGAATCCTACTGGGTAAGGAACTTGCCTAAAGTTGCACAGGTGGTGAGTGGCAGAATGAGGATTTAAACCAGGTCGGCCTAGCTCCACAATCAGATTCTTTCACACTATTCATTACCATTCCTACAAACTCCTTTCCACCACATGCTCTGCAAAGTCCCCTGTCTACAGGAGATCAGCCCAGTGAAAGAAACAGACAAGTAAACAGAGCCCTCACCAAACAACATGGTAAGTGCCAAAACAGAGGTTCAAAAAAAATGCTGCAGGGGGCCACGAGGAGGAAAGAAAAGCAGGGGAGGCTTCTCACTGGAGGTGACAAAGGAGCTGGGTCTTAGGGGATGGGCAGTTTCAGAGGCAGAGGTGAGCATTACGGACTGAGTGAAGTACACAGGCAAAGAAGATGAAGGTAAATGGATGCCCATGACAGGTTCAGGAGCAGTGAGAAATTTGGGAGCAATGAAGCACAGGACAGATGAGGTGGAGTGGCAGCAACTCAGGCTAATGGTCTGGGTCTGGACCAGTATAAGGAGCCTTTTGGCATGCCAAGCTAGACAATGTGGGCTTTAACTTAAGTAAGGAAGAACCCATGGCATTTCTAAGGGAAGACTTTTTTTTTTTTTTTTTGAAATGGAGTCTGGCTCTGTCACCCAGGCTGGAGTACAATTAAGCGATCTTGGCTCACTGCAACCTGTACCTCCTGGGTTCAAGCGATTCTCCTGTCTCAGCCTGCTGAGTAGCTGGGATTACAGGTGTGCATCACCACGCCTGGCTAATTTTTGTATTTTTAGTAGAGACAGGGTTTCAACATGTTCATCAGGCTGGTCTCGAACTCCTGACCTTGTGATCCACCCACCTCAGCCTCCCAAAGTGATGGGATTACAGGTGTGAACCACCACACCCAGCCAGGAAGACTATTGTATAGGAAAATAATTTTGACAGCACCATAGAAGATAAGATTGGCATGAGATGAGACTGCTCACCACATTTTATTCATTCTACATGCACCATAACATCATAAAGTATCTATGGCCGGGTGCGGTGGCTCACACCTGTAATCCCAGCACTTTGGGAGGCCGAGACGGGCAGATCACCTGAGGTCAAGATCGAGACCATCCTGGCTAACACTGTGAAACCCCGTCTCTACTAAAAATACAAAAAGTTAGCTGGGCATGGTGGCGAGCACCTGTAATCCCAGCTACTCAGGAGGCTGAGGCAGGAGAATCGCTTGAACCCAGGAGGCGGAGGTTGCAGTGAGCCGAGATCGCACTATTGCACTCCAGCCTGGGCGACAACAGCAAAACTCCGTCTCAAAAAAAAAAAAAAAAAAAAAACCATTAGAAGGGTACAAGATAAATGGCAAACAGTGGTTCCCTATCTTTGGGGAAACAAGTTAGGCAGGAACAATGGGAGAAGAAAGGGAGGATTTTCTTACTTTTTACTTTGTATATTTTTCTGTATGGTTAGTATTTTACACAAGGGATATATGTTTATGGCAAAACCAACAGTTCCTAGGCAAACAGACAAAAACCCTGCATCTACACCGTGCTTTACCATTCCAGAAGCTCTTTCCGTTCCACGATATTTCCTTTGATGCTTACGGTCCAGTGAGGCACAAAGAATAGGGAGCTCTCCCATTGTGAGGGTCAGAAAGGACAAGTGATTTGCCCAAGACCACAAGCAGAAGTGGGACAGAACCCAGTTCCCGTCTCCAATGCCAGCGCAAAGCCTGGAAAGCTCTCTTTTCCAGGCAGCCACAGGAAAACCAGGACAATTCTGCCCTAATATCAAGACCCTCAAAGACTTCTGAGATTCAGTTCCCTACTTGGGCCACCCACCTCTTGGTACCCAAAATGATAAGCAGAGTTTTCTCCTGTTGGTTAGCTGAGTAGAAGTCCAGGATTTTGGGGTGTAGGATGGCTTCTCCGTAGGCAGATCCTCCTCTCAAGGGATGGGTGCTGAGTTCCCCACCACAGCACAGAAGCTTCTCACAAAGAGGGGCCATGTCCTTTATAAATTCTAAATGTCACCTAGCACGCAGTTAGCACAAGATAGTAACTAACAAAGAGGTCCCACCCTTCTACTCAAAGCCAGTCAAGGAGACTTAGTCCCCTTGAAGCCTAAGATATCCAACACGATCCAGTCTGCCTGGCTCACTAATTCCCCTCTCTGCTTAACATAAAATGCAGTTTATTACTCCCCATCAAGTTACCATCTGCAAAGATATGCCACAATACAAGGCACATTCTCACACCCAGGAACAAGGGAGAGAACTCCCTTGTTCTCCCTTCTCTCTACAGGCGTGGTGGCAGGCGCCTATAGTCCCAGCTACTCAGGAGGCTGGGACAGGAGAACTGCTTGAACCCAGGAAGCGGAGGTTGCAGTGAGCCGAGAACACGGGCACTGCACTCCCAACTGGGCAACA
>NW_012118599.1:13487617-13495365 GCF_000951035.1 Colobus angolensis palliatus
GCACAGACTGCTCATTGATGATGTTCCTAATCTCATCTTTTTTACTGCTTCATCACAAGAAAGGAGATTCAGTTTTACTCCCACCTCAAAATGCTCCTGGCTACCAGGCAGAAATCAAAAGGTTTATTTTAGATTTAATAGAACAAAGCCTTTTCCTATTTGCAGAGCTCCAAAATGGGAAATTTATTCATTCAACAAATATTTACCAAGTGTCATTTATTTATTTATTTATCTATTGAGATGAAGTCTCGCTCTTGTGCCCCAGGTTGCAGTGCAATGGCATGATCTCAGTTCACTGCAACCTCCACCTCCTGGGTTCAAGTGATTCTCCTGCCTCAGCCTCCCGAGTAGCTGTGATTATAGGCGCCTAGTACCACGCCTGGCTAATTTTTGTATTTTTAGTAGAGACAGGGTTTCACCATGTCGGCCATGCTGGTCTCGAACTCCTGACCTCAGGTGATCCACCTGCCTTGGCCTCCCAAAGTGCTGGGATTGACAGGCATGAGCCACCGTGCCCAGCCCCAAGTGTCCTTTATATGCCAGGCACCATGCTATAAGCTATGAACTCATTATGAACTATGAGTTCATAACTTGCTATGAACTGCAAGAAAGATATCACCCTTATTTTATTTTATTTTGTTTTGTTTCTAATTTTTTTAGAGATTGGGTCTGGCTCTGTCACCCATTCTGGAGTGCAGTGGTACAATCAAAGCTCACTGCAGCCTCAAACTCCTGGGTTCAAGTGATCCTCCCACCTCAGCCTCCTCCTGAGGGTTAGGACCACAGGCACAAGCCACCATACCCAGCTAAGTTTTGTATGTTTTTTGTAGAGACAGAATCTCATTATGTTGCACAGTCAGTCTGGCTTCAAACTCTTGGCCTCAAGAGATCCTCCTGCCTCAGCCTTCCAAAGTGCTGGGATTTCAGGAGTGAGCTACTATACCCAGCCAACTTCATTTTAGAGACCAAGATGAGACCAAGAATCCTACTGGGTAAGGAACTTGCCTAAAGTTGCACAGGTGGTGAGTGGCAGAATGAGGATTTAAACCAGGTCGGCCTAGCTCCACAATCAGATTCTTTCACACTATTCATTACCATTCCCACAAACTCCTTTCCACCACATGCTCTGCAAAGTCCCCTGTCTACAGGAGATCAGCCCAGTGAAAGAAACAGACAAGTAAACAGAGCCCTCACCAAACAACATGGTAAGTGCCAAAACAGAGGTTCAAAAAAAATGCTGCAGGGGGCCACGAGGAGGAAAGAAAAGCAGGGGAGGCTTCTCACTAGAGGTGACAAAGGAGCTGGGTCTTAGGGGATAGGCAGTTTCAGAGGCAGAGGTGAGCATTACGGACTGAGTGAAGTACACAGGCAAAGAAGATGAAGGTAAATGGATGCCCATGACAGGTTCAGGAGCAGTGAGAAATTTGGGAGCAATGAAGCACAGGACAGATGAGGTGGAGTGGCAGCAACTCAGGCTAATGGTCTGGGTCTGGACCAGTATAAGGAGCCTTTTGGCATGCCAAGCTAGACAATGTGGGCTTTAACTTAAGTAAGGAAGAACCCATGGCATTTCTAAGGGAAGACTTTTTTTTTTTTTTTTTGAAATGGAGTCTGGCTCTGTCACCCAGGCTGGAGTACAATTAAGCGATCTTGGCTCACTGCAACCTGTACCTCCTGGGTTCAAGCGATTCTCCTGTCTCAGCCTGCTGAGTAGCTGGGATTACAGGTGTGCATCACCACGCCTGGCTAATTTTTGTATTTTTAGTAGAGACAGGGTTTCAACATGTTCATCAGGCTGGTCTCGAACTCCTGACCTTGTGATCCACCCACCTCAGCCTCCCAAAGTGATGGGATTACAGGTGTGAACCACCACACCCAGCCAGGAAGACTATTGTATAGGAAAATAATTTTGACAGCACCATAGAAGATAAGATTGGCATGAGATGAGACTGCTCACCACATTTTATTCATTCTACATGCACCATAACATCATAAAGTATCTATGGCCGGGTGCGGTGGCTCACACCTGTAATCCCAGCACTTTGGGAGGCCGAGACGGGCAGATCACCTGAGGTCAGGAGATCAAGACCATCCTGGCTAACATGGTGAAACCCCGTCTCTACTAAAAATACAAAAAAAAAATTAGCCAGGCATGGTGGGCACCTGTGGTCCCAGCTACATGGGAGGCTGAGGCAGGAGAATGACGTGAACCCAGGAGGCAGAGCTTGCAGTGAGCTGAGATCCGGCCACTGCACTCCAGCCTGGGCAACAGAGCAAGACTCCGTCTCAAAAAAAAAAAAAGGCACCCATTACGGCCCAGCACTGTCCTAAATGCTACAAACACAGTAGTGAATAAGACATAGTCTCTGTTCTCAGGGCACTTAGTCTTATGAGAATCAGACAAGTAAACAGGCACTTATGACACAGCATAAGTATCAGACAGAAGCACAGAAGAAGGGCACTCAAGGGCGCAGGGGTGAAATCCTAAAGGAAGTGACATTTAAATTGAGATGTGAAGGACAAAAAGGAAGGCAAAGGAGTAGCACCAGTGTACGCAAAGATCTAGAGGCTAGAATGAGGTCAGTTCAGAGAGCTATTTAACAGGCTGAATACAGGTGAGAAATGAAGTTTCCTTCACCCAGAGGTCGTTGGCATTCAAAATACGGTGGTGAGAAGGAAGTGAAGGGATTGGCTTCATAAATACCTGAATAAGAGGCACTCTGAGAATCGATTTACACAACAAAGAAAACAGTAAAAGGGAAGAATCAGCTCAAAATACATCATCCTTCACCTTGCAACTCCATAGTTGACTAAAATGTGACCCGCATCCAGAAAATTTGAGGACTTCTACCAAAGTACAAAGGTATACTCTGCAGAGATAACACGTTTCAGCACGCTGACTGCCACGCAATGCAAGATAAAGTACACTATCCTAAGATATATGGCTCCCGAGTTCATGGAGTGGGGAGCAATTCGTCTGACAGATACTGTCTGCTTCTCAAAATCACATGTGCCAAACAAATAGGAAAGGTCATCAGAGGGCCAGCTCAGAGTTCCCAGGGAAAGCCCAAGTCCTGAGCCCCCAATTCCCCTGAAATCTAATTAGATGACAGACACGCGCCTACTTTAATGGCAGGGTAGAGAGTCATTTGTTGAAGAAAAAGACGGGCCCTGAGGGTGTGTTAAATAGACAGGACATGACTCAGGAGGAGGAGGAGAGTGAATCTTAAATACAGGGCAAAGGAAAGCCAGTCAATCAAAGCTTGGGCACACCTCTGCCTCAAGGCTACACTGGGCCTCCTGCCTGGCTAAAGGGAGAGACTGAGCACCGCTGCCAGGGCCTTCTTCAAACAACACAGGCTTCTTTGGCAGCACATTTGTTTTCCATTTTCCCCTCTAGTTGACAGGAGGGAGCTATTTAAAATGCCACTGTTTTTTTTTTTTCTGTGTAGTTTGCTACTTCCTATTTTTACTATTTATTGTTTTAAATTTTATTAATTTTATTCAGGAAAGACATTAAGTTTTGTTTTTTTTTGGGGGGGGTGATGTCTTGCTTTTTTAAAAAAAATTATATCCAGACTACGAATCTAATATTTACTATGGCTAATCAACTGCTCATGTCAGTAATCAAAGTTAGAAATAAGCCTTATATGTATATCTACATTAATAAACACACACACCCCTTTAAGGTGTGCTCAGTGTAGATTCTAATGTCAGTCTGCCCACTCAACTCAGGCCCAAAGTTGCATCACATCACCAAGTTGAATCATGAAGACAGCCCAGATTTGGCTGACATGGCACAGAAGCTCCCTCCCCACAGCCCATGCACCAGTTACTAGTTCTGAGAGGAAAGAGGGTTGTGATAAAAAACTCAGCCCCTAAACATTTTTTTAAATAATCAAAAAAGTTTCTACTACAATATGGATATACATTTAACCATCTTGACAAACAAACATGAACCAGGATACAGTCAAACAAACAAGAGACACAAATTACCACTAGGCATATTTAAGTTAACTTGATATCAACCTAAAGAAAAAAAAGCTCAACTGCTGAAGCTACATGGCCTAGGTTCAAATCCCAGCTCTGTCACTTACTAGCTGGGTGATCTTAAGCAAATTACTTAACCACTCTGTCTCCATTTTCTCATCTGTAAGACAGGGATAATAAGTTAACTACTTCATATGATTATGAAAATTAAATTAATTGGCCAGGCACGATGGCTCATGCCTGTAATCCCAGCACTTTGGGAGGTAGAGGTGGGCAGATCGCCTGAGGTCAGGAGTTCGACACCAGCATGACCAATGCGGTGAAACCCCCATCTCTACTAAAAATACAAAAATTAGCCAGACATGGTTGTGGGCACCTGTAATCCCAGCTACCTGGGAGGCTGAGGCAGGAGAATCACTTCAATCTGGGAGGCGGCGGTTGCAGTGAGGAGAGCACCATTGTACTCCAGCCTGGGCGACAAGAATGAGACTCCGTCTCAAAAAAAAAAAGTCAAAAATTAAATCAGTTAATACATGAAAAGCCCTTACAACAATCCTAGGCACAGAATGTGCTCAATAAGCACCATTATTGTTATTATTATCATCATTACTCAACTGCAAAGATAATTGTATAGCCTCACAGCTTCAAACAAGAAATCACTGGCATTTTAACATCGCTTTAAATAGCCTAATGAGGATATTCTCACAACAAAAAAATCTGTATTATCCAAAAGCTCTGCTTCATCTCTTTAACATCAGGCTAGCAGCCCAAACCAATGTAGATGCTATACAGACAGCAGGTTCAACCATGAAGCAGAAATCAGTGCTGAGATCTGACTAGTATAACTAAAACATACTGTCAGGCACTGAGTAAGCATATTAATGTATTAACTAATTTACCCTCGAAACAATCCTATGCGATAGATACTCTTACTACCCACATTTGATTGATGAGAAAACTGAGGCATATAAAGCTATGCAATTAATAAAGGTCACAGAGCTACAAATGGCAGTCAGTGCCTTTTTTTTTTTTCTTTTTTTTGGAGATGGAGTCTCGCTCTGTCTCCTGGCTGGAGTGCAGTGGTGCAATCTCAGCTCGCTGCAACCTCCACCGCCCGGGTTCAAGCGATTCTCCTGCCTCAGCCTCCTGAGTAGCTGGGACTACAGACGCGCACCACCACACCCAGCTAATTTTTGTATTTTTAGCAGAGATGGGGTTTCACCTTGTTGGCCAGGATGGTCTCGATCTCTTGACCCCGTGATCCACCTGCCTCGGACTCCCAAAATGCTAGAATTACAGGAGTGAGCCACTGCACCCGGCCAGTGCTTTCTTTTTTTGTTGTTTCTTGGAGACTGCATCTCTTACGTTGCCCAGGCTGGAGTACAATGGGTATTCACAGGTGTCATCATAGTGCACTGTAGTCTCAAACTCCTGGCCTCAAATGCTCCTCCCATCTCAGTCTCCCAAGTAGCTGGGACTACAGGTATGTGCCACCATGCTAGGCTCAGAGTCACTGCTATTAACCGTTATGTGTGTTCACCACACTACCCTTGGGTGACCACAATTATAATTTTTAAGGGGGCACAAACTGTCCTCAGGAAAAGGAGGTTCTCAACAGTCAGAAATGGAGTCACAGCTACATATCATCAGTTCTTCAGATACCTAAAGGTACTGAAGCTGACCTAGTAACAGCGACTTGGGTTGTTGTGTCTGGAGTAAGCCTTTGGTTGGAGGGAAGTAGAGAGCAGATAGTTAATGAAGAGTGTTAGATCAAACCAGACCTCCCAGTCCACCATGAAGCAATGCTGATCCTGAAGCAGGCTTCAGTAAGAAGGCTACTCCCAACTCTGGCTAGGGCATAACACTCACCAAAGGAAGTGAAGACCACATTCACTGTATTCTCTGGCTCCAGTCCCCTTCCTTTCTCTCCAATACCAAATCCACTACCTCTCAGGCCATGCTTAGTTTGGCTAGTGAAACTGATTTTTTCAAAAGTAGTCTGATGGGAAGATTACAGAGGACAGAAAAAAACTACCAGAAAAGAAAAGAGCAAGTTCCATGATCCTTTCTTTCCATCACCACACTTGTCCAACTGTAAAGCAGCTTCTCAAATATTAGGGATCTCAAGGACAGGGAGTGAGGTGCTAAACATTACCAGAGCTTTACATCAGTCTGCTTGATCTCTTACCAGAAACTGCTCTATATTTTTTCTCCGTAATCCCAACCTGCCTTTCCTTCACCTCTGATACCCCCACCAAAATCCACATCCCCAGAGGAACACTAATGAGCCCTTCTTACCAAAAGAGCAAAAGTAGACACGCAGCGAGAATGAATTCAGGAGTTGGTGACAGCAAGTACCTAAATGGTCAGTGAACGCGATCAGAATTTGTTTTCTCATGACTCCCCACCATCTGTCACCCACAAATCTCCACTTGCAGGCAGGACTCCAAAGTGAAAATGTGATGGGGAAATTGAAGCAGAAACAATGAGCATGTAGGAAACTGCTTGTGACAGGGATGTGTTAAAATCCTTCAGCCTGGTCTCTAGGCCTCTGTCCAGGTTTGCTTGCATAGATGAAGGCACACAAAGCTTAATTCTACACCAACTCTCAAAAGTCAGCCTGCAATCTACGCCAAACACTAACTTAAGGACCTCAGACAAAGGACAACCTCTATAGAAGAGAGCCCTTCTCAGACCAAATGATTCTTGGCATCACTCTAAGCCCATGCATCCTCCTCCCAGGGAGCATGCCAGCCAGAAACCTGTCATTGGAAGCCACCTTACCCGCTCTGGGGTTGGGCTGGGGCAAGTCGCTATTTTTTCTTCTTTCCAAGTAGGCAATGTAATTTCTTCCAGTCCCTGGGGCACCTGAATCTTCTGCTGAAATTGGGGCAGATGCTGCTACAGGAGCTGTGAAAACGCTGATCTAAGCCTAGAAGAGTGTCATTTGACTGGTTTTAGTTCCCTCCTTAGCAGATCTGCCCGGCATCCTCCAGATCTCTCTTCCTTACTATCCCACTCTACTAGAAAGATCCCTTTCCCCTCTGGCCGGTCAGATACAGTCGGGCCTCTATCCCACGCTCCAGGCTTCTTTATTCGCAGCTAAAGAAATTCTCCTCCAACTTGTGACTCTGCTTCTCCAGCACCCGCACAACACCTACTTCGGGCTGCCCCACCCCAAATCTCCCTCCCCTAGGGCTCCCACTGGACCCTAGGGCCCCGGTCCGCCCCAGCTCCTTTTTTTCCTCTCCGCCTCGGACCTTACTCCATTCCATCTCCTCTTTTCAACCCTGGAGCCAGTACCCACTTCGCCCCTACTACAGACTAGGGCCCCCGCAATCCCCCCCAACTCTGGCTTCCCCGCCCGACTACTCCAATCCCACAACAAACTTTCCGCCGCTGCCAGCTGCGTTCAGGGCGCCATCTTGCCGCGGGGCAGGCCGGGTAGTGGCCAGGGCCGCGGGAATCCCCACGCACTTGGCGTCCCGCGTCATCGGAGGCGGGGCTATGGGGGCAGGGCCTGGGGTTGGGGAAGTGGCACACTACGTGATGGCGAAAGATGGGGCTCTCTCGAAAGCAGGGATTGGAGGCTTGGCCGCAGAAGGAAGGACGTATGAGGAGCCGGGCAATAGCAGGAAGCGGGGAAAGACTCTAGTGCTGAAAAGAAAGAAGAAAGAAAGAAAGAAAGAAAGAAAGAAAGAAAGAAAGAAAGAAAGAAAGAAAGAAAGAAAGAAAGAAAGAAAGAAAGAAAGAAAGAA
>NW_012118599.1:13496330-13498024 GCF_000951035.1 Colobus angolensis palliatus
ATGTCTAATCTCTCTCCTCCTCCCTTGCATCATCAATTCCTCCTACTCTTTCAAACCATCAGCTCAAATGTCACCTCCTGCAGAAAGCCTTCCCTTTAGTGCTCCTTTTGCTGGGCATCACTAGCAACTTGTATATAGCTTTCTTGTAGCTGTCCCGTGCAGTGTAATTATTTGTTTACATGTTATATCACTTTCGCCCTGATGCTTCTTCAGGGCAAAAACTATGTTTGATTTCATCTTCATACTCCCTAGCAGGTGCTTGGCACACAGTAATTGCCTAATGAATAAATGGCATGTTTTCCTCCAATGCAGTAAGCATATTTCTGCCTCAGGGTCTCTAAGTTTGCTGTTCCCCATACCTGGAATGTTCTTCCTCCAAATATTGACTCTCATTTGTGTCTTTGCTCAAGCGTCATCACTTTAGAGAAGCCTTCCTTGGCCACTCAATCTAAATCAGCATCCCTATTCTCCTTTACCCTGCTTTAATGTTTTCATTCATAGTACTTATCATTATCTGACATTATATTAAATATTTGTTTGTTTATTGACCGTCTCCCCACTACAAAGCAAACTCCAGAGGTCTGGGATGTTTTCTTGCTCATCACAGCATCCCCAGTGTCTGAAACAATGCCTGGCATAATAGGTATTCAATAATTTTTTTTTATTCTGTTGGTTTAATTAATTTTTTTTTTGAGACAAGGTCTCAATCTGTTGCCGATGCTAGAGTGTAGTGGCACAATCTCGGCTCACTGCAACCTCTGCCTCCTGGGTTCAAGTGATTCTCCCACCTCAGTTTCCTGTGTAGCTGGGATTACAGGCGCATGCCACCACACCCAGCTAACTTTTTGTATTTTTAGTAGAGACGGGGGTTCCACCATGTTGGCCAGGCTGTCTCGAATTCCTGAGCTCAAGTGATCTGCCTGCCTCGGCCTTCCAAAGTGCTGAGATTACAGGTGTGAGCCACTGTGCCCGGCCAATAAATATTTATTGAATGAATAAATGGTATGTAGGTGAGTGATTGACAGATTTTGGAATATACTGGTGGAGAAGAAGGGTTGAAAATACTATAAAATAAGAAAATGCATAGGTGGAAGTTACATGACCTTAAGGCCTCACTTAGCCCTATCAGGAATAGTAGCAAAGACAAGCCCCAGACTCAGCAAAGGAGAGAGTGAGATGAGAATCAGGTGGAATTCTGGAGCTGGGTCCTCAGGCAGCACAGCCATCCTAGGAAAGTCCCAGGGCACCAAGCAGGCCACTTAGAGGAAAAGAGGCAGGCTGGAGGCCAGGAGTCTCCTGAGACCTAAAGACCTCATCCACCCCGAGCCCAGGCCTCTCTTGGCCAGATGGTTCCGGAGAAGCATCTGTCCCTCCATAAATTATCCAGGGCTCCCTCCAGCCTATCCTCTCTGGTGACAGCCGGAACAATTGTCCAGGAATTCCATCTGCTCCCCTGTCCCTCTCCCCTCCACAGCTCATCAACATTTCAGAGCAGCAAGGTATCCCATTTCCCTGGGCCTAGGGATGGAGCTGGGTCTGCCCCTTGGTGAAGCTGATCTCAAGTACCAACCCCCCATCAATGCACACACACAAAAACCTCAGCAGAGGCTCCCAGATCCCCAGAGGGAGAGGTCAGCTGTTTTTATTTCCCATCCCATCCATGCCTTTCTATCCTATACATCTTTTTAAAAATT
>NW_012118599.1:13499914-13502830 GCF_000951035.1 Colobus angolensis palliatus
GGCCTCCCAAAGTGCTGGGAACCTAAATATTTCTTAGACCACAATTACATAGTTGTTCACTATCTCTGTGAGAGAACCATGAGGAAAGTGGTAAAAATTAGGGGCTTCTGGCTTTCAGAGTCTTAAGAAATAGCTGCAAGTTGCAGAATAGTCAGTCTCACTTCATTTTGATGACAATTTTCATATGTTTGGTGTCTATAGGGCTGCAGGTATGCAGGGCCCACCTGCACAAACATGGTCAAGCATTTCTCAAGGCATAATCCACCTGGGTCCAAGGCAGTCCTTTCTGATGATTTAATTTATATGAATTAGTCACCCTGCTGGGACAGACGTGCTTGGTGTGGAGTCCAGGGTTGGCATGACACACTCTACATAGGCAAAAGGGGTCTTGGAATAGAAGCAGTGGACAAAGATAGCAATTTGAGCTTCAGATATTGAAGGAAATTGCTGGGAAAGAGGAGTCGAAACCTTACTGGGCTCAGCCCCACAGTCGTGTGACCTGTTCATTATGATAGCTAGAAAGGCCTTAGGCCATATGCAGACTTTTTGGTTGCCACTGACATTATCTACTAACAATGTGAAACCATGAGGCTAACCATGTTCCTATTTGTGACTCTGATTTTGTGATGCTGAACCGTGTATACACGGTAGTTAAAACAATGATTTCGAAACTTCAAGAGGTGATAATTTAATCTACTTCCCTGGGTTTAAGTTATACACATTTCCTAATTCTTCAGTCTATTAATAGAAGTCCACAGCTGCCAACTTGGTGAATAAGCTTTTATTAGATGTAATGACTTTTTCCTAACTTGAGATGTTGAATTTTATGGAAGTGTAAGAAATGTAATTTTAAAGACCTTAAAACTTGGTGAGAACTTGAATTCTTCATATTATTAAAACCATTTGGCCAGACACGGTGGTTCACGCCTGTAATCCCAGCACTTTGGGAGGCCGAGGCGGGCAGATCACCTTAGGTTGGGAGTTCAAGACCAGCCTGACCAAAATGGAGAATCCCGTCTCTGTTAAAAATACAAAAAATTTGCCGGGCATGGTGGTACATGCCTGTAATCCCCGCTACTCAGGAGGCTGAGGCAGAATCGCTTGAACCCAGGAGGAAGAGGTTGCAGTGAGCCGAGATCACGCCATTGTACTCCAGCCTGGGCAACAAGAGCGAAACTCCATCTCAAAAAAAAAAAAAAAAAAAACTCTCAAAAGATACTTAAAGTAGGAACTCAAATAAATATGTGTACACCTGTGTTCATAGCAACATTATTTTACAATAGCCAAAAGGTAGAAACAACACAAATATTCATTGATGGATTAATGGATAAACAAAATGTAGCAAATACATACAATGGAATATTATTCAGCCTTGAAAAGGAAGGAATTCTGACACAGGCTACAACATGGATAAACCTTGAGGATACCACACAAAGTGAAATAAGCCAGTCACAAAAAGACAAATACTGAATGATTCCACTTATTTTAGGTACCTAGAGCAGTCAAATTCATAGAGATAGAAAATAGAATGGTAGGCCGGGTGCTGTGACTCATGCCTGTAATCTCAGCACTTTGGGAGGTCAAGGCGGGCAGATCACAAGGTCAGAAGTTTGAGACCAGCCTGGTCAACATGGCAAAACTCTGTCTCTACTAAAAATTCAAAAACTAGCCAGGTGTGTTGGCAGATGCCTGCAATCCTAGCTACTTGGGAGGCTGAGGCAGAGAATTACTTGAACCTGGGAGGCGGAGGTTGCAGTGAGCCGAGATCACGCCACTGCCTTCCAGCCTGGGTGATAGAATGAGACTCTGTCTCAAAAAAAAGGAAAAGAAAGAAAATAGAATTGTTATTGCCAGGGGCTGTAAAAAATTAGGAGTTAGTGTTGTGTTCTTATTTTGTTTGTTTGTTTGTTTTATTAATTTTAGAGGCAGAGTCTCGCTCTGTTGCCCAGGCTGTAGTGCAGTGGCATGATCATAGTTCACTGTAACCTCAAACTCCTGGGCTCAAGTGATCCTCTAGACTTAGCTTCCCAAATAGCTGGGACTCTAGGCACACCTGCCTAATTTTTTTTATTTTTTGGAGGGCATCTATGTTCACCACTGTACCAGCAATGCTTTTTAACTTTTTTATAGAAACGGAGTCACACTTTGTTGTCCAGGATGGTCTTGAAGTCCTGGACTCAATAGATCCTCCTGCCTCGGCCTACCAAAGTGCTGGGATTAACAGGCATGAGCCACCACGCCTGGCCATCCACACATCTTTACATGATACCAAGTCTTGTTTTCTGGCTTCTGGTGAGATCTCACTTTCCCAACTCTAAAGCAGGAACTCCCTGAGAGCAGAGCTTGTTTCCCCCACCTCAGACTTCGGGCACCCTGAGGCTAGAGTCTGTGCCTGCCCTCTCAGACTGTGATTTGAATTCTAGGAAAGCTCAGAAAGTGCAGGAGTGGTTTATCTCTCTTTTCTGGACTGCACTGGGACCTGTTTGTCAGACTCTGCTTCACTCTGACCCAGTAGGGCCTGGGTAGTTCTCCAGCCCCTCATCTCTTTGTTGAATCAGGAAGTTCTCCCTCCATCCCAGGTTAACACCTGAAAGTTGGCCTTGAAAGTGTAACCAGGAAGCTTAACTTCAAAATGCGTTTTCAAACCTTTCTTTTCCTTTCTCTGGGGTCTCAAGATGTAACCTTGAAGCTTACTGTTGAAACCATTTTTTCTCCCTTCTCCTTATTCATAAAATATAGCCTTGAAATGTACTTTCTTTCAGGCCAGGAGCGGTGGCTCATGCCTGTAATCCTGGCACTTTGGGAGGCTAAGGTAGGTGGATTGCCTGAGCTCAGGAGTTCCAGACCTGCCTGGGCAACATGGTGAAACCCTGCCTCTACTAAAATACAAAAAATTAGTTGGGCGTGACGGTGTGC
>NW_012118599.1:13502979-13504068 GCF_000951035.1 Colobus angolensis palliatus
TTTCTTGTTCTGAGATAGAGAGTCTTGCTGTGTCGCCCAGGCTGGAATACAGCGGCACAATCTCGGCTCATCGCAACCTCTGCCTCCCGGGTTCAAGCGACTCTCCTGCCTCAGCCTCCCAAGTAGCTGGGATTACAGGCACATGCCACCAAGCCCAGCTAATTTTTGTATTTTTAGTAGAGATGGGATTTCACCATGTTGGCCAGGCTGGTCTTGAACTTCTGACCTCGGGTGACCCGCTTGCCTTGGCCTCCCAAACCGCTGGGATTATAGGCATGAGCCACCATGCCTGGCAACTTCGTTATTTTTAACTGGACTCTGTAAGTGGCGACTCACTCCATCACCCAGTCTGAAATGCAGTAGTGCGATCTCGGCTCACTGCAACCTCTGCCTCCCGGGTTCAAGTAATTCTCCTGCCTCAGCCTCCTGAGTAGCTGGGTGCACACCACCACGCCCGGCTAATTTTTGTATTTTTAGTAGAGGTGGGTTTTCACCAGGCTGGTCTCAAACTCCTGACCTCAAATATCTGCCCGCCTCGGTCTCCCAAAGTGCTGGGGTTACAGGCGTTAGCCACGACACCTGGCCCAGAAACTTCAAGTAAATCTCCAGGGATGACTCCTTTAGCAGCTACTGGAAGGGCTGGACCACAACTCATATGTGATGTTGGTGCCTCCTCCACCACCTAATCACCCTGTGTAGTTCCAGAGTGGGAGGGGCTCCATAAGCACATGAATGAGTGGTACCGCGATGCTTCACATGCATAGTTCTGGCTATGAGTGACCCTCTTGTCTTTCCAGATCTGTGTACATGCATCTGCACACCCTTGTGGTTTCAATGGGTGTGTTCTTTTGCTTGATTTTTTTTTTTTTTTTTTTCTTGAGACAGAGTTTCACTCTTGTTGTCCAGGCTGGAGTGCGATGGCGTGATCTCGGCTCACTGCAACCTCCATCTCCCAGGTTCACGCAATTCTTCTTCAGCCTCCCCAGTAGCTGGGATTACAGGCACCCTCCACCATGCCTGGCTAATTTTTTTTTTTTTCTGAGACGGAGTCTCGCTATGTCGCCCAGGCTGGAGTGCAGTGGCTGGATC
>NW_012118599.1:13504382-13511421 GCF_000951035.1 Colobus angolensis palliatus
AGTGCTGGGATTACAGGCTTGAGCCACTGCGCCCGGCGCCTGGCTAATTTTTTGTGTTTTTAGTAGAAACAGGGTTTCACCATGTTGGCCAAGCTGGTCTCGAACTCCTGACCTCAGGTGATCCACCCGCCTTGGCCTCCCCAAGTGCTGGGATTACAGGTGTGAGCCACCACACCCTGCCTGCTTGACATTTTGGATAGGAGCTGCATTACTGCACATTCATCCTATCAGAGGGCAAAGCCTCCTATCACTTTTCAACTCACCCCAAAGTCCACTATCGGTATCCTCCCTGGCCCAGCTCCCTTTTTCCCTGAGCAGGTATTTTCAGCTATCCTAAGCATGGTATGCATGGCCTGAGCTTTGGCACAACAGCCCTGGAGGCACACGATAAGTGTGCCAAAACACACATGTGCACAGTCAAACAGCCAAAAGGTGGGGAACAATGGCTGGGTTTGGATTTAAGCCCTGGGGCCACTGGCTCCACCTCCCGTGGTGAGGTAGGGGTGGGATGGGGGAAGGAAACAATCAAAGGGAGAGAACATTGTTTCAGGACCCAAAGGACCCTACGCTGGCAGAACGCCTCACAAAGAGTGGGCTACTTGGATGTGCCTGACTCCTTCCCAGCACAGACTCTGTCTCCACCCTGGGTACCCAACTTGTTGGGCTGACCAGAACTGTCTTGGAGAGGCAGTGACAGGCCAGAACAAGCAGGGACAGGATTATCCCTTACCTGGTGAGGACAAGGGCCAGCTCTGCATGCCCCTGGGTCTCCATGAAGTCTAGGGCCCACAGGTGCCTCTGCATCCCCTGTTTACTGGGGGTGTGTGGGGTAAGTGAATATGTCTGCCCTGCTAGGCGGTAAGTTGCTTGAGGTCAGGGCCTAGCACTTTTTTTCATTTGTATTAATTCAGTCACTCATTCAATTCACGTGTATTGAATGTTTGGCACTGAGTTGGGGTCCCCTCCCTGCTCCTGCCCACAACCTGTGGGTGGGTCAATGGATGTGTGAATGAAGAGTAACAGCACTTGTTCCCTGTTCTCTGGTCTCTCCATTCTCATTTGGCAATACACAAAACTCTGTGTGAAAAGGAGGCTGAGAGGAGAAGAGGGAAACTTGAGAATCCACTCTCCAGGTGAAGGGTGGGGAGGCCAAGAGAGATAAATCCTTATAAATGGGGGCCCTGGAGGAGGGGTTTATTGATAAGCCCTCAGAAAAATGCTCAGGAAAGTAGGGAATCCTGAGGGTTGGGATACTGGGGTGTTCTAGGACAGTATAGTTACCGTTCAAGTCTGGAGTAAAAGCCAGAAATGAGCCTCATGTGTCTAGTGACCACCCAAAAAAAGAAGCCACTATTAAGACAGGCTTAGGAAGATCCTAAAGTCATGAGGCTGCCAGCCCAACCTGTTCCAAAATCCTCCAAGGAACAGCCACTACGTTGTAGGCTGGGAAGCAGAAATTAGAGCCAAGAGGTGAAAAGCATCAGCCAGGAGCCCTCACCAACTGTATCAGTCACTTTTCCCAAGGGTAGGACAGCGGTAAGAGTAGGGTCCCTGAAGCAGACTGCCTGGCTTCATCACCCATCTGTCACTTAACTAACTGCATGAACACAGGCAGGTGACTGAAGCTATCTGTGCCTCCGTCTTCCCGTCTGTAAATGGGGGTTAAGTATAGCACCTACCTCACAGAGTTGTCGTGAGGGTCAAAAGAGTTCATGTATATGAGTGCTTAGACCAGTGCCTGGCACATAGAATGTCTGTCTATTTTACCAGTGAGGGCTTGGAGGCTCAGAGAGGTTCCTGTCTCCTGTGAAGGCCACCCAGCGGCAGACGATAGAGCCAGAATTTGAAGTGGCTTCTAGTACTCTTGACTTGACATCACACAGCCTGAAGAGTCATAGGAGTGATCCCAGGCTGCTGACCTGAGGAGTGAGGTGATAACAGTGGCATCGTAGGATGTTTAGCCTCTAGGAACACTGCAGAATGGGTGCATGAGGGAAATTGGTAGGCCTGATGACCGCAAGACCAGATAGGAAATGCTTGTCATGAGCCTGGCGTGGTGAGGGGGTGCTGACAAGGGCTGAGGCGGTGGGACAGAATGGACCCAGGGCCATGGGAGAAGGAGGACTGGACAACATTTGGTGGCCAGCTGGAAAAAAATAGAGGAGTTAGAGGAGGCTTTAAGGTTTTAAGCTCTAGTTACACAAAGAATAGCGGGGTTTCTGCCAAAAACAAGTATTGGGTGGGGGATTGTATTAGTCCATTTTCATGCTGCTGATAAAATACCTGAGACTGGGTAATTATAAAGGAAAGAGGTTTAATGGACTCACAGTTCCACATGGCTGGGGAGGCCTCACAATCATGGTGGAAGGCAAGGAGGAGCAAGTCACATCTTACATGGTGGCAAGGAAGAGGGAGAATAAGGACCAAGCGAAAAGGGTTTCCCCTTATAAAACCATCAGACCTCGTGAGACTTATTCACTACCATGAGAATGGTATGGGAGAAACCACCCCCATGATTCAATTATCTCCCACCAGGTCCCTCCCACAACTTGTGGGAATTATGGGAGCTACAATTCAAGATGGGATTTGGGCGGGGATTCAGCCAAACTGTATCAGGGATGTTCTTGGAAATCCAAGCAGTGAGACAAGCCCTCTTTACTGGGTGATTTTTAAACGGGGGAAGGGAGGGTGCTAGAAAAATTTCACAGAGACAGAAACTTGGACTAAAGGATGCCTTTTATGTAAAGGGGCTAATAGTGGCTGGATTCCTGAAGACACTAGGACAGAAACAATTGCTCAAAGGCAAGCCCCAGCACAGCCCAGCTCAGCCTCCCATCATTGTTTCTGTTACCAACCCCCTCTCCTGCTCCAGGGTAGGAAACTGACTTTATCACGATCCCCCAATGCCTCCACAACCACTCCCTTCAGCCCCTACTCTCTAACCTCCTGTACACATACCTGACTTTTACACACACTCTCTCATTCTACCCTCAGGGATACTGTTAGAGAATAGGGCTGGTGCTATTCTCCCCATTTTACAAGTGGGGAAACTGAGGCCTGAGAATTTTATGAGACTTTGTCAGGATCACACAACCAATGCCAATCAGTGACCAGATTCCAAATCCTGTGCAGGAGAATCACTTGAACCCAGGAGGTGAAGGTTGCAGTGAGCTGAGATCGTGCCACTGCATTCCAGCCTGGACAACAGAGAAACTCAGTCTCAAACAAATAAAAACACTAGAATAATAATAATACGTCTGGCAGGGTTATGGTGAAAATTAAATATAGGGTGTGGCTCTTTATTAATTAAAGTAGTATAAGGGATGGTGTGTTTACTGCTATTTATGTCTTTATTTTTGATGGAGTCTCCGTCTGTTGCCCAGGCTCGAGTGCAATGGCAGCATGATCCGGGCTAACTGTAACCTCCGCCTCCCAGGTTCAAGCAATTCTCCTGCCTCAGCCTCCCGAGTAGCTGGGATTACAGGTGCGCCACACCATGCCCAGCTAATTTTTTGTATTTTTAATAGTGACGGAATTTCACCATGTTGTCCAGGCTGGTCTCGAACTCCTGACCTCAGGTAATCCACCCACCTCGGTCTCCCGAAGTGCTGGGATTACAGGTGTGAGCCACTGTGCCCAGCCCACTGCTTTTTATTTAAAAAAGAAAAAAACTAGTGTAAGGGAATATCCTGGGACAGAGATGAGGTTATTATTTAATATATAAGATGATCAGCGAGGGCTTCTTTACTAACATGAGATTTGAGCAGAGAGCTGAATGAACTCAGGGAGTGAGCTATGAAAATATTTGGGTTATAGCATTCCAGGCAGAGAACAGCTAGTGCAAAGATCCTGAGGCAGGGAACATGCTTATGTATTCAAGGATCAACTCAGGGCTAGGCATGGTGGCTCACGCCTGTAATCCCAGCACTTTGGGAGGCCGAGGCGGGCGGATCATGAGGTCAGGATATCGAGACCATCCTGGCTAACATGGTGAAACCCCGTCTCTACTAAAAATACAAAAAAAAACAACAACAACAAAACATTGCTGGGTGTGGTGGCGGGCGCCTGTAGTCCCAGCTACTCTGGAGGCTGAGGCAGGAGAACAGCGTGAACCTGGGAAGCAGAGCTTGCAGTGAGCCCAGATTGCGCCACTGCACTCCAGCCTGGGCAACAGAATGAGAATGAAAGTCCACCTCAAAAAAAAAGGATCAACTCAGAGGCCAGTTTGGATGTGGCAGAATGAGGTGGGAGTGTGCAGGGAATAAAATCAGATGGAAAAAAAAAAAAGATCAGATGGGAGCGAGCCGCTGGAGGGTTTGGAACAAAGACATGACAAAATCTGACTTCCATTTTTTAAATAAAATTTTAAATTTTGAATAATTTTAGATGTATAGAAAAGTTCCAAAGATAGTATAGAAATTTCCCAAATATGACTCACCCAATTTCTCTTGGTTTTAGCATTATACCTTACCATGGTACATTTGTCAAAACTAAGAAGCCAACATTAGTACCCTGGTATAAGCTAAATTCTAGACTTTATTCAGACTTTGCCAGTTTTACCACTATTGATGTTTTTCTGTTTCAGAATCCAGTTTGGGATAATACATCACACTTAGCTGGCTTCCATTTGCTTTCCATCAGGATCACCCTGGCCGCTGCACAATAGAAGACCAATTAAGAAACAATTACGGCCCAACACTTTGGGAGGCTAAGGCGAGTCAATCACCTGAGGTCAGGAGTTCAAGACCACCCTAACCAACATGGAGAAACCCCGTCTCTACTAAAAATCCAGAATTAGCCAGGCCTGGTGGCGCATGCCTGTAATCCCAGCTACTCAGGAGGCTGAAGCAGGAGAATTGCTTGAACCCAGGAGGCAGAGGTCGCCACTGGTGAGACCAGATCGTGCCATTGCACTACAGCCTGGGCAACAAGAGCAAAACTCTGTCTCAGAAACAACAACAACAACAACAACAACCACAACAACAACAACAAACAAAGAAGGCATTGCAGTACTCCAGGCAAAAGATAATGGGGGCTTGAACTAGGGTGTTAGAGGTCATATTGTGAAAAGTGGTCAGATTCTGGATGAATTTGAAGGCAGAGGCAACGGAATTTGCAGGATGTGGATTATAGGAGAAAGAGGAGAATCAAGCATGACCCCAAGATTTGGGGCTAAACAACTAGACAGATGGACTAGCCATTGACTGGAATGGGTACAGCTGACAAAGGAAGACTATTTGGGCTGGAGATCAGGAGTTTGCAGCAGTTAGACACCCAAGTCTGGTACTACCAAATTTATTTTTAAATTAATTAATTTATTATTTATTTTAATAAGGACAGGGTCTTGTTATGTTGCTCAGGCCTGAACAACAAAACTGAAGTCTCAAACTGCTGGGCTCAAGCAATCCTCCCACCTCAGCCTCCCAAAGTGCTGGGCTTACCAGGCATGAGCCACCATGCCCAGCCAGACACACGCATCTGGATTTCAGGCAGAAAGCTTGACTGGAAATATAAATTTGGGAGTCATTAACTTACAGCTAGCATTCCCAAAACTTAGGCTGGATGAGATCATGAAAGGAGTGAGTGAAGACAGAAAAAACAAGAGGTCTGAGGATGGAGCCCTGGGGCTGAGGAAGATGTTGAGAAGATGAGGAGGATGCAAAGGAGACTGAGAAGGGGTGGCCATTGCAGAGGTGAAGAAGCTAGTGAGTGATCCCAGAAACCCAGTAAACTGGCAAATGCAGTTAACAGAGCCAGTGAGATGACGACTGAGAATTGATCATTGGATTTGGCAGTGGTGAAGGCACTGGTGACCTTTACGAGAGTGATTCCGGAATGGTGGGGTGAGAGTGGGTTCAAGACAGAATGAGAGGAGAAGTGATGAGAGCAAGGATAGACTAATATTTTTGAAGAGTTTTCAGTAAAGAAGAGCAGACAAATGTAGGGGGTTGAGGGAGGTGATTTACTTATTTCTTTAAGATCTGAGAGAGGTTGATGACAATGCTCTCATAGAGGCAGGCAAACTGATGATGCAGAAGAGATGGAGAGAATTGGAGAGCCCAGAAGTTACCCAGGTGAGAGAGGATGTGAACTAGTGCCCAGGTGAAGGAATTCTCTTAGGTAAGAACACAGGCAGTTCATGTACAGTAACAAGAGGGATGTCACAGTATATGGAGACAGATGTAGGTAGGTGGTGGGGGCGTGTGGAAATTCTTTCAGATTGCTTCTATTTTCTCCATGAAGTTGAGAGCAAGACCATCAACAGAGTGAGCAGAGAGGAGGAGGGGGTGGAGGCTGGAGGAGAGAGGAGAATAAAATAGCTGTTGGGGTGGGTGGAGGAGTGTGCAGAACTAAGGACATCCGAGAGCATTGGTGATCAACACAAGCAATATTTGAGAGTCATGAACTGAAGTGAGACCAGCTAGTTTGGAGAGATGTTTCTTCAGCTGTTTGGGTGAAGGTTGAAGTCACAGTGGCTGGGCGCAGTGGCTCATGCCTGTAATCCCAGCACTTTAGGAGGCCGAGGCAGGTGGATCACAAGGTCAGGAGATTGAGACCATCCTGGCCAACATGGTGAAACCCCATCTCTACTAAAAATAAAAAAATAAAAAAATAAAAAATTAGCCAGATGTGGTGGAATGAGGAGCCTGTAATCCCAGCTACTCGGGAGGCTGAGGCAAGAGAATTGCTTGAACCCGGGATGCAGAGGTTGTAGTGAGCCGAGATCGCACCACTGCACTCCAGCCTGGGCAACAGAGCGAGACTGCATATCAAAAAAAAAAAAAAAAAGAAAAAAAGAAAAAAAGAAGAAGTCACAGCAGTGGAGTTTTGCCACATGAATATGATGGAAGGAGAAGGGGCCAGGGAGTTAAGTATATATGCAAGCGACTAATTATAATGATGAGGCACGGAATCAAAGCTGAGGAAGGGGAAGGGTGGATGTAATGGTGATAGGGGATGGTGAAAAGGAGATAGAATCAACAAATAAAAGACAAGTCCGGGGCCAGGCGTGGTGGCTCACGCCTGAAATCCCAGCACT
>NW_012118599.1:13512590-13514176 GCF_000951035.1 Colobus angolensis palliatus
AAAAAAAAAAAACTACAATTCGATCATCCAGAGAAAAGCACTGCCAACGTTGAAATACATTCTTCTTTGTTTCCGGCTTCCCCCCACTCCACTTTACATATCCTTAGCTTTTTTGAACATCTTTAGACGTCAAAAAAAAAAAAAAGTATTTTTAACAGTCACATAGTGTTGATGTGGCATAATTTATTTGCTTACAGTAATTTTTGAATTATAGGTTGTTTGCAATTTGTTATCAAAAAAAATGTGTTTAAACAAAATGAATGGTAGAGCCATGTCATTACTCAAATTCAGAGAGCTCTTCAGGGAAGAGGTGATCACAGTTGAGAGGAGGCCAGCTAGGGAGCTGGGTGGGTGTGAGTGTTATGTCCAACGAGACTTCAGGAAAAATGAGTCCAGGGGCTCTGTGCCTGTGGAGGTGGCTATGTGAAGGTGGGAAGCTGCTCTGCACGGACTAGGGACTGCTCCTTCCAATGTTTTGAATTTAAAGATGGTGAAATCTCAATCTGAAGGACTAGAGATGGACACTAGCGTTCCTGACCCCTGCCCTGTTGTCCTCCACAAACTAGATATTATGTTTTGGGTCCTTGTCTTTGTGTGTGTGTGTTGAGGAGGGGGTAGGAGTTTTGCTCTGTCCCCCAAGCTGGAATGCAGTGGCACGATCTCGGCTAACTGCAACCTCTGCCTCCCAGGTTCTCAAGCGATTCTCCTGCCTCAGCCTTCCGAGTAGTTGGGATTACAGGCACGCGCCACTATGCCTGGCTAATTTCTGTATTTTTAATAGAGACAGGTTTCACCATGTTGGCCAGGCTGGCCTCGAACTCCTGAACTCAGGTGATCCGTCCGCCTCAGCCTCGCAAAGTGCTGCGATTACAGGCGTGAGCCCACCGCGCTTGGCTGGGTCCTTGTCTTGAAATGTGTCTCTGAGCCGTTAGCCAGGAGCGGCAAAGAGGCCTGGAGGACAGCCTTCCCCCACACCCCCTCCGTTACTCTCAATCTGAGCTCCAGGTTTGGGCAGTTGAGGATTAGCCTGAGGCCAAGGACGAACGTGATAGGGTACGGGAGAAGGAACTCGGCGGTGGAGGGGGTTTTGTGCTCACATTTACAGAGTCAGGTACATTCCCAGTCCAGAAAGGATTCTCGGATGCAGTCTCAAAAAGGAATGCGGTGGAAGGGCTGAGACTTGAGGGAGGGAAGGGTGGTGGGGGTAGGGCCAGGGTGTGGGTGGGTGGATGGATCGGGTTATATTTATATACAGATAGGTTGATCTTGGAAAGCTGGAGACGGCGACACGGACAGGAAGAAGCGGAGGGCGAGGAGGAGCAGAGGAGCACACAGATGAAGCCGGTGATGAAGGCTTTACAAGCGGGGAGGCGTGGGCTGGTGACAGGCGGAGGGAGGGGAGCGATTGCCTGCGTGTGCATGGATCTATATGAGAAGCGTGATGAGCGGCGGACAGGCTAGGGCAGGGCTGGGGCGTGGGCCGCGGAGCGCTGGTCGGGAAAGTGGGCATGGGAGATGGGAGAATAACGGGGTCGCGGGCCTCTGGCTTAATAGTTTGCTCCCATTGAGACTCTTAAGATTTCCTC
>NW_012118599.1:13514846-13518564 GCF_000951035.1 Colobus angolensis palliatus
CAAGGCCGCTCTTGGCGCTGTCCCCATCCCGCGGACCCCTCTGTCCTGACTGCGATCCCAGCCCCAGCCATTCCCGCGCCTGGCCTCGCTCCACGCTGCCCGTCTTTCGCCTCCTTCTTGCAGACCTGGCTCCCGGGTTCCTGTCTTCGCTCTCCTCGCTCTCCTCGCCTGCTCAACCCTTCCCTGCCCCCACCCTCCCGCTACCCCCATCCCCTTCTTCTGTCCCGGCGCCCCTCTCCCTCGGCGGCTCCTGTCACTTGGAACCCGTATCCGTGCCGTTATCTCCGCGTCCGACCGCCTCCCAACCGGTGCAGTCCCACAGGTGTTCACGCGTCCGGCCGTCCATCCGTCCGTCCCCCCCTGGTGCCGGCGCTGACCATGCCCAGCGGCTGCCGCTGCCTACATCTTGTGTGCCTGTTGTGCATTCTGGGGGCTCCCGGTCAGCCTGTCCGAGGTGAGCGCGTCCACCGGGCTCCAGTCGCGGCGCTGTCCAGCCGTACTCGCTTGCACGTTGACCTCTGCCGGCCGGAGACGGCACTGCAGTCGCTCCGACCCGCGAGGCAAGCAAGACCAAGGTTGCCTCTTTGGAATGGGATGGGTTTCTGTGTTATGTCCTGCCCTAGGGCTGAGTCCACTCAGTTACCGGAACCCCAGTCCTCTCCTGAGTCCCGCATCCCAGCGAGCTGTGCCCTGACCCAGACTCACCCCTCCCACATCAATCTCTTGCAGCCGATGACTGCAGCTCCCACTGTGACCTGGCCCACGGCTGCTGTGCACCTGACGGCTCCTGCAGGTACCTGTCCTGAGCACGTGCCCCCAAACCCTTTGGTACCCATTTCCAAGCCCTTCACATGCACAACAGTGTCTAGGGGCTTCACACTCTACTCTTCATGCCTCATCACTCCTATGGCTGACTGGCCAGCCCCCCTTTCTCCTTTATCTCACCTTTCTTCTTCCAGTTTTTATTTCTCCACTTCTTTAATCTCCCACATCTGATCCAGGGATTGTCTGAACCATTGCTCCTCAAGATACAGGGAGAGAGACCTAAAGCTTTAGAGAGCTTGGGGGTTGGGTGCCATGAGGAAATGGAAAGATAAAGGAAAGAGAGAAAGGGAAATTGTTTAGCCTGGAAAAGAAATGCTGCAGGGAGAGTTGCTGGGGAGAAACACTTACAATGAAAGAGTATCTTCGTTGATGAGTTTGAGTAGTTGACTCACTGGGGTGGAGGGTGGAGATTGGGCAAATTCTTAGCAGGAGGAAAGTAGACATAAGGAAATGATCTGATGGGGCTGGCAGTTCAATTGGCTGAGGGTCTTTGAAACTCTTCATCCCTGAAAGGCTTTTAAAATATGCGTCAAGCGTTTGCCCTGGAATCATGGTGGGAGGATAGCCTTGATGACTTTTTTTTGTTTGTTTTGTTTTGTTTTTGAGACGGAGCCTCGCTTTGTTGCCCAGGCTGGAGTGCAGTGGTGCGATTGCAGCTCACTGCAGCCTCTGCCTCTTGTGTTCAAGTGATTCCCCTGCCTCAGCCTCCTCAATAATGGATTACAGATGTGCACCACCATGCCCGGATAATTTTTTGTATTTTTTTGTAGAGACGGGGTTTCACCCAGTTGGCCAGGCTAGTCTTGAACTCCTGACCTCAAGTGATCCACCCGCCTCGACCTCCCAAAGTGCTGGGATTACAGGCGTGAGCCACCGCACCCGGCCCTGATGGCCTTTCAAGGTCATTCTTCTTTAAATGTTTGTGAGCACCTCAGACATGCCAGGAGGGGTACTGGAGGCATTTATAGACATCTTATTTCTTCCTCTACTCAACCCTGCAAGGTGTATACCCAATTTACAGATGAGAAGACTGAGGCTCAGGTTAAAATACAGAACCAGGGTTTGAGAGCTGGTGTCTGATGGTCTGATTCCATATATGTGTCTTATGACCTTGCACAGTCCTACACCTACCTGGGACAGGTCTGCTATCCCTTAGGGGCTGTCGTATGTCCTCTTGGTTTCTAGAAGCTCTGGTTCTGTCTCCTCCATTTCTTCACATCCACAACCCAGAACCCTGACCCTGTGTTTCTCCCCATCAGGTGTGACCCGGGCTGGGAGGGGCTGCACTGTGAGCGCTGTGTGAGGATGCCTGGCTGCCAGCATGGTACCTGCCACCAGCCATGGCAGTGCATCTGCCACAGTGGCTGGGCAGGCAAGTTCTGTGACAAAGGTAGGGGGGAGGAAGGGTAGTTGTTGGTTGGGAACCCCAGGTTTTTAGGGGAACAGCCATCAGTGGTTTATTGAGTGCCTATTGTGTCCTTATCAAATCCTCAAATACATGGTATTTTATCATTTTTTTAATCTTAGACTTTTTGTGTTGTCTGAATTGATCCTCAACATAACCCCATGGGGTAGGAAATGCAGCTGCTAAAAATTGTACTCATTTTACAGATGAGGAAACTAAGGCCCACAGAAGAGCTATAACCTGCTCAAAGTCAGGTTTGTTTTTTTGTTTGTTTTGTTTTATGATGGAGTCTCACTCTGTCACCCAGGCTAGAGTGCAGTGGTGCGATCTCAGCTCACTGTAACCTCTGCCTCCCGAGTTCAAGCAGTTCTCGTGCCTCAGCCTCCCAAGTAGCTGGGATTACAGGCACCCGCCACTTTGGCAAATTTTTGTATTTTTAGTAGAGATACGGTTTCACCATGTTGGCCAGGCTGGTCTTGAACTCCTGACCTCAAGTGATCCATCTGCCTCGGCCTCCCAAAGTGCTGGAATTATAGGTGTGAGCCACTGCACCGGCCTAATGTTTGTATTTTTAGTAGCGATGGGGTTTTGCCATGTTGGCCAGGCTGGTCTCGAACTCCTGACCTCAAGCCATCTCCCTACCTTGGTCTTCCAAAGTGCTGAGGTTATAGACATGAGCCACTGCACCCAGCCCAAGGTCAGTTTGAGACAGACTGAGAGCCAGGGCCAGGAGCCTCCTGACTCCAAATTCAGTGTTGTTACCTAGTATACCACACCAGCCTGGGCTGGGTTTGTAGTATAGCCACACCCACAGAATCTGAGGCCTGGAAGGCGTGGACAAGTCTGGTCTGGGGACCAGATGGGAGGGGATATCCCAGAGCCTTTCCTGTCCCTTCTCTAGATGAACATATCTGTACCACGCAGTCCCCCTGCCAGAATGGAGGCCAGTGCATGTATGACGGGGGCGGTGAGTACCATTGTGTGTGCCTACCAGGCTTCCATGGGCATGACTGCGAGCGCAAGGCTGGACCCTGTGAACAGGCAGGGTGAGTGCTGGGCCCTCAGAGTGAGTGGAAGGTTAGACCAGAACCTGGTGATGGGATGAGAAAAGAGGCAGGACTGTTGGGAGGGTAGGGGACTGAGGGTCAGACCACACAGGGACACTCAGATAAAACCCCTGCATGCCAAAGTGTTCCTAGTTCTGGGTTTCTCAACTCTTTTTTTGTACCTTCTGAGCCATTTCTTCAACAATCTATAGGAGCTAGAGAGGTAACAAACATGTGACTGCTCTGATTGGGGAGGGTGGGTGTGGGGAGGTTGAGGGGCCTGGGTCTCCCCTCATCCTCTCCTGAACATTGGCCTGTACCCTTCTGCGTCACAGTAGGGATGAGGAAAGAGCCTGCAGGGCTGGACTTGTCCTCATTTCCACATCAGGCCCAGAAGCCTGCAAGGATAATAATAGCACACTTATCCTGAGCTTTGCCTTCC
>NW_012118599.1:13519239-13527981 GCF_000951035.1 Colobus angolensis palliatus
CACAGCGAGACTCTGTCTCAAAAATAAATAAATAAAAAATAAAATGAGGTATTTGAGGCTCGGAGAGTGTTGCCCAAGGTGACATGGTGAGCAGAGGTCAGGATACGGACCTGGGCTACCCTACAGGTGTTGTTAAGTTGCTTTCATGTCCTCTCCCACCCCTACTGCAGCTCCCCATGCCGCAATGGCGGGCAGTGCCAGGATGACCAGGGCTTTGCCCTCAACTTCACATGCCGCTGCTTGGTGGGCTTTGTGGGTGCCCACTGTGAGGTGAATGTGGATGACTGCCTGATGAGGCCTTGTGCTAATGGTGCCACCTGCCTTGATGGCATAAACCGCTTCTCCTGCCTCTGTCCTGAGGGCTTTGCTGGACGCTTCTGCACCATCAACCTGGATGACTGTGCCAGCCGCCCATGCCAGAGAGGGGCCCGCTGTCGGGACCGTGTCCATGACTTCGACTGTCTCTGCCCCAGTGGCTATGGTGGCAAGACTTGTGAGCTTGTCTTACCTGTCCCACACCCCCCAACCACAGTGGACACCCCTCTAGGGCCCACCTCAGCTGTGGTGGTACCTGCCACGGGGCCAGCCCCCCACAGCGCAGGGGCTGGTCTGCTGCGGATCTCAGTGAAGGAGGTGGTGCGGAAGCAAGAGGCTGGGCTAGGTGAGCCTAGCTTGGTAGCCCTGGTGGTGTTTGGGGCCCTCACTGCTGCCCTGGTTCTGGCTACTGTGTTGCTGACCCTGAGGGCCTGGCGCCGGGGTGTCTGCCCCCCTGGACCCTGTTGTTACCCTGCCCCACACTATGCTCCAGCGTGCCAGGACCAGGAGTGTCAGGTTAGCATGCTGCCGGCAGGGCTCCCCCTGCCACCTGACTTGCCCCCTGAGCCTGGAAAGACCACAGCACTGTGATGGAGGTGGGGGCTTTCCGGCCCCCTTCCTCACCTCTTCCACCCCTCAGACTGGAGTGGTCCTTTCTCACCACCCTTCAGCTTGGGTACACACACAGAGGAGACCTCAGCCTCACACAAGAAATATTATTTTTTTAATACACAGAATGTAAGATGGGATTTTATCAAATAAAACTATGAAAATGCAAGTGGGCTTCTATGCCATAAAAACCCACCTGGCGTTCCAGATGCAAGAGGGCCAGAGCAGAGGCCTGGTTCTGGGGAAGCCTCAGGATGCTGCCCACCAAGGAGTGATTTCCAAAGAGTAACCCAGGGTGCCCTTTTCCCTTCTGGGGAAGTGTGGAGAGGTAGAGCCCCAGAGGAGAATGTAAACAAGCAGCCAGCACCTCTGTACAGGCCCGGCCTGGATCAGAGAGAGGGGAGAACCCTGCAGGGTGTGGGATTGAGCTCAGCGACCTCCGAGTGAGGCGGAGACTCCCTGCTGGCTGCTCTGCAGCAGCTGCTGGAATAGCGAGTGGGGCTGGTTGCGCAGGGTGGCCGGGGAGTCCAGCTCTACCACTCTCCCCGCTTGTAGCACCAGCACCCGGTCTGAGTTCAGGATCGTGTTGAGCCTGTGACGGGGAAGATGGTCAGTGTAAGGGATAAGGGACAATGACCTAAGTGAGAACACTGACCTGCTTTCCCTCCTCTCTCCTCGGGACACCACAGGTCTGTCCCCATAGGCTTTAGCCCCTGGCTTGGTGCTGGGGAAGGGATTGCAAAGTCCCTCAGATAATGTGCTATAAAGGGCCCTAGGCAGTACCTGAAGAAGGAAGAGCTGAGATTTGAGGGGCAGGATCTCTAAGGCCCTGACCACTGGGGTCCCTGAAAGCAATGGAGGCTCTGGGTGCATGCTACCCCAGTCCCTGATTAGGCTGTCACTGGGTGTTTGCACACCTATGGGCAATGGTCAGCACTGTCTTGTTGGCAAACCGTTTGCAGATGGTCTGCTGGAGCAGCTGGTCTGTCTTCTGGTCCACACTTGCTGTGGCCTCATCAATACACAGGATCTGGAATATGGGAATGCGGTAGGGGACAACAAAGGAGAGGCTGTAGGGTGGGCTGGGCCTGGCCCAAGCAACAGCCCCTACCACACTTTCAGCTCTAAAAGGAAAATGAACTTGGTCCCCTAAAACCTCTCCGGACTCCACCTCCCCACCCCCTTGCCCCCCGCCTCCTTCCTGGCCCTCTCTATTGTCGCTTTCTCTCACCTTACCTTGGCATCTGTGAGGAGAGCCCTGGCCAGACACAACAGCTGCCTCTGCCCAAGAGATAAGCTCCGGCCCCCCTCACCCAGCTCACCATCCAGACCACCTGCAAGGAAAGCATCTTCACTGCAGGGCCCAGGCCCTCCCTGCCCTCTTCTTGCTCTAGGGTAAGGCTCCAGCACTCACCCATGGAGGTAATCACCTCACTCAGGTGGCACTGTTCCAGGGCCTGCCACAAAGCCCTGTCCTTATGTAGGCCCCGGGGATCCAGGTTTTCTCGAACAGTCCCACTGAACAAAAAGGGCTCCTGGGGGATGATAGCCAGCTGGGATCTGGGGGACAATGACATGGAGTCCAGCGGTTGGAGATGTAGCCACTTCTGCTCCCAGCTCAGTTTCTGACTACAGGACTAGTACCGCCATGAAAGCCTGGGGATGAGACCTGAACATAACCCCACTCTGCTCCCCACCAAATGATCCGCTAGCAGCTGGGTACCTAGAACTGTGCCAATGCTATAAGCAATACCAAAGAAACCAAAGGCTGGACTCTGTCCTCAAGGAGCCTACATTTCACAGAGGTGTACACACACAAACCAGAGAAAACAAATGGGCTAAACTGTGTGGCACTGACTCCAGGGGCAGCAGTGGCTACGCAGGGAATGACCAGAGCGAATGAAAGGGCAGGTGACACTTCAAGGTTGGAGTGGGCCTATAATTGGGTCCTGAAGACATGGTGGAGCTATAAGGTAGGGCCACCACAGCTTAGAAGAGAAGGCAGAAGAGGCAGGCCTAGGGCTTTAGGATACAGCTTCCCTACCTTTTCCATGTCACTGTACTCACAGAAAATGATATTAGGTTGACCTGAGGGTAGAGAAGGGGTGTATACCCTCCAGTGGGGCCACCTGAAGCCAAGGGCAACTGGTTCAGGTCTCAAGCTGTCCGAAGCACTGCCTGCTGAGCCTGAGGGCTCAGGGGATCAGTATCTTGGGGCACAAGAGTGGAGGATGTGTGGTGGGAAGTACAAGATGCAGCTGGAAAGGTGGCCTGGGTCAGGGCAAGGACGACCTTGAGATCAGCAGCCATGAATCTGGACCTGGGCACTAGGAGTTCTCTGTCCTCGCCCGCTCATCCTGTCCTCCATTTCAGCCCCTTGATCAGCCCTAGTTGCCCTGAGTTTATATAAAGCCTTCCTAGCTGTGCCCTCCTCTAAGTGCTAGTAGTTCTGGTTCCCCCTTCCCCCTCCCAAGTCCATTTCCCCCAGACCTGAGCTGGGCCAGCTCCAGCTGGCTGATGTCCACGCCATCCAGCAGCACTCGCCCTGAACTGGGCTCTAGCAGCCGGAAGAGCACCAACAACAGGGAGGACTTGCCGGAGCCCGTGCGGCCCACGATGCCCAACTTCTCTCCAGGCTGCACGCAGAAGGTCACTCCATCCAGGGCATTCGGCAGCCCTGGCCGGTACGCCAACACCACGTCCTGGAACTCCACGCCCCCCTGGGTCAGCCAGCTGGTGCCCAACTGGTGGGGTCCATGGGCGGGAGATAGAGTGGAAGAGGGAGATGGGGGAGATGAGGAGCAATGGTGAGGCGGGGAGAATAATGAGAAATGAACAGTGTGAGAGGAAAGGTGAGAGAATAAGAGATGGGGAAGAAGGGACATGGTGGAGAATTGTGGTCATCATGAAGAGAGGTTATGGGAGCTGAGAAAGATGGGTGGGTAAAAGGAAAGATATTGCGGGGGAGGCTGGGGCCTTCAGGGTTCCAGAGCTTTGGTCTGGGGTCGGGGTACAGGCCCACCTGCAGTGGCTGGCCCTGGGGTTCCTGGGGCAGGTCACAGGAGTACTCTTCCAGCCGCTCAACGCTTACCAGCATGGCCTCCGTCTGTGTGAAGCTGCTCACCAGGCCTGAGAGCAGGCCCGTCAGGGACAGGGCATAAGACAGCGACAGGCCCACCAGCCCTGGGGGAGAGGATAACAGCTGCTGGGAGAGCTTGGACACTGGGATGTGTATGGGAGACTCCCCAAGCTGTGGACTGCGGGCATTTAAAGGAAGCAACAGAGGCTGGGCGCGGTGGCTCACGCCTGTAAACCCAGCACTTTGGGAGGCCGAGGCAGGTGGATCACAAGGTAAGGAGTTTGAGACCAGCCTAGCCAACATGGTGAAACCCGTCTCTACTAAAAATACAAAAATTAGCCAGGCGTGGTGGTGCGCGCCTATAATCCCAGCCACTCAGGAGGCTGAGGCAGGAGAATCGCTTGAACCTGGGAGGAAGAGGAAGAGGTTGCAGTGGGCTGAGATTGTGCCACTGTACTCCAGCCTGGGCAACAGAGCAAGACTCCATCTCAAAAAAACAAAAACAAAAACAAAAACAAAAAAGGAAGCAACAGAGAAGCAGGAGGGTGACAGGATCTAGCCTGGAGCACAAGAGGCTGGATGCAGGGCACAGGGTGGGCATGGAGAAGCTGGGAGGGATGGCATGTGGGAGACTGAAGCGGGCTGGGGCAGTGTGGTGGGGACGGGGTGAAAGCAGGAAAGGGACTGAGACCAGCAGCTCAGAAAACTAATTCTAGTCCCCGAGCCACCACCACCTGGGGACTGTCACTCAACTCCAAATGGGGGTGATGATGATAATCATGATACACCCTCACAGGGAACCCTGGGTGGGAGGCAAAAATGTTGGGGGGACGGTGCAGGGAGAGATCTGGGAGAAGGGTGGACTAACTTGTGGGTGAGGTAGGGGTGAGGGGTCCTGGGTGGCACCTGGGTTAGCAAGGCCCTGCTGGTGCTGCACCAGGGCAATGCCTGCGATAGCGCTGACCACTGCTGCCCCCATGAGCTGTAGCCGAATGTCCAGCCACTGCATTGTGGCACTAGTGGCAAACTGGCACCTCTGGTTTAGCTCAAGGAGTCGCTGGTTCTCCTCCTCAAACCTAGGGAAGGCCAGATGGATGTGAGGCCAGCCACTCCACTGCTGCCCTGAGCCACCCAGCCTCAGGGCCTCCATAGGGAAGGCCCTCTTGAGCAGTTCCTTCTTGGGAGCTGATCTATATACCCACAGGCCTCCCGCAGGGCTGCAGATGCCCCTGTGCTCTTTTAAAGTGGGGGTCTGCTCTGCCTCCCTATCTCCTTCTTCTGTTGCTTTCCTCCTTCCCCACCCCTTGTCCCCAGGAGGGCTGAACCAACCATACCCTGCATATTCCTCTTCTCAGGGGTCTCTCTTTTCCTCTCCCCTCAACACCTCATCCCCCTGGGTTCTGGTTCACACACCTGTAGGTGGCCCCTGCGGCCCGGAGCACAAAGAGGCCAGCTAAGGTATCAGCCAGATGGGTATAGAGTGGAGACAGGGTGAGGCTGCCCAGGCGCCGCAGCTCCCGTGAGGAGGCCCTGTAGTGGCGCTGCACGTGATAGTAGATGATGCTCAAAGGCGGCAGCAGCAGCAGCAGCCAGGGCAGGCCAGAGCCCAGCATGGCCAGGAGCCCCAGCAGGCCTGCTGCGTTGGCCAGGAGGATGTTGAGGATGAAGGGCAGGCTGTCATCCACACAGGCCACATCAGAGGAGAAGCGGTTTAGGATCCGGCCCGTGGGTGTGGCATTGAAGAAAGTCACTGGTGCCTGGGAGAAGCCCGGAGAAGGACGCTGATTGGGCCAGGGCAGAGTCTGACAGAAAAGGGGTTGGTGGGCAGCCCTGGGGGAGGTGGGGTGGAGGGGAAGGCCCAAGATAGAGAATAGGGAAGGACTAAAATATCCCCAGAATTTGGGGGCAGAGAGGAGAGACTGGCAGAGCTTGAGGAAGAATATCCCACGGCAGGAAAGACTCTCCCATCCCCAGTGGAGCCCGAGTATTGGGAGGACACTCCACAGGGCTAGGACTGCGCTCCCCTACCCCCGAGGTCCCAGCCCCTCACCATAAGGACTCGATGCAGCAGGCGTCGATGCAGGGTGGCAGCTGCTTCAAGGGTGCCTGCCGCAAAGAGCACTGCCCGGAGAAGGGTGCAGAGGGAGTTGACACCAGCAATGGTCGCATATACGGTGAGGTAGAAACGGATGTCTGAGGAGCCATTGGGGGCAGCTTTGGGCAGTGGGAACACTGGGGTGCTGGTGGTGAGGAGGGGGCTTAGGTAACCAAAAGTAGGACCACTTGGGGGTCCTTTCTCCTCCCCCATGCCATCTCTCCCACCCTCCAGAAGCCACAGCATCTGGAATACCGGCCCCAACCCTCACTCCCTGCCTGGCAACCACTCTGAGAGCACCAGGCCTACCCCCAGCCCCAGCCACTCACTAGAGGTTTCCGGGGGAAAAGAGGAGCAGTTGCGGAGAGAAGAGCCCTGTAGAAGCTGGGCTGGTGGAGGCTTGCGCCTCTTGGGAGCTATTCTCAGCCTTCAGCTGAGAGATCCAGTGAGAGAGCCACCAGTCAGCAGCGTTCCGCGTGGCTGGGTGGGGATAGGAAGGAAAAAGCTGTAAGAGGCTCCTCTCCCTCGTTCATTCTATTCCAATGCCCCCTTTCTCCGCCCTTGCCTCTGGTTCCTGCCCATCTCCATCCCCCTGGCCTGGCCTTCCCACCCTGCCACTACCCCAATCCTCTCTAGTGTGGGCTTCTCTCATAGGCCGGTCACCCTTCAGCTCTGGGGAGAACAGGATCTCAGACTTGCAGAATGGGAGCTAACCTGGGGGGCAGAATGGAAGCCAGCTATAGAGCACATGCCTCTGGCCCCTGGGCATCTCTCAGAAAGAGAAGTATGGCTTTTGTCCCAGCTGTGACCCATGCTTGGTGAGTCTCTGGGCCTTATAATGATTAGTGCAAGGTAATGGGCACCTGGACAGCATAGCCGTTATGGTGTAAGAGACTCCCAGGCACACTCTCACCTTGCATGAGGAGCAGAGAGAAGAGGATGGCTAAGGCCAAGCCCTGGCCCACAGCCTTCCAGTAAGCTTGGTACACATGCAAGGCCACAGCGCCCTCCTTCTTGCTTTCTTCCTGCAGCAGGCCACCAGATGTGCTCTGCTCCTCCTCCAGCCCCTCCTTTGTTTTCTCTGGGTTTTGTACTGACTGGGCTGTGGCTGTAAGAATCAGGGGTCATGGAGGAATTAAACTTGCAGGGTGCCAGTTGAAAACTCAGTATTTCAGAGGAACGGGCAGCCTTTCTAGACAAAGCTCTACAGTGTGGCAGTGAAAAGCAAGCTCTTTTCTCCCAGTGGGGAGCCATACCTGAGTCAGACTTTTGTCCATTCTCAGTCCAGGCTTTGGGGACAGGTTGTACCAGTGGCAGAATCTCAGAAGGAGGTCCTGGAGGGTAGAAGGGGAGATTAGGAGGGGGCTGTTCTGAGTCTATACTATACCTTTCTCAGTGCGTGTACAGATCCCACCTCCCATCCTCTTAGGTCTCCCTCTCTAAGCCACCCTAGCAGGATACCCCTAGACCTCCAGCAGGACTCTTAGGCTTCCCTCTCTAACCCATCCTGCTCTGGATACCCCTAGACCTCGAGCAGGACTCAAGTCCATCCTTGTAAACTTCGATTCCGACCAGCAGAGAGGGACGAATGTCCCTCCCCGGGAGGACAGCCAGAACTACGCCTGCCATTCTGTCCAGGGTTACTTCTTATTACTGCAGAGCTTTTTCTCATGCTTCACTCAATTCCTAATATCTGGTTGGAGATTCATTTCCTCCTATTTCTCTCCCAGTGAACTTGCAGGTGGTCATGTCCCTCTGCATAAAAATTTTTCAGAGTTAAAAATTTTTGTTTTTACCAAAAGACCATTCTAAACCTGACTCCTTTCTCTTTGAAGATATGAGACTGTTCTCAGAGACCCTGGGCCTCTAAGTTCCCAAGAGCATCCAGTCACAAAGCCCATGAGTCCCAAATACACTGGCATTTCACCAACATGCTCCTTTTCCCTCCTGTTCTCCCAGTTCCTCACACCAGTTCTATGAAGGCAGGAAGCAGCAATGACTGGCTCAGGCCACACACATACAGCAGGTGGCAGACTCTGTACTTCACAATCTCCTGCCATACCTAGGCAGACACCTCCCTCACGCGCGGTTCCTGCCCCCATTACCAGCCTGGATGAGGCGTCCAGCCTCCATTAGCAGCACCACATCAGCCCTTTCCAGGTACTCGGTGCGGTGGGTGCAGAGCAGCCGTGTGCTGTGGCTTAGCACGCCCAGGATGCACCTGTGCAGCAGGTGGTTGGCCACATCTGCATCCACAGCGGCCAGAGGGTCATCGAGGAGATAGAGCTCCTTTTCCTAGAGAGACGTGAGGGTTCTGTGGGCACCAGGACCCAAAGGCTCTCCTGGAAAGATCTCCAAGTGGTCAGAGAAGACAGTTGAGATAAACTCTGGGGGCTACCCCTACACTAGCAGGGAAAGAGGTGAGACCTGAGGGTGGACATCCCTTCAGGCAAGAAAGAACAGCACCCCCAGGGCCAGCACTCAGCTTTCCTAGCTCCCAGGCCCTCAGCCCACATAACGCTTTTTTTTTTTTTTAAAAGACACAGTCACCGGGCGCGGTGGCTCAAGCCTGTAATCCCATCACTTTGGGAGGCTGAGACGGGTGGATCACGAGGTCAGGAGATCGAGACCATCCTGGCTAACA
>NW_012118599.1:13528347-13529565 GCF_000951035.1 Colobus angolensis palliatus
CCTCCCGAGTAGCTGGAATTGCAGGCATGCACCACTATGCCCAGCTAATTTTTGTATGTTTTTCAGTAGAGATGGGGTTTCACCATGTTGGCCAGGCTAGTCTCGAACTTCTGACCTCAAGTGATTCACCTTCCTTGGCTTCCCCAAGTGCTAGGATTACACAAACTAACTTTAAAATTATTTTTTGTAGAGACAGGGTTTTGCCACATTACCCAGGCAGGTCTTGAACTCCTGGGCTCAAGCAATCCTCCTGCCTTGGCCTCCCAAAGTGCTGGGATTACGACCTAAGCCACCATGCCCAGCCTACAAATACTTTTTAAAGGGCCTTGAACTCTGCCTTAAATCTGTAAACGGGGATGGGGTGGCCAATACCTCAGGAACATGTAACAGAAGAGGGAAGGAACCAGATGCTAAGGAAAATATTCCTATCCTCCTAACTCAGCCACGCTCCCAAGGCTCCCCCCACCTCCCTGCCACTGTAACCTCCATCTTTAACTGACCTGGTAGACAGCACGAGCAAGGGCAATCCGGGCACGCTGTCCCCCGCTAAGGGTCACACCCTTCTCCCCCACCTCTGTCTGGTCTCCAGCAGGCAGGATCTGATGGAACAAGTTCCCTAGTGGGTCAAGGAGCTCCCCATTACCTTCTGGCCCACTTCCTATCCCTTTGCAGGAAAGAGATAGTGGGAGTCAAGAGAAGTAGGGAGCTTGAGGAGAGAAGACTTAAATTTGGGGTGAGCTAGTCAGAGGAGACAAGACATACTTCCAATAACATCGAGCATTTATCGAGCACTTACTATGTGCCTAGCACTTTACAGGCATTCTCTCATTCAAGCCCCATGATAATCTTATGAAGATGGTATCATGGTATCATTTCCTTTTCTCACATGCAACCAAAGCTCAGACAGATTAACTAGCTGACTCACAGCTAGTAAGGGGCAGGACACGAGTTCAGATTCTTCTTTTTTTTTTTTTGAGATGGAGTCTCGCTCTGTCGCCCAGGCTGGAGTGCAATGGCACAATCTCCGCTCACTGCAAGCCTGCCTCCCGGGTTCACGCCATTTTCCTGCCTCAGCCTCCCGAGTGGCTGGGACTATAGGCACCCGCCACCACGCCCAGCTAATTTTTTATATTTGTAGTAGAGACGGGGTTTCACCATGTTAGTCAGGATGGTCTCAAACTCCTGGCC
Source organism: Colobus angolensis palliatus (assembly GCF_000951035.1). Classification (NCBI taxonomy): domain Eukaryota; kingdom Metazoa; phylum Chordata; class Mammalia; order Primates; family Cercopithecidae; genus Colobus; species Colobus angolensis. The sequence goes on from NW_012118599.1 coordinate 13,529,536, forward strand.
TCGTGATCTGCCCATATCGGCCTCCCAAAG
>NW_012118599.1:13533710-13555284 GCF_000951035.1 Colobus angolensis palliatus
CTCGCCCGGCTAGTTTTTTTGTATTTTTTAGTAGAGACGGGGTTTCACCAGGTTAGCCAGGATGGTCTCGATCTCCTGACCTCGTGATCTGCCTGTCTTACCCTGTCTTTTTAACAGGCAAGGTAGTAAGATATCTTGGGCAGATTTTATGTAAAAGCTTTTATAGGTTTTTACTTTTTTTTTTTGTGAGACAGAGTCTTGCCCAGGCTGAAGTGCAGTGGCATGATCTCAGCTCACTGCAACCTCTACCTCTTGGGTTCAAGCGATTCTCCTGCCTCAGCCTCCAGAGTAGCTAGGACTACAGGTGTGAGCTGCCACACCCGCTGTAATCTCTGCCTACTGGGTTCAAGCTGATTCTCCTGCCTCAGCTTCCCAAGTAGCTGGGTTTACAGGTGCCCACCACCACGCCCAGCTATTTTTTGTATTTTTAGTAGAGATGGGGTTTCACTATGTTGGCTAGGCTGGTCTCGAACTCCTGACCTCGTGATCTGCCCACGTCGGCCTCCCAAAGTGCTGGGATTAGAGGCGTGAGCCACCACTGTAAGCCCGGCTGCCCTGGGTGGTACTGAACTCCTGACCTCAAGCGACCCACCCACCTTGGCCTCCCAAAATGCTAGGATTACGGGCATGAGCCACCACGCCTGGCCGATCATTCATTGCTACATCAAGCTTTCCCAAGTCTGCTAGGTCCTAGGTACTGTTGTAGGCACTAAGGAAAGAGATGAACAACAAAGCTTTTAGCTCAGGGACTCACCATGTAGTGGATCACAGGTGCGTCCTCTGCATGAGGAAGGGAATTCCTTTGCTTAGTAGACCATTCCTGAGGCCACAAGAAGGCTTGGAGGTAGTACATTCCTTCTCTAAAAACCTATGAAAGCTGGGCCGGGCATGGTGGCTCAGGCCCGTAATCCCAGCACTTTGGGAGGCCAAGGCTGGCAGATCACTTGAGCCCAAGAGTTTGAGACCAGCCTGGGCAACATGGTGAGACCCCGTCTCTACTAAAAATACAAAAATTAGGCGGGCATGGTGGCTGACACCTGTAGTCCCGGCTACTCAGGAGGCTGAGGCAGAAGAATCGCTTGAACCCAAGAGGCAGAGGTTGCAGTGAGCCGAGATCATTCCACTGCACTCCACTGTGTGCAACAGAGCAAGACTCTGTCTCACACACACACAAAAGTAAAAACTTATAAAAGCGTTTACATCAAATCTGCCCAAGATATCTTACTACCTTGCCTGTTAAAAAGACAGAGTAGTAGGCCAGGCATGGTGGCTCACGCCTGTAATCCCAGCACTTTGGGAGGCCGAGGTGGGCAGATCACAAGGTCAGGAGATTGAGACCATCCTGGCCAACATGGTGAAACCCCATCTCTACTAGAAATACAAAAATTAGCTGGGTGTGGTGGCATGCGGCTGTAGTCCTAGCTACTCGAGAGGCTGAGGCAGGAGAATTGCTTGAATCCAGGAGGCGGAGGTTGCAGTGAGCCGAGATTGTGCCACTGCGCTCCAGCCTGGCGACAGAGTGAGACTCCATCTCAACAAAACAAAACAAAACAAAACAAAGCAAAACAAAGCAAAGCAAAACAAAAATTAGCTGGGTGTGGTGGGTCACTCCTGTAGTCCCAGCCACTTGAGGGGCTGAGGTGGGAGGATCGTTTGAACCCAGGAGGCAGAGGCTGCAGTGAGCCAAGATGGCGCCTCTGCATTCCAGCCTGGGGGACAGAAAGAAGACCTTATCTCAAAAAATAAATAAATAAATAAATAGGAATTAAAAAGAATGACAGCTGGATACAGGATGCCCCATAGTCAAGGTTAAAGGTGCTCCTTTTCAGGGACATTCTACATTAACCTGGGTAGGGTAGTGGTGGTGACATTCTTGAAGGGGACAGCGGGATTGGGTGGGAAGTCAGGGGAGAAATCTGGAATCTCTTCTCCTATACATGCAGTACTCTGGATTGGGGGCAAGGGGAAATCTAATAGGCTTGGCAGGTTTCCCTAGGGTAACCTGCAACCAAATGAGACCTTGACTCTTCCAAGCCTTCCCGGTGGGAAGTGGGTATGGAGAAGGGGACAAGGAGCCCGGCTGTGCAGAGCTAAGCCTGACAGGTGGAACCCTCCCTACCTCCAGAGGCCTTAGAGCTCTTCCCACTGCTGTGGAGAACACATAGTCACTACTCTACTGGGCCCTATGGGAAGGGGCAGCTGGACACTCTGGGAGGACCACAGTCCGACGGCCATTCCTAAATGAGTGATGCCCGAGTAGAAGCAACCCCTTTCCGGAAAAGCAGAGCTCTGGTTTGAGGTGTCAGCGACATTGGAAAAGCAGGCAGCTAAGAGGTTTCAAGGCCAGGCACTCACACTGAGATCATCATTGAGGGCGCAGGCTTCTAGCACCTCCTTGTACAACTGTGCATCAAATGTCTTCCCAAAGAGGATGTTGTCTCGGATGGTGGCAAACTGGATCCAGGGTTCCTGGGTGGCCAGGCCAAAGCCCTTGGACAGCCCCCACACCGCCACACGCCCACGCAGCCTGCAGAGAGCCAGGCCAGCAATATGGGGACCAGCTCTCCGCTGGGTCCCTCCATGCCCAGCCCTTGCCTCCTAGAAACCTCCCCAGGCTGCTGTCTTCCACACAGGGTCCCTCTTCATATCACATGACTGAGCTGGCAGCTCCTGAGGTCACAGGGTCCTAACGAAGCCCATTCTGGGTGGAGAAGGGAAGAAATTGCTCTTTGGCTACAGCCAAGCAGCTGTTGTATTTACATGTGCTCAGGAGCTCAGTAGAGAGTATGGCCACCACATTGTACTTGTTCTCATCTGAAAGCAAGGTCCTCCCTCAAACCTATGCTCCTCTCTGGATCCCTCCCCTGCACAGTCACATTTCTGAAAGAATAGCTGACACTGGATGTTTCCATTCCTTTGCTCACTATTACAGCATTTAAAACACTCTGGTGTAATGATTACAATGATTCGTTTTCTTGGCCACCTCCTTCTTTCCAGATTGAAAACTCTCCCAATAAAGGGACCATGCGTTACTCTTCTTAGTACCCCTGACCCCCAAAAGGGGTCCAACACATAGCAGGGGCTCAGTGTTTGCTAAAGGACAAAGTGAGGACAGGGGTGCATAAGAGGTTCGTTACCTGTGGAGCTCTCCAGCGATGGCAGCCAGCAGGGAGCTCTTCCCACAGCCCACCTTCCCCACGATGCCCACCAACATACCCTGCAAGGAAGCCACACAAGTGCCTGCTATTGGTAGGGGATGGGACAGAGGAGGCAGTGGTCTCCCTCCCGACCCTCTGGGCTGCCAATCTTCCCACTGAGGCTTCTCTTTTCTTCTTTCTTTCGTGTGTAGGGAAATAATTCTCCACTTCACAGGCTGACCTGTTGGCTCTAGAGAAGTAGGGTGCTTTTTTCTCCACTCAGAGTGGCTATCAGTTTCACTGTCTATGTGAAGGGCCTCTGAAGGGGAACAGCATGCCAGAGAGAATGGGAGGAAACTACCCAAGAACTTCCAATGTAAGCTCTAAGACAGGCATCCCAGAATGGGAGAGGGAAGGGTAGAACTCCAGGCTTTAGGGCCTGGATGGTAGGTTGGCTAAGTCGACCTGCGGCTAGACTTCCTCTATCTTGGGGGAAAAAGCAGTGCTTTGCATAGATCCCTATTTCTGTGGGCTTATAGTTTAAAATTTTGTTTCCTTTTTTTTTGTCATAACATATGGAGCTATCTCCCTGCTCAAAAAAAAAAAAAAAGTCCTAGTTCCTTCTCTAGAAGGGACTGGGCTCTCAGAAGCTCTATCTGCCTGTGATGCCCCAAATCTGCCAGCCAGGATTGACCCATTTACAAGTGACCACTTCTGCGGCCTTTCCCTGGGACTTTGGGACCAGGACTGAGACAGCTTCTCCCTGTTGGCTGTAAACTTGAGCATTCTCTGTAGTCAAACCTTCTGCTCAATGGAGGGTGTGTCCACAGAGAGAAGAGGACCAGGCAAATACAGGGAGAGAGGCACACAGAAGCAGAGAGCTCTGCGAGTTGAGGCCTGGTTCTGGGCTGTTTCTAAGATCCAGCTGCGTTCCTGCCTTTGGATTCTGCAACGTATCTCTATATCCTTATTATACATTCTTGTTTGCTTAAGCTAGCTGCAGTGCATTTCTGTAACTTATATCCAAAAAAGCCCCAACTAACACGTTAGCAAAATTCCTTTGTACAAATCCAGCCTTGTCTTGCCTGAACTAAAAGGAAAAACAAAACACACAGCCCAAACCAGAAACGTGAGCCAAATGTGGTGGAGGCAATTCAGCCACCACCAGAGAATGCCGGGTTGAGCTGTGGGGCACAGGGTTGGACAAAGGTCAGGAGAGAGTGAAAACTCGACAGGAGGTGAACAGGAGTTGGCTTATTGCCAGGAATGCCCCATTTTAAGTTCTTTGTATGCTGTAGCATGAGCCACAGGGTGTGACTGCTTTTCACCAGCCTAAACAGAGGATCCCCATTTGCAAAATATTTCTTGGAAGCACTTGCTGGGCCTCTCCCCCAGATGCCCAATCTGTACAACAAACCTTTTTCACTTCGAGATGACCGATGAAGGTCTCCTGGCTGGTTCCAACTGGGTCCCAGGAGAACAAGGCTCCATGCAGCTCCAATACTGTAGATGGTTCTGCGGGGGGATCTGAACACAGAAGCCACTTGATTTAGGCTCCTAAACTACCACAATCTGCTTGGGGAGGGTAAATCATGTAATTGTCTTGCCAGCCCCATATCTACCTGTCCAGAGCTCACTGAGCCTGAGTTTTGGATTCTGCTCTCTCTAACCCCTCTTGGTGACATCTATGCGCAGCATCCAAGTGGCTCCACTCCCCTTCTCACCCTGTGCCAGGTTCTGCCCACTAGCTTCCCATTACCTGGGCTGTAGTAGGCCTGGGGGTTGTGGTTTGGGAGGTCGAGGAAAAGCTGGATCCGGTCCAAGGACACTTTGGCCTCCAGGAGGCCATTGATCACCCAAGGGAAGTTGTTGAGAGGAAGAATGAGCATTTGCACCAGTGCCAGGGCTGTGAACACCTGAGTGAGGTGGGAGGAGAGTGAAGCCCCAGGAGTTATCTAAGGGCCTGTTTCTTTTTTTTTTTTTTGAGACGGAGTCTCGCTCTGTCACCCGGGCTGGAGTGCAGTGGCCGGATCTCAGCTCACTGCAAGCTCTGCCTCCCGGGTTTACACCATTCTCCTGCCTCAGCCTCCCAAGTAGCTGGGACTACAGGCACCCGCCACCTCGCCCGGCTAGACTTTTGTATTTTTTAGTACAGACGGGGTTTCACCGTGTTAGCCAGGATAGTCTCGATCTCCTGACATCGTGATCCACCTGTCTCAGCCTCCCAAAGTGCTGGGATTACAGGCTTGAGCCACCGCGCCTGGCCCTAAGGGCCTGTTTCTAAGGGAAGCCCTGTGGACAGGTCTGTGGAGGAAAGAACTGGGCAACGACAGAACTGAAGGGCTGGCTGGCCAATCCTGGGATCAGATGTGGCAGAGTGGTCACCTAAAGAATCCTAGAAATTTCAATGTTCCTCAAGGGATACAGATTGCATTTTTTTTTTCCTTGACACGTCTTGCTCTGTCACCTAAGCTGGAATGTAGTGGCATAATCTTGGCTCGCTGCAACCTCCACCTCCAGGGTTCAAGTGATTCTCCTGCCCCACCCTCCTGAGTAGCTGGCATCACAGGCATGCATCACCACACCTGGTTGATTTTTATATTTTTAGTAGAGACAAGCTTTCACCATGTTGATCAGGCTGGTCTCGAACTCCTGACCTCAGGTGATCCAACCGCCTTGGCCTCCCAAATTGCTGGAATTACAAGTGTGAGCCACCATGCCTGGCCAAGGTTGCATCTTTTTAACTAGGCAGGCCTAGCTCATTTTGAGACTTTTTTAGAATTTCCAAGTAGCAACATCACCTGGCCTTGGCTAGACGCAGGACTGGATCAGAGATTTTTTTCCTAAGGCCATTAGAATGAGTATAGAGACCTAACCCCAAGCCTGGAACTGACTAGAAGTTGGAGTGAAAGGTAGAAGAGAGGAAGGAAAGAAATCCTTCACAGAGGGGAAGGTTATATATCCAAGGCCCCCACAAAAAGGTTCCTTCAGTTTTCCCTTGGTTGAGAGGCAGTCAGGGAATCCCTCCCTCCTTCTCAGCCAGCACCGGGGGCCCGAGCCTACGTCTCCACTTCACCGAAGTCTCCTTGATGCTGGTCCCCTTCCTTCCTGGTCCTCACCTTGGTGGCAGTGAGCTGGTGCCCCATGAGGACATAGGTGATGAAGATGACGATGGAGATGACAACCGGTAGGGCAGCCCACAGGTATACACAGGCCGCATCCAGGTATTTGATGACCCGGAGTCGCCCCAGCTCTCGAGCCCGGCAGGCCTCTACTCGGGCCCCCAGTGCCTGCTCCCACCCGCAGAGCTTGATGACCCGAATGCCACTCAGCAGCTCTGTCACAAGCTAGGGAAAGGAGACAAGGGAGAGGCATGAAGTGGAGGCACTGGTCATGTGTCTTCTCTGCCAAGCCTTCCCCAGGCTCCTGGCAGAATGTTCAGTACTCTAAGCTCCCAGATACTCTGCACTGCCCTAGTCTTGGTTTTCTTCCTCACCTCAGTCCTTTCTGGAAATCCTGCCCTTCAAATCCTTTTCAGCCCTGGGTTGCTTCCCCTCCCAGTCTCTCTTTTACTTCTCCACTGGCTCCAGCTGAGCACAGGTTGGAGTGGGAATTCCCCACCTTCCTAGAAGAAGTGGTAGAAGGTGCAGCCAAGTCACCACAGTGGAGTAAAAGCACTCCTCCCATTAGATGAGGGACAAAAGGCTATCTCCCAAAACCAAAAGATGTAGGCTTCGGGGGCTGGCCCCCCAGTTCTGGCCCCCAGCTTGAGTGGCACAGAAGCTATCCTGTAGGAGTACACAGGCATAAGAGGCCACACCACAGCCCAGGGTCAAACAGGCTAATGGGCCCAGGGAAGATGGGCAAGGGCCAAAACTCCTTGTCTGTAGCTGTCACAGGTAGGGGAAAAGGCCTCATGCCATAACCATCTATCAACCTCCCTTCCCTCCAGGAGCACTCTGAACTGTTCCACTAAGGGTCGACAACTATGCTGTATGAACCCCCAGGACTGCCATCCCCTTTGTACCCACAATCACTGCAGAACCCAGAGCTGATTCAGCCAAACCCTAAACACCTAGAGTTGGCCCAGGCAGGAAAGTGACCTATTCCCTTCCCCTCAGCCTATCCAAAGAGGCAGCTGTGGATCTCCTAGGTCTCTCTACATGCAGCCATTGGGTGGTCTGTGCCCTAGATAAGGAGGTTGGAGACTTGGGTCCCAGCTCTGGCCCTAAAGACCTGTTTGGTGCCAGGGAGATGACTTCGTACCTCCTAGGGTGGCCACATGTATTCAGAGCTTACTTTGTGACTGGCACTATGCTAAGCATTATCTCATGAGATCCTTACAACAGCTCTACAAGGTGAGCTACTATTATTCTCATTTTGCAGACGAGGAGGGGGGAAGCCCAAATAGGTTAAGTGACTGAACTAGTAAGTGTAGAGCCAGGATTTGAACCCAGGTCTATCTTTCTCCAATCTCAGCTCTTAACTTTGAGGTTACTCTCACTCCCTCAGGTAGTGTGCATAGGAAGACCTGTGGCCCTGGGCTGGGTGGGGTCTCCAGATAGCTGAGGGACCCCAAGTACCCCCTCACCTTAACCCGCGCATCCTTGTGCCGTAGCATTTCCTGGTTGCTGGCCATGATGCGGGTGGCAATCGCTTTGTTGACAGGTACCAGCAGCAGTGCCAAGATCAGACCACCCACAAAGGCCACGCCTACCTGCTGGTACAGCAGGTAGAGGGTGATGGCCAGCTGTAGGGGCAGGCCCCACGCTTCATGAAAGCTCCCAGCAAAGTTAAGCAGCCGTTCAGAGTCAGTGCCTAGTAGGTTCAGGGCCTCCCCAGTAGGAGGGCGGCTGGGCCCCAGCTGTAAAGCCTTGCGGTACAGGATGTTCAGCACGGCCCCCCGTGCCTGAAGTTTTACCTTACATACCTCATACCCATACTGATTCTGCAGCACAGCACCCAGCACAGCCCCACTGGCTAGCCCCAGAGCATAGAGCAGGCCGTGGCTTAGTGGCTCCTGCCCCTCTTCCAGGAAGCCCACCAGTAGGGAGAGCAGCAGCGGCCCTGAGAATCCCAGCATGGTCCCTACCAGCTTCAGCAGTCCAAGTGCCAGATAGCACCGTCCAAAGGCCCCATACAAGGCCCTCCACAGTCGGGCCCCCTCCTGCCAGTGTGACTGGAAGACACGAGCCAGGTAGGTTGGATGCAGTCTGTGGGGGAGGCGGCAAATGTCCTGAGGCTTCTGGAGCTCTCCGCAGGCCCCACGGGTCAGCAAGGGTGCCAGCCAGGCATAGGAAAAGTGTGACAGCCAACTCTCCCCATCTTCAGCCACCTCAGGTTCTTGATCCTCGGGCAGGAGGGGTTCCTGAGCCCAGGGTTCTTGTGGTCCCCCAGGAGCTGCCCATCCCAGTGCATAGGCCAAGAGTGCAGCCAGCTGCAGGATGAGCAGGCATAGGCGGGCCACGGGCCCTGGGAGAAGTGGGGGCAGAAGTGTGCCTCGCTGGCAGTGCCACAACACGGTCAGCACTAGGGCTGGAGCTGGCAGCAAGGCTACTAGGGCCAAGGCCAAGGGACCTCGGGAGTGGCCATGAGGGGAATGGGACAACACCCACAGGGCCAGGCTGTGGCTGATCCAGGCCACAGCTGCCACACACCCTGCCAGCACCTCTAGCCCTATGGGTCCTGGGCCTGCCCCTGGTGGCAAAGCAACTGGAAAGAGGTCCAGCAGCGGGAAGACGGAAAGCAGGAAGGAAGCCGCAAGTCGGAGGCGCCATCCAGGACTGCAGGGTAGGATGTAATCTGGACTCCTGGGGACAAGGGGGAAGACAAGGAGGCACACTGTGGCTGACTCAGGACCCAGACATACCCCTCACCTCCAAAAATTCACTTACCGAAGGAATCAACTCCCTTCCTGCCTTGCACATCTTATCCCTACCCCACTTTACCTTGGAACCCAAGGTCTTTTCTCCCAGGAAGTTTTCCCAGATGAACTTAACTCATTTTCTGACCAAATGAGCTAACAAGCCACCTGAGCCTAACTCATTTTATAAACTACCCACACCATTTCTGATTCTTTTTTTTTTTTTTTTAACCACAGACATTAACAATTTTGAGGTAAGGTTGTACTTAACATGAAGACTAGGAAAAACATAATCCTGGGTACTATGTTTGCTACTTGGGTGATGGGATCATTAGAAGCCCAAATTTCAGCATCACACAATATATCCACATATAATAACAAACAAGCACATATCCCTCATGAATCTAAAATTAAAAAAAAATCCAGGCCAGGTGCTGTGGCTCACGCCTATAATCCTAGCACTTCGGGAGGCTGAGACGGGACGATTGCCTGAGGTCAGGAATTCAAGACCAGCCTGGCCAACATGGTGAAACCCCATCTCTACCAAAAACGCAAAAATTAGCCAGGCATAGTGGCAGGTACCTGCAATCCCAGCTACTTAGGAGGCTGAGGCAGGAGAATCGCTTGAATCCGGGAGACGGAGGTTGCAGTGAGCTGAGATCACGCCACTGCACTCCAGCCTGGGCGACAGAAGGAGACGCCATCTCAGGAAAAAAAAAAAAAAATTCAAAGTTTTCATGCAGATAACTGCTAAAGGGCACATATTCATTTTTACAAAAGGATCCACCTAAGAGTACCCTTAAATTCACCTGAAGCACTATTAGATGAATAAAAATTGGACTTACATACAGCTTTTATATTCTAATATGGTAGCCTAAACTTTATAAAGCCTTGGAATATTCTACTCTCTTTCCTCTGATTGTAGAAGGTGGTGTGGATTGCTTTTGTGACTCCTTTAGCTGAAGAAAAAAAATCTCTTTGTTTGTGTTTACATCTTCTTGGCATACAAAGAAATGTTTTTAATAAACAAAAGGTGATCTGTTGCATTAAGAATCAAATACAGGGGCTGCTCACGGTGGCTCATGCCTGTAATCCCAGCACTTTGGGAGGCTGAGGCGGGCAGATCACTTGAGGTCAAGAGTTTGAGACCAGCCTGGCCAACATGGTAAAACCCCGTCTCTACTAAAAATATAAAAATTAGCTGGGTATGGTGGCACACACCTGTAATTCCAGCTACTTTTGGACACTGAGGCACGAGAATCGCTTGAACCTGGGAGATGGAGGTTGCAGTGAGCTGAGATCGTGCCGCTGCACTCCAGCCTGGGCGACAGAGAGAGACTCCATCCAAAAAAAAAGAGAATTAAATACAGAAAAACATACCTGCAGCAGTGAGTGTCAGCATGTCTTGAAAGTTCATATAAAAAGAGGACTGGGTCTGTTACAGCCTTTGTTGGCAGGGCTAGGTTACTAAAAAAGTTTGCTTGTAAACTAAAATGCAGAGTCTTGCTCTGTCACCAGGCTGGAGTGCAGTGGCGCAATCTCAGCTCGCTGCAACCTCCGCCTCCCAGGTTCAAGCGATTCCCCTGCCTCAGCCTCCCTAGTAGCTGGGCGTTTTCTTAAAAGTCCACCTGATGACACTGATTTGTAGGGATTCAGATGGGAATAAAAATCAGCCTTTAGGAACTCTATTTCTGGGCTGGACATGGTGGCTCATGCCTGTAATCCCAGCACTTTGGGAGGTCAAGGCAGGTGGATCGGTTGAGGTCAGGAGTTCAAGACCAGCCAGGGTAACACAGTGAAACTCCATCTCTAGTAAAAATATGAAAATTTGTCAGGCATGGTGGCACACGCCTGTAGTCTCAGCTACTCCAGAGTCTGAGGCAGGAGAATCGCTTGAATCCAAGAGGTGGAGGTTGCAGTGGAGGTGGAGGTTGCAGAGCGCCACTGCTCTCCAGCCTGGGTGACAGAGTAAGACCCTGTCTCAAAAAAAAAAAAAATTTTGTTTCTGGCTGGGCATGGTGGCTCACATCTATAAACCCAGAACTTTAGGAGGCTGAGGAAGAAGGATTATTTGAGCCCAAGAGTTCAAGACCAGCTTGGATGACAAAGCAAGGCTTTGTTTCTACCAAAAATAATATATATATATTTTTTTGAGACAGGGTCTCACTTTGTCGTCCAGGCTGGAGTGCAGTGGTGCGATCTTGGCTTACTGCAACCTCTACCTCGTGGGTTCAAGCAATTCAAGACGGGGTTTCACCATGTTGGCCAGGCTGGTTTCAACCTGACTTCCAGTGATCCGCCCGTCTCAGCCTCTCAAAGTTCTGGGATTACAGGCATGAGCCACTGTGCCCGGCCAATTTTTTTTGTATTTTTAGTAGAGATGGCATTTTGCCAGGTTGGCAGGCTGGTCTCAAACTCCTGGCCTCCCACAGTGCTGGCACTACAGGCTTGAGCCACTGCATCTGGCCTATTAAAAATATTTTTAAAACATTAGCCAGGCGTGGTGGCATGCACTTGTGGCCCCAGCTCCAGCAACTCAGAAGACTGAGGTGGGAAGCTGCCGGAGCCCAAGAGGTTGAGGCTGCAGTGAACTGTGATTGCACCACTGTACTTCAGCCTGGGCAACAGAGGGAGACCCTGTCAAAAAAAAAAAAAAAAAAAAAAAGAAGGAAAAGAAAAAAAAATAGTTATATTTCCTAAGACGTGGGGACCCAAGAAAACTGGCCGCAAGTTGGCCATCAACCAGCCTCATCACCCCTTCAAGTCTCTTTTCCTCTCTGAGTCTCACTTTCCTCACCAGCACAGTGAGCAGTGAGTCTCAAATTAAAAGCCTTCTGAGGCCCTTTCCTATCTTAGGTTCTCGATCTCTCTAACCCTTCTCAGCAACACACACAAGGCTGATAAGTGAAATGAGGCACAATTTCTATTGATCACGTGATGGTCTTCCTTGCTTTCGCAGGGAGCGGATGAATCCCTTGGATAGGAGAAGCTGTGGATCTGCTTGGTCTAGGAGGAATTCTGATTTGTTTCTTACACAGAGACAAAAGTCTAGAAGGGTTTAATCACCTAGCAAAGACATCCACAGCCTTCTCAGAGGAGCAGCTATTAAAAATTGGCACAGTCTTTTGGGAACTCAATCTAATGAGAAAGCAAGAAAGACCTCTTGGATAGGGACACTTTCCCCCATCAGACTAGGAACTGCCAAAGCCAGAGACCAGACCGCCCTCTTGTCTTCTCAGCAGCTAGAATGAGACTAACTTTAGTCATCTCTAGCCATACAAGAACTAAATACAAAATCAAGGTGAGTTTAGCATCCACACCTTATAGCCCTTAATTGGGGAAAGGTTTAATGTTTGATTTTGCTCTTCTTGTCTATCTACTGCTTCCCCTTCAGCTGAGCCTACGTATACTTTTCTTAATCTGGAAACACTAACGTTTCATGGGTTGAAATGGTGAGAAACTGAGCCTACAACTTAAATACGTCAGCGCTTTTGGCTAAAAACGTTGTTCCCCCAATTCTGCCTTCAATTCTTGACAGCTGAGTCTGGGTAACTGAAAATGGACAGTTCTGATGATTTCTGACACTCATTAGACCTTTAAAAACATGCCAGGCACTGCACTATATGCTTAAATTAATTATCTCATTTAAACCTCCCAAGAATGAGACTCAGAGAAGGCAGGTACTTGCCCAAGAACAGCCACATTGCTGCTAAGTAGTAATGCTTAGATTTTATTCTACTTCTGCCCTACTCCAGAGACCTATTCTGGTGACACTGCCGCAAGACGTAGGTTGCGGGTGAGATCTGCAGGCACACACAGACAGATGCCTTGCGCTTGTCTCTACCCACCTTGGGGTGCCCAAGTAGCAGGCACTGAGCACGGCGAGGAGTGCGTGGGGCAGGGCGCTGAGCACCAGCTGGGTGAAGCAGTGGCCTGTGGTGTCCCCCTCCCACAGCGGGAGCGGCCACGCTGCGCTGCTGCCGCACAGCTGGGCCAGAAGTCGCTCCATGGACACCTCACCTGAAGGCAAAGTTGAGCGTGAAGGCGGTGCAGGGTAACAACCAGCTTTGCTTGCGCTTTCCAGCCCGGTCTCCCCGCCTCCAGCCCCGCCCCGGAACCAGGACAGCCCGTCGCTTCCGCCCCGAAGCCAGACCCCGCCCATTTTCGCGGTACCAAGGGTAGAAAGGTAGGAGGTTTCCCCGTTGGATTTCTGGACGTTGGTCACCCGCCTTTCCATCTGTTTTTCCCCTCCCGTTTCTCCGCCCCCAGGCATCCGGAACCTCAAACCTGAAGAAGCTGCTGTGCACCGGATTCCGATATCCTGAATACTGGTGTATGCAAAAAAAAAAAACTACTGCCCGGCCGGGGTGCTGCGCAGGCCACGGCTGGCGCCCCCCCTAGAGGCTGGAAGACTTAGCTGGCGCTATTAGCCACTCCCATATGCGAGTAGCTGCACGCATGCGCACTGCTGTCTGCTTCGGCTAGCCTTTGCACGCAGGCGCAGTCGCACTGTTGGGTTTTGGCACGCTTTTGTGGCCTGACTTGCTTTAAAGATCCTTCCCTCCCTTGGTGCAACGTCATTTATAACCTCTCACGTGGACTATTCGCTCCCAACTGTGAAAGCTTACTAGTTGGCGCAAGCATTGCAATCTCCATTTTTTAAAGAGGTGGGGAGCTGCGCACTACGGTAGCGCGCGCCGGTAGTCCCTGCGCGCAGGTAGTGCCTGCTCGCCGGTAGATCCCAGGAGGATGGGCTGAGCCCAGGAGTTGGAGAACAGTCTGAGCAGCATAGAGAGACCCCAGTCCCAGATAGATGGATGGATGGAAATTCAAACATACTTGTCCCACGGACAAATAATGCGGCTTTGAGACATAACTGTTTTCTCTCATTCTAGGGCTGTATGACCTTGGACAAGTTACCTAACCTCTTTGAGCCTCAACTTTTTTTTTTTTTCTGAGACACTGTCTCGCTGTGTCGCCAGGTTGGAGTGCCGTGGCACAATCTCGGTTCACTGCAACCTCCGCTTCCCGGGTTCAAGCGATTCTCCTGCCTCAGCCTCTCGACAGGCGCGCGCAACCATGCCCAGCTGTTTTTTGTTTGTTTTTGTTTTTTGTATTTTTAGTAGAGATGGGGTTTCACCATGTTGGCCAGGATGGGCTCGGTCTGTGACCTCGTGATCCGTCCGCCTCGGCCTCCCAAAGTGCTGGGATTACAGGCGTGAGCCGCTGCGCCCCGCCCAGCCTCAACTTCTTTATTTGTACAACAGGGACAATACCAATACTAAAGTACTGTTGAGAGAGTTGAATAATTAATTTAGTCTGCTTAGGGCAAGTGCTTTGCTTAGGGAAGTCCTCCAGTAAATCTTTTAAGGAAGCAGTGGGAAGAACATAACCTTGATAATTATGTGGACCTGGGTTTGAATGCTTTTAGCAGAGGGATGTTAGGCAAGTTACTTCTGCATCTTTATTTTATTGTTCGTCAGGCATGGTGTTGGTATTTCCTTTACGTAGGTGTGTACAGTGCTAGAAGAAGAGTAGCTAAACAAATGACAATTATGGTTATCCCACTTTATCTCAGTAAGAAGCCCCATATCCCTCAATGTCAATAATTAATTTTCCTATTTTTAAAAACTAAGAGATGGATTTCACAATCTTTAGTAATTAACTGACTCTTGCTACCTGGCCCAGGCTGGTCTTGAACTCCTGGCCTCAAGTGATGCTCTTGCTTTGGCCCCCCAAAGTGCTGGGATTACAGGTGTGAGCCACTGCACCTGGCCAGGCTCCACTTCTAATTCTTTTCTTTTTTTTTGTTTTTCGAGATGGAGTCTGGCTCTGTTGCCCAGGCTGGAGTGCAGTGGCTGCGATCTCGGCTCACTGCAAGCTCCACCTCCCGGGTTCACTCCATTCTCCTGCCTCAGCCTCCAGAGTAGCTGGGACTACAGGCGCCCACCACCACGCCCGGCTAATTTTTTATATTTGTAGTAGAGACGGGGTTTCACCGTGTTAACCAGGATGGTCTCAATCTCTTGACGTGATCCATCTGGCTCGGCCTCCCAAAGTGCTGGGATTACCGGCGTGAGCCACCGCGCCTGGCCTTCCACTTCTAATTCTAATTCACTTGCTGTTTCCATCACATCTGCAGTTACTTCCGCCACTGATATCTTGAAGGTCCATCCATGAAGGTTGGAATCAGCTTCTTCCAAACTTCTGTTAATATTGATATACGTTGTCCTCCTCCCAGGAATCACAAATGTTCTTTTTTTTTTAATAGAGACAGGGTCTCACTAGTGGCTTAAGCTGGTTTCGAACTCCTGGCCTCAAGCCATCCTGCCTCAGCCTCCCAAAGTGCTGGAATTGCAGACATGAGCGAACATGCCTGGCTCACAGATATTCTTAGTGGCATCTAGTATGGTGAATATTTTCCAGAGGGTTTTAAATTTACTTTGTCCAGATCCATCAGAGGAATGACTGTCTATGGCAGCTATAGCCTTATGGAATGTATTTCGTAAATAATACTTGGGCCAAGCACAGTGGCTCACACTTCTAATCCTAGCACTTTGGGAGGCCAAGGTGAGAGGATTGCTTGAGGCCAGGAGTTTGAGACCAGCCTGAGCAACATAGCAAGACCTCATCTCTACAGAAATAAAAATAAAAAATTAGCTGGGGATGGTGGTGCCCACCTGTAGTCATTGCTACTCAGAGGCTGAGGTGGGAGGATGGGTTGAGCCCAGGAGTTTGAGGTTGCAGTGAGCTATGATTGGGCCACTGCACTCTAGCTTGGGCAACAGAGTGAGGACCTGTCTCTAAAATAATACTTGAGGCCACGTGCAGTGGCTTATGCCTGTAATCCGAGCACTTTGGGAGGTCGAGGCAGACAGATCACCTGAGGTCAGGAGTTCAAGACCAGCCTTGCCAATATGGGGAAAACCCAGCTCTACTAAAACTACAAAACTTAGCCGGGCATGATGGTGTGTACCTGTAATCCCAGCTACTCGGGAGGCTGAGGCAGGAGAATTGCTTGAACCTGAGAAGCAGAGGTTTTAGGGAGCTGAGATCACGCCAGTGTACTCCATCCTGGGTGACAGAGCAAGACTTCATCTCAAAATAATAATAATAATAAAATAATACTCGAAAATTTAAATTATTCCTTGATCCATGGACTGTAGAATGGATGCAGTTTTTTTCTTTTCTTTTCTTTTTTTGTTTTTGAGATGGAGTCTCACTCTGCTGCCCAGGCTGGAGTGCAGTGGCACGATCTCGGCTCACTGCAACCTCCGCCTCCCAGGTTCAAGTGATTCTCCTGCCTCAGCCTCCCAAGTAGCTGGGATTACAGGCATGGGCCACCACACCTGGCTAATTTTTGTATTTTTAGTAGAGACAGGTTTCACCATGTTGGCCAGGCTGGTCTCGAACTCTTGACCTCAAGTGATCTGCCACCTTGGCTTCCCAAAGTGCTGGGATTACAGGCGTGAGTCACTGTGCCCGGCCTGGATGTTGTGTTAACAGGCATAAAAACAACAATCATCTCCTTATACATCTCCATCAGAGCTCCTGAATGATGGGTGCATTGTCAGTAAACAGTAATATTTTGAAAGGAATCTTTTTCTGAGAAGTAGTCCTCCAAAGTGGGCTTAAAATATTCAATAGACTGTGTTATAAACAGATGCGCTGTCATCCAGGCTTTGTTATTGCATTTATAGGGCACAGATAAAGTAGATTTGGCTGGGTATTGTGGCTCATGCCTGTAATCCCACCACTTTGGGAGGCTGAGGCAGGCAGATCACTTGGGATCAGGAGTTTGAGACCAGCCTGGCAAACATGGTGAAACCCTCTCTCTACTAAAAGTACCAAAATCAGCTGGGTGTGGTGGTGCGTGCCTGTAATCCCAGCTACTCGAGAAGCTGAGACAGGAGAATTGCTTGAACTGGGAGTTGGAGGTTGCAGAGAGCCGAGATTGCACCACTGCACTCCAGCCTGAGTGACAGAACAAGACTCCATCTCCAAAATTAAAAAATAAAAAATAAAAATAGCTTTAACATAATTCTTAAGGGCCCTACGATTTTTAGAATAGTAAATGAGCATTAATTTAAACTGAAAGTCACCAGTTGCATTAACACCTAACAAGAGAGTCAGCCTGTGCTTTGAAGCTTTGAAGCTAGGCATTGACTTTTCCTCTCTAGCTATGAAAGTCTTAGATGGCATCTTCTTCTGATAGAAAGCTGTTTCATCTACATTCAAAATCTATTGTTTCAGCCAGGCTTGGTGGTTCACGCCTGAAATCCCAGCACTCTGGGAGGTCAAGGAGGGTGGATCACAAGGTCAGGAGTTCAACACCAGTCTGTCCAACATTGTGAAACCCTATCTCTACTAAAAATACAAAGATCAGCTGAGCTTGGTGGCGTGTGTCTGTAATCCCAGCTACTTGGGAGGCTGAGGCAGGAGAATTGCTTGAACCCGGGAGACTGAGGTTGCAGTGATCCAAGATCATGCCACTGCACTCCAGCCTGGGCGACAGAATGAGACTCCATCTCAAAAAAAAAAGAAAAAAAGAAATCTGTTGTTTCATGTAGCCACCTTCATCAGTGATCATAGGTAGATCTTCTGGTTAACTGACTGCAGCTTCTGCATCAGCCCTTGCTGCTTCACTAGCACTTTTATGTTATAGAGAAGGCTTCTTTCCTTAAACGTCATGAAGCAACCTCTGCTAGCTTCAGACTTTTCATATGCAGCTTCCTCACCTCTCTCAGCCTTCATAGAATTGAACAGTTAGGGCATTACTCTGGATTAGACTTTGGCTTAAGGGGATGTTGTAGTTGATTGGGTCCTTATCCAGACCACTAAAATGTTCTCCATATCAGCAATAAGGCTGTTTTGCCTTCTTATCATTTGTGTGTTCAGTGGAATAGCACTTCTGATTTCCTTCAATAAATTTTCCTTTGCATTCACAACTTGCTGTTTGGCCAAGAGGCTTAGTTTCTGACCTATGTTGGCTTTCAACATGCCTTCCTCACTAAGTTTAATCATTTCTAGCTTTTTTTTCCCCCCACATTCTCCATCCTAGAAGCTTTTTTCTTCTTCTTTTTTTTTTTTCTTTTTTTTTGAGGCGGAGTCTCGCTCTGTCGCCCAGGCTGGAGTGCAGTGGCCGGATCTCAGCTCACTGCAAGCTCCGCCTCCCAGGTTTCGTCATTCTCCTGCCTCAGCCTCCCGAGTAGCTGGGACTGCATACAGATGCCCGCCACCTACCTCGCCCAGCTAGTTTTTTGTATTTTTTAGTAGAGACGGGGTTTCACTGTGTTAGCCAGGATGGTTTCGATCTCCTGACCTTGTGATCCGCCCGTCTCGGCCTCCCAAAGTGCTGGGATTACAGGCTTGAGCCACCGCGCCCGGCTTCTTCTTTTTTTTAAGTGAGAAATGTACAATTCTTTCTTTCACTTGAAAACTTAGAGGCCATTGTAGAGTTATTTATTTATTTATTTTTGAGACAGAGTCTTGCTCTGTCGCCCAGGCTGGAGTTCAGTGGCACAGTCTCAGCTCACTGCAACCTCTGCCTCCCGGGTTCAAGCAATTCTCCTGCCTCAGCCTCCTGAGTAGCTGGGACTACAGGAGTATGCCACCACACTCGGCTGTTTTTTGTATTTTTAGTAGAGACATGGTCTCACCACCTTGTCCAGGCTGATCTTGAACTCCTGGCCTCAAGTTATCCACCTGCCTCGGCCTCCCAAAGTGCTGAGATTACAGATGTGAGCCACTCACCTGGCCTCATTTTAGGGTATTCATGAACCTAATTTTAGTAGTGTGTGTATCAGGGAATAAGGAGGCTCAAGAAGAGGGAGATAGGGGAACGGCTGGTAGGTGGTGCTGTCAGAGAACACATTTATTAAATTCTCTGTCTTACATAGGTGTGGTTTGTGGCATCCCAAAACAATTACAATAGTAACATCAAAGATCACTGATCACAGTGATCACAGATCACTATAACAGAGTGATAATGAAAAGTTTGAAATATTGTGAAAATTACCAAGATGTGATACAGAAACACGAAGTGAGCACAAGCTGTTGGAAAAATGATGCTGATATACTTGCCCAATACCAGGTTGCCATAAACCTTTTATTTGTAAAAACCATGATCTGCAAAGTACAATAAAGTGAGATGCAGGTGAATGAGTTATGCCTGATATATTTGAAATTTTTTCACAATAAAGTTTTTTAAAATGGAGATTTGCAGAATATAGAACAGTGTGTCTCAAAGAGTGGTCTGTATAGCATTTGCTTTGGAGTCACTTGGGCTACTTATTGAAATGCACATTCCAAAGTCCACTCTAGACCTGCCGAATGAGACTCTCTAGGAGAGGATCCTACAGTCTGCAATTGGGCGATTCTTGCACTCAGGTTTAAGCCCCACAGATGTCAAGAGCCTTGCCCAGGATTATAGAACTAGTACGGATCACAGCACGTGTTCTAGATCAGAATCCACAATATCCAATCCACGCCCTTAACACAAGGCCTCATGGTCTAAATTGAATCAGGAACCTCCCTCAAGACTTTTTATTTGAACTACTGTAAAGTACCAAAATATATTATTTTACATTAATAACCTTTTGTTTATAATTGCAATACCCTCAGCACTTCTTGCCTGCCACCATGTAAGATGTGCCTTTGCTCCTCCTTCACCTTCCACCATGATTGTGAGGCCTCCCCAGTCATGTGGAACTGTGAGTCCATTAAACCTCTTTTCCTTTATAAATTACCCAGTCTCGGGTGTGTCTTGAAAATGTGGAAATAAAGAAAAGTATGAAGAAAAACTTAAAATCCTTAGAGACACAGTTAGCTAACTGCTAAATTTCAAGCAAGAGCCAGCTAGGCGGGGAGACATTATTCAGGGGTACCCCAAACAACCCATCACTTTCTGACTGCTTTCACCATCTACCCCTGCAGTGAATCCTGTGCCTACTATTCCTCTTGGCACTGAGAGCAAGGCAGATGGATCCAAAATCATGATTCTTCTCATTAAATCTTTGGATATGTCTTCTCACTCACAGACACCCTCTTGGCCACACAATTGCACACACATCAAATGCAGATATGCATGTGTGTCCCTGATGTAACTCACAAACTCTAACATTCGTACTCATATATTTTTTAGTCCAGCACAGATGTTTTTTTTCTCTCTGTGCCAAGTTCTATCTTTTCCTTCTTCCACCTACTTTTCCAGGCTTCAGAGCATGTTGGGGCTTTCAGGTCCCCAGTAAGACTTGTAAGTTATATGATCACTCCTGGTCTGGAAAGCCTATAGGCAGGCAGGTTAATTTAAGAGCGCTAGTTTAACCCAAGAAAATAAGGAAGTTAGAAAAAAATGAACCCTTTTTTTTTTTTTTTTTTTTTTGAGACGGAGTCTCACTCTGTCACTGAGGCTAGAGTACAATGATACGATCTCAGCTCACTGCAACTTCCACCTCCTCGTTTCAAGTGATTCTCCTGCCTCAGCCTCCCGAGTAGCTGGGATTACAGGCATGCGCCACAACACCCAGCCAGCTAAGTTTTGTATTTTTGGTAGAGATGGAGTTTCACCATGTTGGCCAGGCTGCTCTCAAACTCCTGACCTCAGGTGATCCACCCGCCTCAGCCTCCCTTTCTCTTCTTAGTGATTAAAAACCATGGCTGTGGCCGGGTGCAGTACCTCACACCTGTATTCCCAGAACTTTGGGAGGCCAAGGTGGGTGGATCACCTGAGGTTGGGAGTTTGAGACCAGCCTGACCAACATAGAGAAACCCCCACCTCTACTAAAAATACAAAATTAGCCGGGTGTGGTGGTGCATACCTGTAATCTCAGCTACTCTGGAGGCTGAGGCAGGAGAATGGCTTGAACCCGGAAGGCGGAGGTTTTGGTGAGCTGAGATGGCGCCATTGCACTGCAGCCTGAGCAACAAGAGCAAAACTCCGTCTCAACAACAACAACAAACAATAACAAACAAAAAAACCATGACTGCCTGGCTGACTGGGTGAGCAGCTACTTGCAAGTTTTAGCCACTGTACATAAATACACCATCCTACTACAGAGGTCTGTTCTAAAGTGTGTGTATGGTTTTGTTGTTGTTATTGTTTTGTTTGGTTTTAGTTTTGGTTTTGGTTTGAGACAGGGTCTTTCTCTGTACACCCAGGCTGAAGTGTAGTGCCATGATCATGGCTCACTGCAACCTCCACCTCCTGGGCTCAAGTGATCCTCCTGCCTCAGCCTCCCAAGTATCTGGGACAGTTAAAGTGTGTTTCACTGCATGTATACAACTGGATGAGGTAAAAAGTATGAGGGATCTAAGAGTCAGAGGACAAGAGGACTTTTTAGAGCGGCCACTTCTGAAAGGAGGGTTAGAGGGACAGATAATGCTTCTGTTAAGGATTCCTCTTCCTCCCTTTCACCCTAAGCTAGTGCTCAGGTGGGGAGGACCCTAGTCCTACCAGCCCTCTGAAGTAGGTGGGAGAGGACGTGGTCCCCTCATTTCCTTCCTCCCTCCCTCCCTCCCTCCTTCCCTTCCTTCCTTCCTTCCTTCCTTCCTTCCTTCCTTCCTTCCTTCCTTC
>NW_012118599.1:13555334-13558386 GCF_000951035.1 Colobus angolensis palliatus
CTTCCTTCCTCCCTCCCTCCCTCCCTCCTTCCCTTCCTTCCTTCCTTCCTTCCTTCCTTCCTTCCTTCCTTCCTTCCTTCTTTCCTTCCTTCCTTCTAAAGGGAAAGAGGGAGTGGGATGCCAAAAGCCTATAGCCCACCCAAATACTAACCAGGCACAACCCTGCTTAGCTTCCAAGATCAGACAAGATTGGTTGTTTTCAGGGTGGTATGGCCTTAGACCTCTCATTTTCATAATGTTCCAGAGTCCTTATTTTTGATAAGAAGTTTGGCAAAGGAGTCATGCCATCAGTAGGATCCTTTCTGATGGTTACAAATAACCAACTAATTTATATTTGCCCAGGACATAAAGGAGGAAAGATAATTTAAAACAAGTAATTCCTCCATCCAACATCATATGGCATTGCATCTGCACATTTTCCAGGTTAAAAAATAAAAATAAATGAAAACAATATCATATGGCCCCCTTAGTTTCACCCAGTTTCCCAGAGACATTTACACCATAGTTTCTGAAAAACAAGTCAAAGGTACAGGTTTGTTTCCTTCCTTCCACTTTGGGGAATTGGGGAATTGTTGGCAAGTGAAGTAACACCTAGATGGGAAGAAGTGGAAATCATTGGTCACAAGATAATTCACAGTCCGTAAAGTGGAAGGATGACCAAATTCTCCAAAGCCTGGGTGGCCAAGGAAAGATTCTATTAATACAACTTTGAAAACTGACTTCAAACTCTTTACACCCAGATTTGCTGTGAACTGAGCATGGATGCCCAGATGCTTGGAGTAGAGGTGGGCAGGTTCAGTGGAGTGCCTAGGAGGGAGTGGGAGGTAAGGGAGGGAAGAAGAAGTACCTTGAGGAATGATGAAGAGTCCTCAGAGCATAATGGCTTTCCAAGGCAGTAGGTCCTGTCTTCCAGCTCCCCTCTTGGCTTACTTTCTCTTTTCTGCCCTTATTTTGCTCTATAGTTATCAGCAAGCTGATTATCTGGAAGGCAAGGGGACAAGTGTATCTAGGACGGGCTGGGCAAGTCCACTGCCATTCTGCCAAGTCACCATTTTTTGAACATCTTTATCGAGATACAATTCACAAACCATAGAATTTACCCCTTTAAAGTGTACAATTCAATGATTTTTTAGTACATTCAGAGTTATGCAACCATCATCGTAATTTTTTTTTTTTTTTTTGAGATGGAGTCTCGCTCAGGCACCCAGGCTGGAGTGCAGTGGCGCGATCTTGGCTCACTGCAAGCTCCGCCTCCTGGGTTCACCCCATTCTCCTGCCTCAGCCTCCCAAGTAGCTGGGACTACAGGCGCCTGCCGCCTTGCCCGGCTAATTTTTTGTATTTTTAGTAGAGATGGGGTTTTGCTGTGTTAGCCAGGATGGTCTTGATCTCCTGACCTCGTGATCCGCCCGCCTTGGCCTCCCAAAGTGCTGGGATTACAGGTGTGAGCCACGGCTCCCAGCCTTTTTTTTTTTTTTTTTTTTTTAATATAGAGTCTTACTGTTGCCCAGTCTGGGCACTCCAGCCTGGGCAACAAGAGCAAAACTGTCTCATCAACAACAACAACAAAACAAAAACAAAAACAAACAACAACCATGGCTGCCTGGCTGACTGGTAAGCAGCTACTTGCAAGTTTTAGCCACTGTACAGATATACATCTTCCTTCTGTTAAGGATTCCTCTTCCTCCCTTTCACCCTAAGCTGGTGCTCAGGTGGGGAGGACCCTAGTCCTACCAGCCCTCTGAAGTAGGTGGGAGAGGATGTGGTCCCCTCGTTTCCTTCCTTCCTTCCTCCTTCCCTCTCTCCTTCCTTTCCTCCCTCCCTCCCTTCCTTCCTTCCTTCCTTCCTTTCTCTCTCTCTCTCTTTCTTTTTCCTTTTAAAGGGAAAGAGGGAGTGGGAGTGGTGTGATCTTGGCTCACTGCAACCACCACCTCCCGGGTTCAAGTGATTCTCCTAACTCAGCCTCCTGAGTAGCTGGGACTACAGGTGCCCGCTACCACGTCCAGCTAATTTTTCATATTTTTAGTAGAGACGGGGTTTCACTGTGTTAGCCAGGATAGTCCTGATCTCCTGACCTTGTGATCTGCCTGCCTCAGCCTCCCAAAGTGCTGGGATTACAGGCGTGAGCCATCGCACCCTTGACTTCAGTTGATCTGCCTGCCTCGGCCTCTCCAAGTGCTGGGATTAGGGACCTGAGTCACAAACTCAGCCCATAATTAATTTTAGAAGATTTTCATCACTCCCTAAAAAATCTCCATACCCATTAGCAATTAATCCCCATTTCAACCCACCCGCCGCAGTGTTTGGTAACCATGAATACACTTTTCTGTATCTGTAGATTTTCCTACCTGTACTGAACATTTCATGTAAATAGAATCATACATGTGTATCCTTTTGCATCTGACTTTGTTCACTTAGCATGTTTTCAAGGTTCATCCATGTTGTGGCATGTGTCAGTACTTCATTTTAACACTTAATAGTGTTTCTTTGTATGGATATAGTGCATTTGATTTTCCATGTATCAGTTGATGAATATTCATGTTTCTACTTTTTAGTTATTGTGAATAATGTTGCTATAAGTTATTCAGGTACAAGGTTTTTGTGGATATAGGATTTCTTTTTTTTTTTTGCAGCTAGGAGTGCAATCGCTGGGCCACATGGTAACTCCAATTTTAACATTTTGGATAGCTACCAAACTGTTTTGCACAGTGACAGCAGCATTTTAAAATCCCACCAGCAACTGGGCATGGTAGCTTACGCCTTTAATCCCAGAACTTTGTGAGGCTGAGGCAGGAGGATTGCTTGAGCCCAGAAGTTCAAGACCAGCCTGGGCAACAAAGCAAGACCTGGTTGCTACAAAACAAAACAAAACTATATATATACAATAATAAATACATATATTTGTATATATACAAAAATAAATAAATAAATAAATATATGGCCAGGAGTGGTGGTGCCCACTTGTAGTCCCAGCTACTCAAGATGCTGAGGCAAGAGAATTGCTTCGGCCGGGCACGGTGGCTCAAGCCTGTAATCCCAGCACTTTGGGAGGCC
>NW_012118599.1:13562473-13566232 GCF_000951035.1 Colobus angolensis palliatus
AGTGCAGTGGCGCAATCTCAGCTCACTGCAACCTCCACCTCCTGGGTTCAAGTGATTCTCCTGCCTCAGCCTCCCGAGTAGTGGGGATTACAGACATCCACCACCACACCCAGCTATTTTTGTATTTTTAGTAGAGACAGGGTTTCGTCATGTTGACCAGGCTGGTCTCAAGCTCCTGACCTCAGGCGGTCTGCCCGCCTCAGCTTCCCAGAGTGCTGGGATTACAGCCGTGAGCTACTGTGTCCAGCCGATGCTAGTCTTAAGGCTGGAATTAGGGCTGGCCAGTTTGTCATCTGCTTCTCTTTTCTAAAGATGACATTTCATATGTAAAGAATCATACGATATGCAGTCTTTGCTCTGGCTTCTTTCACTTTGAATAATGTTTTTGGAGTTCACCCATGTCGTAGCATGCATCAGTACCTCTTTCATTTTGTGTGTGTGTGGGGGGTAAAATATACGTAGCATAACCACTTTAATCATTTCAGCATATAGTTCTGTCGCATTAAGTATATTCAGAATATTGCACAACCATTATCACCATTCATCTTCTATACTTTTTCTTCTTTTTTCTTAGATCCAGGGACAAACTAGATCCAGTATTTTTTTCATCTTCCTGAACTGAAACTCTGTACCCATTGAACAACTCCCTGTTCCCTCTCTCTCTAGCTCCTGGCAACCACCACTCTACTTTCTGCCTCTATAACTTTGACTGCTTTAGGTACCTCATAAGTGGAATCATACAACATTTGTCCTCTTATAACTGGCCTATTTCAGGGTTCATCCATGTTGTGGCACATGTCAGACTTCCTTTTTATAGCTAAATAACATTCCATTTTCTGGATTAACATTTGTTTATAGATGGTTATAGATGACTATACATTTTGTTTACTCATTCCGCTATTAATTGACATTTGGGTTGTTTCCATCTGTTAGCCCAAATGAATAATGCTATTGTTTATTTATGTATTTATTTACTGAGACAGAGTCTTGCACTTTCGCCCAGGCTGAAGTGCAGTGGTGCAATCTCGGCTCACTGCAAGCTCCGCCTCCCAGGTTCATGCCATTCTCCTGCCTCAGCCTCCCGAGTATCTGGGACTACAGGTGCCTGCCACCATGCCCATCTAATTTTATGTATTTTTAGTAGAGACGGAGTTTTACCACGTTAGCCAGGATGGTCTTGATCTCCTGACCTCGTGATCCGCCCACCTCAGCCTCCCAAAGTGCTGGGATTACAGGCGTGAGCCACTGCGCCCAGCCGAATAATGTTATTGTTATGGGATCTTTGAGGTGTCACTTTTCTGGCCAGAAACCTCTAGGGCCAGTGGTGCCTTTGCCTGACTCAGGCTTGCTCAGCTCCTTCCACCCACTCAGGCTATGGGGCTGTGCTTGACTTAACGTTACCAGTCTGGATCCCATGCCTGCCAAGGGTGAGCCAGGTGTGGAATGGCAAGGGGTATGTGAGCAAGAGAGCGTGGGGTCCAGGCACTGTGCACAGTCAGGCATGCTGGCTACTGCAGGGGGGCGGGCAGTTCCAGGTGCTGGCACAGGTGGCGGCTGTCTGCGAGGCTGCAGCTGGACCAAATGGACTGCAGGCAGCTTCCCTGGCTAGCACTGGGAATGCAGTGGCACCTGGAAGCTTGGAAACACCAGGAACCACAGGGCCTCAAAGAGGGAGTCACAGCCCTGGCTTGGGGAGCTCTCAGGTCTGGGCTCCCTGAAGGGCTGCAGCTCTTCTCTTCTCCACCTGCAATGTGGCAAGCAAGGGGCATGTTTCAGCCCTGTTTGTGTTACAGGGCTTGCCATTTGGTGGGTCCCAAGTTCTTATCCTGCCACAAGGAAGACTGAGGCATGCAGACAAGTGGAGGGTAGAGGCACGCAGACAAGTGGAGGGTAAGCAAGATATAGAGGAGCTTTATCAAGTAGTAGAACAGCTCAGAGGTCTGCTATGGGTAGCTCCTTTTTGCAGCCAAGGTGTTCCAATGAGTGTTTAGCCCTCAGCAGAGACGACGAGGTGCTGGGATGGGTGGCTCCTCTCTGCTTCTGGTTGTCCCCTCATCTCTGCAGTTCTTAGCAGAGAGGGTCTGGAGTGAGTTGCTCCTCTCTGCAGGCAGGTCATCCCTGGAGTGGGAAGCTCCTCTCTGCTGCTGGTCACCTGGGCGTCTGCTCTGCTCTGGCTGAGTCCAGGGTGTTTATGGGCTTCAGTGGGGAAGTGCATGCTGATTGGTCCATGGGCAGCCATGTATGGGCCCAGGAAAAAACACTATGAGTTCCCCCTCCCGTTGGCAGGACTGGTAGCCTGGCCCCCAGGCCACAGGCATCCCCTAGCTTGAAGGTGGGGCTTAATCGGGATTGCCCTATTCTACCCAGGAGCCATTGCCTCTTGCCACCACCATCCATGGCACTCAGGTTGTTTGTGCCAAAGGGCATCTGCAGGCCAGCACTGAGCTGCCCTCAGCACCCCCTCAGCTTCCCTCCTGTGCTCATTGGTGCCCAAAGTCTGGAGGGGGATGAGGCAGCAGGGGGCTGGCATGTCAGTGCTGCCCTGAGTGTGCATCCACCCGGCAGGGCTGCCACAGTGTCCAGGCTCAGCCCCAACCTTGCCCCATGATTGGAGCTGGTGCCGGAAGCAGGGAGAGGGCAGGCAGCAGCAGCAGGCACTTCTGAGGCTGCAGGGAAGAAGGGGGCCTCCTGGACCTCCAAGAGCACAGAGATGCTTGGGTCCACAGCTGGGGTTGGGCTGCTGCAGTGGCACCCTGGGAGGGTGGGGCTCCTGCCTGCTCCATGGAGTGTGGGGCCCAGGCCTCCCTGCTGCAGGTGGCGTCTTGGCAGTGGCCAGTCATCTGGAGCCACCACTGCCATCACTATTGTAAATATTCATGTACAAGTCTTGTGTGGGCATATGTTTTCAGTTTCCTTGGGTCTATACCTATGAGTTGAAGTTTTAGACCATATGTTAACTCCATGTTTAATCATTTGAAGAACTGCCAGACTGTTTCCCAAAGCAACCACACCATTTTACATTTCTACCAGTTGTGTGTGAGAGTTCCAGTTTCTCCACATCTTCACCAGCACTTGTTATTTTCTGAATTTTTAATTCTGGCCATCCTAGGATGTGTAATGGTATCTCACTGTGATTTGGATTTGCATTTTCCTGATAAGTAATGATGTCTACTATCTTTTCATCCACTTACTGGCCATTTGTATATCTTCCTTAGAGAAATGCACATTCAGATTCCTTGCCTATTTTTTTAAGTAGGCTGTCTCTTTATTAGTGAGTTGTAAGAGTTATTTTTACATTCTAAATGCAAGTGTCTTATCACATATGTGATTTGCAGATATTTTCTCCCATTCTGTGGTTTGTCTTTTCACATGAGTATCTCTCTGTCACTCAGGCTGGACTGTGGTGGCATGAACATGGCTCACTGCAGCCTTCACCTTCTGGGCTCAAGCAATCCTCCTGCCTCAGCCTCCCAAATAGCTGGGACCACAGGTACGTGCCGCCATGCCTGGCTAATTTTTTTATTTTTGTAGAGACAGGCCTTTGCCATATTACCCAGGTGGGTCTTGAACTCCTGGGCTCAAGCAATCCTCTCGCCTCAGCCTTCCTAAATGCTGAGATTATAGGCATGAGTACCACATCCAGCCTTTTCACTTTTTCTTTTTTAGAACAGAGTCTCATTTTGTCACCCAGGCTGGAGTGCAGTGGCACGATCTTGGCCTACTGCAACCTCCAACTCCCTGGTTCAAGCGATTCTCTTG
>NW_012118599.1:13566527-13571597 GCF_000951035.1 Colobus angolensis palliatus
GGGTTTTGCCATGTTGCCCAGGCTGGTCTTGAACTCCTGACCTCAAGCAGTCTGCCTGCCTTGACCCTCCAAAGTGCTGGGATTACAGGTGTGAGCCACTACACTTGGCCCTTCACATTCTTCTTTCACATTCTTCATAGTGTCCTTTGAGACACCAAAGCTGTTAATTTTGATGAAGTCCAATTTATCTAATTTTTAAAAATCTTTTTATTATACTTTAAGTTCTGGGATACATATGCAGAATGTGCAGGTTTGTTACATAGGTATACATGTGCCATGGTGGTTTGTTGCACCCATCAACCCGTCATCTACATTAGGTATTTCTCCTAATACTATCCCTCCCCTCGCCCCCCACCCCCTGACAGGCCCTGGTGTGTGATGTTCCCCTCCCTGTGCCCATATGTTCTCATTGTTCAACTCCCACTTATGAATGAGAACATGTGGTGTTTGGTTTTCTGTTCCTGTGTTAGTTTGATGAGAATGATGGTTTCCAGCTTCATCCATGTCCCTGCAAAAGACATGAACTCATTCTTTTTTATGGCTGCATAGTATTCCATCGTGTATATGTGCCACATCTTCGTTATCCAGTCTATCACTGATGGACATTTGGGTTGGTTCCAAGTCTTTGCTATTGTGAATAGTGCTGTAATAAACATATGTGTGCATGTGTCTTTATAGTAGAATGATTTATAATCCTTTGGATACATACCCAGTAATGGGATTTCTGGGTCAAATGGTAATTGCAGTTCTAGGTCCTTGAGGAATCGCCACACTGTCTTCCACAGTGGTTGAACTAATTTACACTCCCACCAACAGTGAAAAAGCATTCCTGTTTCTCCACATCCTCTCCAGCATCCGTCGTTTCCTGACTGTTTAATGATTGCCATTCTAATTGGTGTGAGATGGCATCTCATTGTGGTTTGATTTGCATTTCTCTAATGACCAGTGATGATGAGCTTTGTTTCATGTTTGTTGGCCACATAAACGTCTTCTTTTGAAAAGTGTCTGTTCATCTCCTTTGCCCACTTTTTTCTTGTAAATTTGTTTAAGTTCCTTGTAGATTCTGGATATTAGCCCTTTGTCAGTTGTATAGATTGCAAAAATTTTCTCCCATTCTGTAGGTTGCCTGTTCACTCTGATGATAGTTTTTTTTGCTGTGCAAAAGCTCTTTAGTTTAATTAGGTCCCATTTGTCCAATTTATCTAATTTTTTCTAGTGAGTTTGGTGTCATATCTAAGAATCTGGCCGGGTTCTGGGCTCTCAGTTCTATACCATTGATCTGCATGCTTATCCTTCTGCTATTCTGTCTAGAGTATTGTACCTTCTGTAGCAAGTTTTGAAATTTGGAAATTGTTAGTACTCTTTGTTCTTCTTCTTTTTTAGGATTATTTTGGCTATTTGGAGTCCCTTGAAATTCAATATGGATTTTAGAATCAGTCAATTTCCAGAGAAGTCAGTTGGGATCCTGACAGGGACTGCTGCTTTTTTTTTTTTTTTGAGACGGAGTCTCCCTCTTTTGCCCAAACTGGAATGCAGTGGCGCGATCTCAGCTCACTGCAAGCTCCGCCACCTGGGTTCATGCCATTCTCCTGCCTCAGCCTCACTGAGTAGCCGGGACCACAGTCACCCACCACCACTCCTGGCTAATTTTTTGTATTTTTAGTAGAGACAGGATATGAATGAATGAATAAATGGACTCATTAATAGGGGAAACTGGGCCAACCTATAAAAAGCTTCCTCATTCCCACCTACTCTCCCAACAGCCCTGCAGTGGGAAACTGGGCAAGCTCATAGCGGCAGCTAGAAATATCACCCTTGAAAAATAACAACAATATCTGTACCTAATTGAGTGCCTATTATGTGTCCAATACTGTTCTTGGCACTTTCACACATTAGTTC
Source organism: Colobus angolensis palliatus (assembly GCF_000951035.1). NCBI lineage: Eukaryota > Metazoa > Chordata > Mammalia > Primates > Cercopithecidae > Colobus > Colobus angolensis. The sequence goes on from NW_012118599.1 coordinate 13,568,427, forward strand.
TAGTCTTTAGAACTACCCTGCAAACTGGGTATAGAGCATGGTGGTTAACCAACCAAACTTTGGAGACAAGGATTAAAATCTTGCCTCTGCTACTCTGTAACTATGTGATCTTGGGCAAGTTCTTTGAGCTTGAAGAGTCCCAAATGTGGTTAATAATAGATCCCACCTCCAAATGGCCAGCTCCTGGTACTATCACAATGTGTCCATGTTTGTCTCTTTCACCAGAGCAAAGTTCCTGAAAGTAATAGTAGAGTCTCTTTCACAGAGTTGGTGGGAGGATTAAATGAGATAATATATGAAAAAGATCTAGCAAACTGCCTGGGATATGATAGTTGCTTAATAACTCTTATTAGTATTATACTATTTTTCAGATGAAAAAACACCAGTGATGTGGCTGGACTCCAGGGTGAATGGCCATGTCAGACCCCAGAGATGCTGCATCCTTAACCTTATTCTCCCAACTCAAAGATTCTCTAGGCATGGCAGGCTATGAAGCACAGCCACAAATCAAGGTGATGAGGGCTGGGACATTAAGTGGCAACCTGGATGGACAGTAGATTAGGAGGCTCCTCTAATGCCATATCACTGCAGGAGTCACAGAACGTTGGCACAATTCAGGGAAGTCCCCCTAAGTTGAATTGACAGCCATTGTGGTGGGATAGAGACTAAAGGTTGAAATTAATTTGATATCTAGAATGTGAAGAAATTAGATATTTTGGGCATGTATAAGTTTGTGCACTGAGATTCAAACTCACAATATCAATAATACAAAGCAGTGTAAAATAAAGCCAAGTGATCAGCACAATGGCTTTTCCTGGAATTCAGAGGAGAGAGATCATCGAGAGCAATCAAAGGAGGTTTCCCTGGAGGATGGGACCTGCAACAATAATAATACTACTAATAACTATTTATGGAGGGCTTGATTCTTTATATATTATTGATACGGTTTGACTGTATCTCCACCCAAATCTCGTCTTGTAGTTTCCATAATCCCCACATGTCATGGGAGGGACCCAGTGGGAGGTAATTGAATCATGGGGGTGGTTACCTCCATGCTGTTCTCAAGATAGTGAGTTCTCACGAGATCTGATGGTTTTACAAGGGGCTTTTCCCCTTTCACTCATTTTTCTTCTCCCTGCCGCCACATGAAGAAGGACATGTTTGCTTTTCCTTCTGCCATGATTGTAAGTTTCCTGAGGCCTCCTCAGCCATGCTGAATTGAGTCAATTAAACCTCTTTCCTTTATAAATTACCCAGTCTCATGTATGTCTTCATAGCAGCAAAAAATGGACTAATACAATTACTGTCTTTTAAAATATTCACAATAAACCAGCAATATATGTAAATGCTATCATCTCCATTTCACAGATAAGGAAACTGAAGTTCAGAGAGTGTAAGTAACTTTCTCATTATCATAAAGCTAATAAGTAGTTTGAGTCAGGATTTGAACCCAGGTCTATCTCTGGTCCTATGGGAACATGACCATGGCCCGTGCCCTTTCCATGTCCTGTCCTGAAGGACCAAGCTGAAACTCAACTCCCTCCCCTTGATAGTGACATACTCAGCAATCCCCAGTGGATTTGCACAGCACTTTGAAATCACCTCCAAGTGGCCACTTCCTGGAACTATCACAATGTGTCCATGTTTGTCTCCTTCACCAGAGCAAAGTTCCTGAAAATCAGAGACGTGTCTTACTCATCTCTATCCTCATCAGTTTTGCAGTACTTGGCACTCAGTATGCAATAAAATATTGAAAAAATTGATGAAGGAAAAAATAAATATTAAATACTGTGATACCAAAAAGCATCTTTTTGTTTTTTTTTTTTAAGTGTGCCTTGAGTTTCTCATGATTTTAAACATATATTTGATATGACTTTTTTTTTCTTTTTTGAGACAGAGTTGCCCTCTGTCACCCAGGCTGGAGTGCAGTGGCGATATCTTGACTGACTGCAACCTCTGCCTCCCAGGTTCAAGTGATTCTTCTGCCCCAGCCTCCCAAGCAGCTGGAAGTACAGGTGCCTGCCACCAGGCCCAGCTCATTTTTTGTATTTTTAGTACAGATAGGATTTCACCATGTTGGACAGGTTGGTCTCGAACTCTTGACCTCAAGTGATCTGCCCGCCTTGACCTCCCAAAATGCTGGTATTACAGGCGTGAGCTACCCCACCCAGCCTGATATGACATTTTAATTTCTTTCATGATTCATGGTATTGTTGGAGAGACATCATTTACAGATATAACAGGGACTGTAAATAAACATGAAAATGAAAAAGTATAAGATAGTAAATGATAAAGTGCTAAATTGCATGGATTCTTTAATAATGCAATAGAAGTTTAGAAAATATAGAGATTGGTGTGATTTTAGGTGGTATAGGGAAAGAGAATTGAGGACAGCTTTCTGAAATGCTATATTTGTCAGTTCTAAGTTGCAAGCAACGGAAATAGATTCTGAATAATTTAAGCTACTGAGCAGTTCACAGAAACACTGGGAAACCTGGAGAACCAGGCTCAGAGCCTAAACAGATAATAACCATAACCAAACCACTCCAAAAAACAGTGTTTGGTGAAGATTCTGCTGTCCACTATATGCCACATCTCACATCACTGACACCATTAGGCCAGGGACCTGAGCTTGGCACTGCTGCTAGAGCTGCATGAAAATTGGAAGTTGCTGTCACCAGGAACACCCTTCCCTTAACTCTGCTTATTTTCGTCAGTAACTCCAGAGTCAAAGGCTAGGATAGCTGCATCTGATTGGCCCAGCCTAGGACAGTGCCAGCTCTGGCCGCAAAGGAGGCTGGGAAAGCATGGATCTGGTGTTTTCAGCATCTCTAGTGATAAGTAGGATCTGTTTCATATAAGATTCTTGGGGTCTTTTTTGTTTGTGTTTTTGAGACAGAGTCTCGATCTGTCACTCAGGCTGGAGTGCAGTGGTGTGATCTTGGCTCACTGCAATCTCTGCCTCCTGGGTTAAAGTGACTTTCATGTCTCAGCCTCAGCCTCCTAAATAGTTGGGATTACAGGTGCGTGTTACCCTGCCCGGCTAATTTTTTGTGTTTTTAGTAGAGATGGGGTTTCACCACATTTTTTTTTTCTGAGACGGAGTTTCACTCTTGTTGCCCAGGCTGGAGTGCAATGGCGTGATCTTGGCTCACTGCAACCTCCGCCTCC
>NW_012118599.1:13574802-13576712 GCF_000951035.1 Colobus angolensis palliatus
CCACGCGGTCTTCCTCCAGCCCCACTGAAGTCGGGATGCAGGAACCCCGCCCGAGAGCCCCAGGAGGGGGGGACTCTGTCGGCCTTCTTTGCCGGAGGCCGACAGACTTCTTCCCCACACCTTAGGTTACCAAAATAAACTTGCAGTTTTGCTCCTACACTTGCCTACCTGCTGGTTCTTTTGTGCTCGCTCGGCTGGTCTTAGAAAAACAAATCACTGACTATTAGTTTGGATATTCCCTACTTTTCACCCCTAGTACTGGGCCCTATTCAATATGTAGGTCTCCTTTCAACCCTTGTGTTAGGATTAATCCTGACCATATCCACCCCCAATGACAGAGCCTGCTTATAGTTTCCTTTTAGGTTTTTCTTAGAGTTAGCTTTAAGGGTTCCGTAGGTAATCTATACACTTCCCATTCACCTTTTCCCTTTCTTCTGGGGTTTCTTTTACCAGTCTCTTGATCCGAGTGTATGTGTCCAACCCGTTCAGCTGTTCCTACAGCTGTCTCAGTGATCAGGAACACTTGATAGGAAGCTTCCCAGCTTGGGTGGAGATTGTCTTCTTTAATTGCCATGCTGGAAGTGGTGACCTGTGAATTCAAGAGGCAGGGTTTGAGTTAGAAGTCTTTTTAACCTAAGGGACAATAGGGTGGAGGATATGGACAGCATATAATTTCTTTTTCTTTTTTTTTTTTTTTGAGACGGAGTCTCACTCTGTCACCTAGGCTGGAGTGAAGTGGCACAATCTCGGCTCACTGCAAGCTCCACCTCCCGGGTTCACACCATTCTCCTGCCTCAACCTCCCGAGTGGCTGGGACTACAGGTACCCTCCATCACGCCCAGCTAATTTTTTTTTTTTTTTTTTTTCTAGTAGAAACGGGGTTTCACCATGTTAGCCAGGATGGTCTCGATCTCCTGACCTCATGATCCTCCCGCTTCAGCCTCCCAAAGTGCTGGGATTACGGGCTATAATTTCTTAAAAGTTGATCTTTGGTTTCCATAGTAGGAAGGTCAGTAGTTCTGCCTAAATACAGGAATGCTTTGTAATGGTCTTAACCCAGGAGGTCTTCCTCTGGTACTGTTTTCTAACTACCTTTTTGTTTATTTTTTGGCAGGTTACACAACCCCCACACACCTGTTTAGCAAGGGTATAAGCCCCTATACACCCATAATTTTTGAGTATTGCATCACACATGGCCTGGGGACCCCAGTGACTTCCCTTAGGCAGTATGGACATTAGTTGTCTCATATGGGGTTTGTTTATCATTTCTCTTCCATTAGGGAGCACCCACCTTCCATCCTTAGTTTGAGTGGCTCCTATCTTGCCCAGTTCTTCCTCCTCCTCTTTAGAAAACTGGGGTCTTAATACCACCTTAGGGATATCTGGTATTGGGCTAAACAGTCTAACTTCTTCCTCCAGGGAGGCTTGCTTAGCAGCTTCATCTGCAAGCCTGTTCCCTACAGCTTCTGTAGTGTTTCCTTTCTGATGGCCATTTACATGAACTATGGCTGTCTCTGCTGGAAGCAGGAGGCTTTTAAAAACTTGTTTGACCAGTTCCCCATGTACTAGTTCTTTCTAGTACTATTTATTAGCCCCTGCTTTGTCCAGATTTTTTCAGAGGTGTGTATTACTCCATAGGCATATTCGGAATTAGTATATAGTGCCTTCTTGGCCTTCTAGGAGATTTAGGGCCTGGTTAAGAGCATATAATTCACAGGTTTGGGTTGACCAGCTTTGGGTAATCTACCTTAGGATTGTTTGTTTCCATTAATGACAGCATAGCTGTTGTGTCTTTTACCATCTATCACTCGGGACGACCCATCGACAAACGGCCTTATTCCATCATGTAGTGGAGTTTCTTTAAGGTCTGATCTAACTTTAGTTTGATATTCTTTTTTTTTTTTTTTTTT
>NW_012118599.1:13577047-13590976 GCF_000951035.1 Colobus angolensis palliatus
GGCTAGTTTGATATTCTATGATGGCTTCTTATTCTCCTCTCCTTTCCATGAAAAACTGGCTGGAGTTAGGTTAGGCACCTCCCCAAGGCCCATTGATCCCAGGAGGAACTTGGGGAGGCAAAGGACTGACCAGCTGGCCTCCCAGGGTGCCTTTGGCCAGGGCCTGCTGGATCTGGCTCTGGGCCAAGAGCTGCTGGTTTGAAGAGCTGCCAACCTGTGGCGCCTTCCTTGACAGGCACTCTCATGGGCAAAGGCATCCCTGGCTCTGGCCTCCCTTCCTCTTTCTTTGCTTCGAAGGCACCATCAGTCTCGTTGGCAGACCAAGAGCTGCACTGTTTTTATTCGATGCCACCCCTGCTGGTGACCCAGCAACTGCAAAGGGTCTCCAGTTTGTCCCGCTCTGGGAGGGGACTCAGTGGCTTTTTCTCCTCCTCAGCTGCAAGGATCCTCCCCCAGCCCAGCCTGGCTCTGGGAAACAAAATTTTCTTTCTTTTCCTTTTCTTTTCTTTTTTTTTTTGAGATGGAGTCTGGCTTTGTTGCCAGGCTGGAGTGCAGTGGCGCGATCTCAACTCACTGCAACCTCTGCCTCCCTGGTTCAAGCAATTCTCCTGCCTCAGCCTCCCGAGTAGCTGGGATTACAGGCACGTGCCGCCATGCCCAGCTAATTTTTGTATTTTTAGTAGAGACAAGGTTTCACCATATTGGCCAGGATGTTCTCCTGACCTCAAGTGATCACCCACCTCAGCCTCCCAAAGTGCTGGGATTACAGGTGTGAGCCACCACAGCCAGCCGGAAACAGAACTTTCATACATCCCACCTCAAAGCATCTTGGCAGACTTCTCCCCAGCATGAGCTCTCTCTTCTTCAGGGATTGCAAACCGGCATCCTTTCTCGCCTATATTGGGTTTTTAAGTTTTTCGAACTGATCCCCAGCATTTAAAAATCCTATTTCATGTAAAAAGTCAGAATTCTGGCCTCTGAGAAAACAGACAGTTTGGCAACACAGGGCCAGCACTGTAGAAACAGCCGAGCACTGAGGTCCCTTTAACAGGGTGTGCCCTCTTCAATTAGCCACAGTCCCCACCCAGCCCTGCATCCCTCCTTCTCATCTTTTGCTGGCCCTGTAGTCCTTTGAGTTTACAACCCTAGTTCTGATCTTCCTTATGTAGCCTGCCAGCCCTTCTGCAGACGTACTGACAGCTGCCCCTGGTGGACAACAGCAAAACCTTAATGGTCATCTCATCCATTTACCCTTCCATAATGTGAATCCTCTCTATCACCCCCTGACAAACAGTCATCTGTTTGTTTGTTTTTTTCCGATGGAGTCTCGCTCTGTCACCAGGCTGGAGTGGAGTGCAGTGGCAACATCTGGGCTCACTGCAACCTCTGCCTCAGCCTCCCGAGTAGCTGGGACTACAGGCACATGCCACCACACCCAGCTAATTTTTGTATTTTTGGAAGAGATGAGGTTTCACCACGTTGGCCAGGATGGTCTTGATCTCTTGACCTCATGATCTGCCGGCCTTGGCCTCCCAAAGTGCTGGGATTACAGGTGTGAGCCACCATGCCCGGCCTGCCATCTGGTCTTCGTTGTAGGCAACCCATTACTCCTCAATCAGCCTGATCCTAAACTCTCCTTCATATCCCTTTCTCACTTGCATTGCCCAGTTCCTGGGCTCTGTCCCTCCTCAGTGGCCACACTGTACCCTTTCCCTGTACCTCCTTGTTGCTTGAACCTCTAGAACTTTCCCCTAGCCCTGCCAACCTCTCTGTATCCTCTCATGTCTTCTTGTACTCTTTCTTCCTTTTACATTATTTGTCTCCCCAGTCTCACCTTCTGTGTCTTTCTTTGGTCTCTTTCTCTCTCTTTCTTGCTCATTTTTCTTCTTCTATCTCTCTGTCTGTGTCATCCCCAGTTTCCTTTCTCCCTCATACTCAGTTTCTTCCTCTTTCTGTCTCTGGGCATGAGCTGAGCCGTGCTGTGCCCTGGCTCCCCATTTTCTGTCTGCAAAGATGAACAGCTCTGACTCTCTTCTTTTTCTCTGGGCACCAGCGCACCTGCATAGTGTCTTACACAGTCCACCCTGTCTCAGCTGCTTAGTCTGGTGGCTCCCACACACACAGCTGCGTGGCCGGCTCTCCCTTGCCTTCAGGGTCAGCAGCTTAACTCCTCTCTCTCTCTGGCCCTCTATATTTGCCGTTTCCTCCCCTTTCTCTTTCCAATTTTCTTTCTTTCTTTTTCTCTTTCTCTGTAGCAGGACGAACTGCAGACAAAACTCCTCAGACACCAAGTTAAAGATGGAAGGAGTTTATTCGGCCAGGAACATCAGCAAGACTCCTGTCTCAAGAGCTGACCTCCCCAGAGCGAGCAATTTCTTTCCCTTTTAAGGGCTCACAACTCTAAGGGGGTCTGCGTGAGAGGGTAGTGATTGACTGAGCAAGCAGGGGGTACATGACTGAGGGATGCATGCACCGGTCGGTAATCAGAATGAAACAGAACAGGACAGGGATTTGTACAGTGCTCTTCCGTACAATGTCTGGAATCTATAGATAACATAACCAGTTAGGTCAGGGGTTGATCTTTAACTACCAGGCCCAGGGCATGGCGCCGGGCTGTCAGCCTGTGGATTTCATTTCTGCCTTTTAGTTTTTACTTCTTTTTTCTTTGGAGGCAGAAATTGGGCATAAGACAATATAAGGGGTGGTCTCCTCCCTTATTCCCCCTCTTTGAGACTCTCGCTCATTTTATTAGTGGGAGTTCTCACCTTCATTTTCACTACCTATGTCTTTTTGCATGACAGATCGATAGTGATTTATGTAGTACACTTGTGCTGAAGCATTCTGGTGAACTAGAGTAGTGATGAAAGCTTTTACTATTTGAATGAGTACAGGTAGTAAATAAGGGATCAGTAAGCAGGTTCCTCTTACTACTATAATTTTTATTATAAGAGTTTTAAATCCTCCTAGTACTGGGAACCATTTTCAAACATGATCTCAGGATCAAATCTATGCCACACTTGTACAGGCACATGTGCCAGTTTCATCATGTCCTTAACTATATCTTCAACTACTTGCCCCTGATCATCTATGTGCAGGCAGCGATTGGTAAGGTTAAATTTTGTACAGACTTGTCTTTCAGCTGCTAGCAAGTAGTTGAGAGTCAATCTATTTTGATAGACAGTATTTCTCATCTGAGTTTCTTGCCGGGCCGGAACAGTCAAGGTTTTACCAGTTTTATTAGTGATGACTTCCAAGACAGCTTGCAACCATATGATTTGGTTGAGCATGTAAATGGGGGTCCGGTATCCCCATGAACCATCTTGTGCTCAAGTGGCCGGCTGATAGTATTGTATAATTTTTTGCAGGAGGCTGTTTATCATCTTTTTAATTATCTATGGCTATGCTTCGTTTTTTGCGGGAAGCAGACAGGGAAGCCCAGGATTTCACCTGTTTTTATGGGCAGTAGGAAGAAAGATGGTTTAATAGTGCAAATAACACAACTGCCTGTCTACTGGTCAGGCAGCTTAGTGTAGGCTCTATGTCCACATATCCAGTGTAGCCCAGTGGGGGCCGTCCAGTCCCAGTGGGATTCTGGGTGGGCCTAAATGGTCTGCAACTTTGTAAATTTACTGAATGGATTTTTCTCTGTGTGGTTTGAACTCCACCATGCAGTCTTCCTACAGGAAGGGTGAAGTCCTTTGCCACTCTTGCTATACAGTATTGTCTAATGATTGAGGCTTTTAGGACCTAGAAGTGATCAGGGTGATTTTTTGGGCCAGGAATTCATCAGGAACTGGGTCTGTAGGTACTAATTCTTGGGCTTTCTATGGCCATTGATTTTGTATTACAGTTCCTCCACATACATAACATGAAGTGACATTGAGAGACTGGGCTACATGCTTGGCTAATTGCAAAAACAAATTTCTTGTTTTTCCTGGAATTTCTGGTACTGGCACATTTAGTTTATCTTAGAAGGTTTGAAATACTGGCTCAGGAGAGTGTTTATAAACTTTTTCTCAAACCACGATACTTACTTGAAGATCCAGCTCCATCAGTTTTTAGGGTTACACATTCCCCTTTTTTCTAGCAAGGATTAAGGGGGTTGGTTATTACTAGTTCTAAGGGGTTACACTGACCACTGGTACAGGAAGGGCCACTTTTTCTTTGCTGAAGGTGGACAGGATTTTTTTCATTTTTTTATTCAAGTAGCCTAAATGACACAAGACCAGTATCTACATTTATTTTCACACAGTCCTAATTCATGATAAATATACTTATTTTCTGCCATATAGCCTCTTTCCTAATTAAGAGAACCACATCCTATGTTTAACTTATTAGTGACAGCACAGCATCAAATTTTAAGGTGACTTGTTTGGGTACCTCTTTTTTTTCTGTTTTGGCTAACACTTTACTTGTATTGTTTATGAGCTCCCACCGGTCTTCAGTTCTTAATTTTATTTTAAAAACTGTGGTCATGGGAGGCTTAGATGGGTCATAACATACATTAGGTTGGTCATTTCCTGGGCTACATACCTTGTATAGAATAACATTATACAAACACATTCTTTTTAGAGTTCCAGTACACTTATAATCACCGTAAAATAATAGGAACGTAGCAACCTTTTGTCCTACCTCAGTGACTTGATGTATACACCGGGAACAGCCCTCAGTCTGAGGAAGGTAGGTTGAAGTCCTTACCGTACAAGTCCAAATTTTAAGGAAAAGGAGTCCCGCCACGAGTTTCCTCATGCTTTGGCCATGCGTGGACCAGTCAGCTTCTGGGTGTGACTGGAGCAGGGCTTGTCATTTTCTTCAGAGTCACTTTGCAGGAGTTGGCGAAGCTCCTCCCGTCCACGTACAGCTCCCGGGCTACTGATGTTTAAGGATGGTCTCAGGGGTTGGGCCCACTAGAATAAACTGAGTCTAATACCTCTACACAGTTATGTTCAACTGGGCTCTCTGATAACGAGAGCAAGGTGATGGGGTTTAGGGTATCGTAAACTTCAGTGGTTATGCGGGGATTTTCACAGAGCAAGCTTTGGTATCTAGTTAGTTTAGCATTCGTTGACTAATGATGTCCTTGGGTATTTGTTAAAGTCACCACACCATGGGGGGACTTTATGTTTAGGTTTTGCCTAAGAGTTAGCTTATCTGCTTCTTGTGCTAACAGGGCCGGTTGCTGCCAGGGCCCTTAGACATGGGGGCCAGCCTTTGGAAACCCTGTCTAGTTGTTTTGAGAGATAGGCCACTGGCCTTGGCCAGGGCTCTACAGTCTGGGTTAAAACTCTGCCATTTTTTCTCTTTCTGACACATAAGTTGTAAAGGGTTTTGTCAGGTCAGGTAGCCCCAGGGCTGGGGACAACATGAGTTTTTCATTTAACTCATGAAAAGCTTGTTGCTATTGGTTGTAATAGATGTAGTTTATCTAATGTACATTTTTATTAACTGTCACCCACTAAAATATTGACTTAAATCCTGTAGCTGTTTGATTTCAAGCTTTAAATTGATCTGGTGTTCCTTGTGGGGCTCCAATTGCATCTAAATGGATGTGAGAGTTGAAAGACCCATAAGGGGCTTCTCTTGCTTTATGATGTCTTATTTTTTCTCCCTCTGGTTGATGAAATGCCAGGGTGAAAGGGATAGCCAAATGGACTAAAGCACAAGTGCCACTCTAGTTATTTGGCAGAGTGCCCAGTAAAGGTCCACCACAATACCACCACACATCCACTCAGGGATGAACAAGGGCTGACTGATTGATAAGCTCTTGAAAATTCTTAAGCTCATTGCATCCCTTCAGGTCTCCAAGGAATGCTAAGTTTCTTCCCTGTCGTGAGAGACACAAAGTGTTGGGACTCCCAGAGTGTTGGGAGACGGAAGCTGGATGGCCCTCGGGGGCTGACCCGCAGGGTGCCAGACTTTGGGATACAGCAGAGAGAGCTTGGCATGACTTACTACTTCAGGCTGTAGAATCCTGGAAAAGAGCTACCATGCAGCCTATGCCTGGTCGACTGGGGGACCACCTTAGTGGAAGGGGGACAATCTGGGCCTCTGGCCTGCCATGTGCACAAGCATAACAATTGCTTTTGTTTAACGTGCAGATGGAATATTTGATTCATTTTAACCAGGCATTTGCATCTTGGTATTCTGTCTTAATTGCTAAAGTTTGTTTTAAGTCTTTAACTTCTATGATCCTCTAGTAAAATGAATGTATGATTTTAGGAAATTACAAAAACCGGTTGGGGCAGTCCATCCTTGCTCTTTAGTGGTCCACAGAATGTTGGACCAACTATGGCATAAAAGCTTTACACTGGGGGGCAAGACTCCTGGTTGGCACTGGGGTCTTTATCAAAATCTCCCCGGATTAAATGGTCCTAGTTTACTAATGCCCAGTCTGAGGAGAGTCAGGAGGGACAGAAGTACTTTTCTGAAGTAGAAAGCTGTCTTTGACTTGGCAAGTCTCCACAGGGTTTAACAAGGCAAGCATTAAATGCAATAGTTTGAGGCAAAATTGACTTGGTTATGTTAATAACTAGATGGTGGCCGGGCGCGGTGGCTCAAGCCTGTAATCCCAGCACTTTGGGAGGCCGAGATGGGTGGATCACGAGGTCAGGAGATCGAGACCATCCTGGCTAACCTGGTGAAACCCCGTCTCTACTAAAAAATACAAAAAAAAAAAACTAGCCGGGCGAGGTGGCGGGTGCCTGTAGTCCCAGCTACTCGGGAGGCTGAGGCAGGAGAATGGCGTAAACCCGGGAGGCGGAGCTTGCAGTGAGCTGAGATCCGGCCACTGCACTCCAGCCTGGGCGACAGAGCGAGACTCCGTCTCAAAAAAAAAAACAAACTAGATGGTTAGCAATAGCACGAGGAGAGAAGAAAGAGTAATAGAACAGATGAAAAGAGTCAAATTTTTCTTAGCATTAGTTTAGTAGGGTTTTCCCCTGGGACTATGGCCCATGACTCTGGAGGGGGTGGCGCTTTCTTAACTCAGGTGTGATGAGTCCATCCTTTTTGCTGTACGAACAGCAGCCTTGGTGGTTAGCAGCACAAGGTAGGGTCCTTCCCAGGCTGGCTCGAGTTTTTCTTCTTTACACCTTTCGATGAGAAAGTGATCTTCAGGCTAGTGCTGGTTTACTGGAAATTCTAGGGGTGGTACATGTGCTAAAAGACTTTCAGTTTTTGAGGGAAAGGAAAGTGGAAGATAAACCAAGTATATAATTTTTAAGAAATTGACCTTTTGTTTTAAATGTGGGGACCTTGGCAGTAGACTTTATAGTCTTTAGTGCCTTTTTACTGAGAAATTTCCTTTAGCACCTATTTTTATTAGTTTTTAAACCAAAGAAAACCAAATACTATTTTACATTTAATAATGCTTTTTGTATGATTTTTATACCAGATAAGCTAAATTTTACCTTTATATTAGTGTGTTAATGTTAAACCTAATTTTAATAAAACCTTGTAGACATATTTGTCTAATTTTTAATGTTTGACCATAAGGTAAGATTTTAGAGAGTCTTTTTAACCTTTTATAATTTTTGCTAAAGAGCAGGTTGGTGCTTTAGAAAAACCTGCTATGCTTTTATTTTAATGTCCAGTTTACAGAAAAATTGGATAATACCTCTTTAACTTTAGCCAATGTTTACACACAGAATTTTCTTTCCAATTAATATTTTAAAACTTGATTAAACCTTTAAAACAAAATATACATATTTTAAACCTTTTAATGTAGGTAAAAATTTATATTCTTATGCCTCCTTATAATTCTTTCATCAAAGGTATATTTTACTTTTCTTATACACCTTACACATAAGCTGTTTTTTGTTTTTGTTTTTGTTTTTTTAGTTTTACATTCAGGAGGCCTAGTTACTTTTAAATTATACATTTCTTGCATAAATTTTTTTATAACATTTTTCTCTTTCACGACTTTTGCAGACAATTCTTCGACATGCTTTTAACTTTCTGACTTATTACAAATATTTCTTTCTTTAAACAACCAGTTAATTTATTTCAGGACAAGAATTGACCATATAATACTCTTTTTATATAAATTCTGCCCCCCCTTTTTTTCCTTCTTTTTTTTCTAACAGAATACCCTCATACTTTAATATTTTTGAGTTAGTAAGCTACTTTTTTGCTTTTTGGATTTAGGATAGTTCTGAACTGAACTAGTGAGGTGTGCTCACAATGAGGTTTCCTCTAAATTTTTTTTTTTTTTTTAACTTTTTTCTGTTAGTAAAGCAGTTGCTGCTACAGATTGAATGCATTTAGGCCCATCTCGGGTTACTGGGTTAAGGATTTTTGATAGGAAGGCATCAGTGCTTTTGGATATGCCCTTGTTTACACTGACAACAAAGTGGTATTGGAGTGTTATAGGGTTATAGACAATACCTTCAATTATCAATTACACGTTTTAAATTTACTTTGGCTTTTAAAGGAATAGGGTACACTTTTTTTTCTTAATTACTTGTATATATCTCTCTTTCTCTCTTTCTTTCTCTCTTTGACTTTGTCTCTCTCTCTTTGACTTCCCTTTTGCCTCTGTCTCTTCCTCTCTCTCTTCTCTGTCTCTCTCTATCTCTGCCTCGCTTATGCTGCAGTTCTGTCAACCACTGTGGAGAGATCTAAAACCAGCTGTAACCAAGAGTCTATATACGGAAACTGGTCTGGGTGCCCTGGCTTTACAGGTTACCTTGTGCCATACCTTTGAAACAAGGGACCTGTCCAGGCTTCCTTCTGATGGCCAACCCACCTCTAATGCTGGCCAGTCTATTTTATACAAAGTTTTAAGTTTTCCTGGTGTCATAGTACTCCATAGTCTCCCTTAAATCCTTTCTTGAAATTTTTCAACATAGTTCCTAGTAGGGTGGGCTTATTTGTGCCTGACCCATGCTTCTTCGAGAGAAAACACTACGCTTACACCACACACACACCACAAAACAAAGTACGGGTAAAAAGGGCACACACACACTTTTGTGGTTTACACCAAACCAAAATCAAAACCAAAATCAGAGTATCTAGAAATCCAAGCCAGGTCAAAACCAAAACCAAAGCATCAAGCAATCCAAGTCAAGTCAAAAACAAAGACCAAAGTGCCAGTACAGGCACATGATGGGTGATCAGGCCACGCTTCCACTCAAATGGAGTAGGTAAGTTCCTAAGACCAGCCCTAAAGCAATTTAAACCAAGTCAAAACCAAAACCAAAGTGCTGATAAAGGCATGCCATGGGTGATCAGGCCATGCTTCTACTCAGATGGAATGGGCAAATTCCCAAGACTGGTTCTGTCAAGCAATTCAAACTGAGAGGTGACAATGTGCTAGCAGCTCTCACTCTGAGTGCCTCCTCGGCCTCAGCATCCACTCTGGCGGCGCTTGAGGAGCCCTTCAGCCTGCCACAGCACCGTGGGAGCCCCTCTCTGGACTGGCTGAGGCTGGAGCCTCCTCTCTCTACCTGGGGGGAGGTGTGGAGGGAGAGGCGCAGGCGGGAACCGGGGCTGCCCTCCCGGGCCAGTGTGAGTTCTGGCGGGCATGGGCGCAGGCTCGGTGAACCACGCACAGGGAGTGGCCAGCCAGCACCGCTGGCCCAGGGCAGTGAGGGGCTTAGCACCTGGGCCAGCAGCTGCAGAGGGTGCGCCAGGTCCCCCAGCAGTGCTGGCCCACCAGTGCCGCACTCAAATTCTCGTTGTGCTTTAGCTGCCTCCCGGCGGGGCAGGGCTCAGGACCTGCAGCCCGCCATGTCTATAATCCCCTACTGAGGTGGGCTCCCCTGCCACCGAGCCTCCCCAGTGGGTGCCGCCCCGTGCTCCGTGGCGCCTGGTCCCATCCACAGCTCCACCTGCAGCCCAGGTGCAGGATCCACTGGGTGAAGCCAGCTGGGCTCCTGAACCAGATGGGGACTTGGAGAACTTTTATATCTAGCCAGAGGATGGTATGTGCACTAATCAGCACTCTGTGTCTAGCTCAGGGTTTGTAAATACACCAATCAGTACTCTGTGTCTAGCTCAAGGTTTGTAAATACACCAGTTGGTACTCTGTATCTAGCTAACCTAGTGGGGACTTGGAGAACTTTTCTGTCTAGCACTCTGTGTCTAGCTCAAGGATTGTAAATGCACCAATCATCACTCTGTGTCTAGCTCAGAGTTTGTGAAAACACCAACTGGTACTCTGTATCTAGCTAACTCTATATCTAGCTAACTAGCACTCTGTGACTCAGTCTAGCTCAAGGATTATAAACACACCAGTCGGCACTCTGTGTCTAGCTCAGGGTTTGTAAATACACCAATCAGTACTCTGTGTAGAGCTCAAGGTTTGTAAATACACCAATTGGTACTCTGTATCTGGTTAATTCTGTGTCTAGCTAACTAGTACTTTGTGACTCTGTCTAGCTCAAGGATTGTAAACACACCAATCAGCACTCTGTCAAAACAGACCAATCAGCAGGATGTGGGTGGGGTCAGATAAGGGAATAAAAGCAGGCTGCCTGAGGTAGCAGTGGCAACCCCTTTGGGTCCCCTTCCACACTGTGGAAGCTTTGTTCTTTCGCTCTTTGCAATAAATGTTGCTGCTGCTCACTCTTTGGGTCCACGCTGCCTTTATGAGCTGTAACACTCACCACGAAGGTCTGCAGCTTCACTCCTGAAGCCAACGAGACCACGAACCCACTGGGAAGAATGAACAACTCCAGATGAGCTGCCTTTAAGAGCTGTAACACTCACCATGAAGGTCTGTAGCTTCACTCCTGATGGCGAGACCATGAACCCACCAGAAGGAAGAAGCTCCAGACACATCTGAACGTCTGAAGGAACAAACTCCAGACACACCATCTTTAAGAACTGTAACACTCACCGCGAGGGTCCGCAGCTTCATTCTTGAAGTCAGTGAGACCAAGAACCCACCAATTCCGGACACAAAACCAAGTCAAAACCAAAACCAAAACCAAACCAAAGTGCCAATAAAGGCACGCCAAGGGTGATCAGGCCACATTTTCACTCAAATGGAGCGGGCAAGTTCTCAAGACTAATCTTACCAAGTTTCAGATGTCTGAACTCCAAGTACCAGTTCCTTCCCGGTGTTCAGCCACTGCACTGATCCTCCATAGGGGCCTGCCACACACTGTTCTGGCGAGGCGTTCCACCGGGGCAAATGCCTACCTGGGAGTGCTTTCAGGATCCGCCTTGCTTGAGCTGGTCAGAGTCGCCCGCAGGGATGTTCCACAGGTCAGGCTTAAACCGACTAAGGAGCTTCCTCGACTCTCCACCAATCACCTCGCTTCCTGGTCAGGGAACCAAGAAATGTAGCAGGACGAGCCACAGACAAAACTCCTCAGACACAGAGTTAAAGAAGGAAGGAGTTTATTCAGCCGGGAGCATTGGCAAGATTCCTGTCTCAAGAGCCAAACTCCCCAAGTGAGCAATTCCTGTCCCTTTTAAGAGCTCACAGCTTTAAGGGTGGTCCATATGAGAGAGTTGTGATTGATTGAGCAAGCAGGGGGTACGTGATTGGGGGCTGAATGCACCAGTTGGTAATCAGAATGAAACAGAACAGGACAGGGATTTTTACAATGCTCTTCCATACAATGTCTGGAATCTATAGATAACATAACTGGTTAGGTCAGGGGTCAGTCTTTAACTACCAGGCCCAGGGCACAGCCTGGGCTGTCAGCCTGTGGAATTCATTTCTGCCTTTCAGTTTTTACTTCTTTCTTTGGAGGCAGAAATTGGGAATAAGACAATATGAGGGGTGGTCTCCTCCCTTATCTCCCTTTCTTTTTACAAAAACCTTCTGAGTTTCCCTCAATTATTGCTTAATTGGTTTTTCATTCCATCCATCAATCTTTTGTGGTTTCTTAGGACTATCAGCCCAGCTTTTAGTCACAAAATTAATCTTTAAAAAGCCTTGCCCTACTGGATCCTCTGGATTTCTCATATGATCCCTGAGCCTCTGCAGAAATGCCGAGGGGGTCTCCTCTTTTTCTTGTTGGATCTCAAATGCTTTCAAGACATTTTGTGTTCTATGAATGGACTTTTTAATCTCTATAATTATTCATTCCCTCAGGTCCTGCATTTGGGCCTGATCTCTGGGGTTATTGTTATCCTATCTGTGATTTGCTTTTGGGAATTTCTGCTCAGCTAGCAGGACTCCTTGCCCAGGAGGATGCTGTCTCTCCCAAATGGTTATGGCTGCCCTTCTAATCATTCCCCTGTCTTCCCCAGTAAATGGAATATATTCATGATTGACATCATCTCAGCCCAAGTATAAAAATTGGATCCTAAAAATTGATCTAGCTGCTCTGCTAAACTGAGGGGATCTTCCAAGAGTGGCCTCATTTCCTTTTTAAAATGTATAACCTCAGTATTTGTTAGAGGCATACTCACAAATCCAACTTCTCCCTGTCCCACAAGGAATTCTCTAAGACGGTACATATTAGACATCCACTGTTTAGAAGAAATGGGGAAATTCTCGTCGTCCTTCTTACATTGTTCTACTTCTTTCCTTAAGTTTGGATAAGGATTTAAGGGAGCACTGGGTTTAGCTCCTTCATGACCCTCAGATTCCTCTTCCTCCAGTCTTTCTGTTGCCCCAATCTCTCTGTCCTCTACTTTGTGAGATGTATGGAACCCCAGGGCTTTTCGTTGGGTGAGGGCTCTTTACTATGCTCTTTTTTTTTCTCTTTAAGAGGGAATATGGGGTTATTCACTAATCCAACAAAGAGCATAACCCATCTCCTCTTGTGAGGATGGGGTTTCATCATTTACATACAGAATTAAAGCTTGGCACACCCAATCTGCATCTGAGCCAAGCTTAGGCCAAAAGACCCAAGACTGATGAGTGGGCTCTTCGGGCCAGATAAAACAGCAATACTTTATCATCTTTTGCTTTTCCTTCTCCCTGGTTTGAGGATTATCCTTTCAAACCTGCAACATTCTCCCCAAAGGACTATCTGGGAGAATGTCATAAGGGATGTTTCTAGTTCCCTCTTTCCTTTGTTCCCTAGGCTTAGATTTCCTGTTTCCCATTTTCAGTTAGTCTTTGTGTCTGAACTTTTCCCTGTATACTCAGTCCCCCTTACTGGAGGTTTCTTACACACCCTGAGACCTCTGAAAATGCCCCACCACCAAGAGAGTACTTACAGTCCCGTTTTCCCATTGAGGCTTGTGCATGAGGTTATCTGGTTGCCGCGGTGCCTGCTTTTCTCCCTGTGTCACTTTTGTTATCTCCTGTATCACGGTTTGTCTGTGGCTTCTGTGGGGAGCCGGGACATCCAGACAGAGCAATCCACATAAATCAAGTGGGGTGCGTCTCCCCTTTCCATGCAGGCACAGAGATCCCCGTATGGCCACCAGATTGTGAAAAACAAACTCACCCTTCCAAACCCGAAGAATGGACTTGAAGACTTGGAGAACAGCAAAAGTGAGACTTTTAATGATGGTCTTGCAAGATCGGGTGTCTGATAGGCAGGCACACCCGGTACAGTTTTTTTTTTTTTTTTTTCTTGAGACAGAGTCTTGCTCTGTCACCCAGGCTGGAGTGCATTGGCACAATCTTGGCTCACTGCAACTTCCACCTCCTGGGTTCAAGCGATTCTCCTGCCTCAGCCTCCCACCAGTACAGTTTTAACAAGCAATTTAACCCCTAGTGCGCAGCTGCCTCCCCCGGTTCCTCACAGACTGAGTACTATGGGGTCACAATCTTCCTGGAGGTTGCCTGTGATTGTTGGGTAGGGCTTTAGGTGTTTTTTTTTTTGGGGGGGGGTTGTCTTGCTGCATTTTATTGCAGCCCACAATGCATTGCAATCCTAGTTAGTTCAAGGGCTCTTTAAAGGTTTGACTTAATGACCTAGGTAGCTAGACAGGCTGATAAGAACAGACAAAGTGAGCTAGTGAACTTTTTTTTTTTTTTTGAGACGGAATCTCGCTCTGTGGCCCAGGCTGGAG
>NW_012118599.1:13591389-13591903 GCF_000951035.1 Colobus angolensis palliatus
GGTGAAACCCCATCTCTACTACAAATACAAAAAAATTGCCAGACGTGGGGGCGGGCGCCTGTAGACCCAGTTACTTGGGAGGCTGAGGCAGGAGAATGGCATGAACCCGGGAGGCGGAGCTTGCAGTGAGCCAAGATCGCGGCACTGCACACCAGCCTGAGAGCCCGAGTGACAGAGTGAGACTCCGTCTCAAAAAAAAAAAGGAATAAAACTTCTTTGGTTTGGGTGAAGGCAACTAAGGGGGTTAGGGGCGGAGGCCAACAAGCAGGTGTTGCTATCCAAGCAGGGGCCTAGAATGTCCTGTTTCTTCTGCAGTTTGCTGACCAAAGCTGATTCAAGGCACTTCATCTTGGAAATGGACCACTGTATACATTTTTCCTTCAGGAGGAAAGAAGGAAGGAAGGAAGAAAAGAAGGAAAGAAGGAAGGAAGGAAGGAAGGAAGAAAAGAAGGGAGGGAGGAAGGAAGGAAGAAAGGGAGGGAGGGAGGGAGGAAGAAAGAGGGAGGAAGGGAGG
>NW_012118599.1:13592488-13594545 GCF_000951035.1 Colobus angolensis palliatus
GCCAACAATTTATTTTTATACTCATATGTCAAGGGTTGTTTCCTCCCTAACACCAAATACATGGTCATTTTCAACACCAATTTTCCAACCCTCTGATTCTCTCACACTGGTTGGGCACCCAACAATTCAATTCAATTCTGACACTAACTGCTGGAGTTAGTGCAGAACCCATAGGTTAAGAGCTCAGTCCCACAATATTGCCCCCACTTCAGATGCCAGTCACAAATACTGGATCCCCAGGATACCCACAGTTCGGATTGACTTGGCTACAAAAGTCAGGTGTAGCCACGACCTCCCTGCCCCTTAGGTTTGATAATTCGCTAGAAGACTCACAGAACTCAGCAAAGCACTTTACTTCCTATTGATGGTTTAGTATAAGTGATACTCAGGAACAGCCAAATGGAAGTGATGCATAGAGCAAGATGGTGTGGGCGGGGTGAGTAATGCTTTTATGTCCTCTCTGGGGACATCAGCCTCCCAGAACCTGATTGTGTTCACCAACCCAGAAGCTTATATCAAATGTCATTGTTCAAGATTTTTTATAGAGCTCAATCTCCGGTCCCTCTGCCCACCTCCCCCATGTCAGTGTGTGGGGCTGAAAGTTCCAACCCTCTATTCACATGTTTGGCCCCTCTGGTAGTAACTCTGTATTTAACATGTAATCTGGAACTGCCACACTATTTACTAAAGTGGCTGCACCATTTTACACTCCCACCAGCAATGTATGAAGGCTCTCATTTTGCTACATCCTGACCAACACTTGCTTGTGTCTTTTTAATTTTAGCCATCCTAGTGGAGTGATGAGCTTATGGCTTTGATTTGCATTTCTTTAATGACTAATGATGTTTATTGAGCATCTTGCATGTGTTTAGTGGCCATTTGTAGGTCTTCTTTGGAGAAAGGACTTCAAATTGTTAGGATATGTTTATTTCTAATTAACATGTATACAATGAGTATAGTCCTTTAGGGTCTTAGCTTTATTAAGGGTGTCTTATTTTAGAATCCCTACTTTGGGAAGACCTTGGCTTTGATCCAGGGGTCTCAAAATCCAGTGCTCCAGTTCACCTGGTTTGGCAATCCTCTAGAAGTGAAAGCTGCTCCAGTGGTCTGTCTCTCTGGTTTTCTGCCTTTATGCAGCTTCTTGTCTGAACATTCTTCACTTTCTTCCTAACTCATACATGCATTCAAGGAGATATTTTCCTCTATTATAACCAGCATTTTAGTTGTTTTGAGTGGGAAGGTTCAAACCTGAAACCTACTTCACCATGTTACCAGAAATATAAGTTGAATTTCTTAGAATTTTAAAAATCTCTTCTATTTCTTTTGTTTTAAATAAATTTATTAAGGTGTAATTTACATATAAAAATTCACCAGTTAAATGTATAGTTCAACGTATAGACCCATGTAACTAACCACCACAAGCAATCCATAAAACATTCTATCATCCCAAAAGGTCTCCTTATGCCCCTTGGTAGTCAATCCCCTACTTTACCTCCAGTTCCAGGCAACTGTTATCTGCTATTATTGTATATGACTTCTGCCTTTTCTGAAATGTCTTTCTTTCTTTTGGTCTCACTCTGTCGCCCACGTTGGAGTGCAGTGGCATGATCTCGCCTCACTGCAACCTCTGCCTCCCAGGCTCAGGTGATCCTCCCACCTCAGCCTCCCAAATAGCTAGGACCACAGGCATGCACACCACACTCGGCTAATTTTTTTGTCTTTTTTGTAGAGATGGAGTTTCACCACGTTGCCCAGGCTGGTCTTGAACTCCTGGACTCAAGTGACCTGTCCACCTTGGCCTCCCAAAGTGCTGGGATTGCAGGTGTGAGCCACTGCACCAGGTCTGGAATTTCTTATTTATTTATTTTTATTTTATTATTTATTTATTTGAGATGGAGTTTTGCTCTTATTGCCCAAACTGGAGTGCAGTGGTGTGATCTCGGCTCACCGCAACCTCCATCTCCTGGGTTCAAGTGATTCTCCTGCCTCAGCCTCCCGAGTAGCTGGGATTACAGGCATGCACCACCACACCCAGCTAATTTTGTATTTTTAGTAGA
>NW_012118599.1:13595220-13595547 GCF_000951035.1 Colobus angolensis palliatus
CCATAGACATGTGCCACCATGCCAGGCTAATGTTTAAATTTTTCTGTAAAGACAGAATCTCACCATGTTGCCCAGGCTGGTCTTGAACTTTTGGGCTCAAGTAATCCTCCCACCTCGGCCTCCCAAAGTGCTAGAATTACAGGCATAAGCCATCATGCCTGACCATATTCTCTATTAAATAAAAGCCTTCCATCTCTTTCTTAATTTCAGCCAGTTAAACTGGGATCTAAAGGCTTGAATTTGGCCGGGCGCGGTGGCTCAAGCCTGTAATCCCAGCACTTTGGGAGGCCAAGACGGGCGGATCACAAGGTCAGGAGATCGAGACCA
>NW_012118599.1:13595993-13597515 GCF_000951035.1 Colobus angolensis palliatus
GGGGTTTCACTGTGTTGGTCAGGCTGGTCTCAAACTCCTGGCTTCAAATGATCTGCCTATCTTGGCTTCCCAAAGTGCTGGGATTACAGGTGTGAGCCACTGTGCCCAGAAAATAAACCTATTGTTCTTATTACTTTTCTTACTGATTAATTATTTGATTTATTTTTATTGCCCTAATAATAGTGTGCTAATCAATATTTCTATGTTTCTTTTTCTTTTCTTTTCTTTTTTTGAGATAGATTCTCACTCTCTTATCCAGGTTGGAGTGGAGTGGCATGATCTCAGCTCACTGTAACCTGCAGCTCCCAGGTTCAAGCAGTTCTCCTGTCTCAGCCTCCTGAGAAGCTGGGACTACAGGTGGGCACCACCATGCGGGCTAAGTTTTTGTATTTTTAGTAGAGATAGGGTTTCACCGTATTGGTCAAGCTGGTCTCGAACTCCTGACCTGATCCACCCACCTTGGCCTTCCAAGGTGCTGGGATTACAGGCGTGAGCCACTGCACCCGGCCCAGTATTTCTATGTTTCTGAATACTTATAGTATTCATACTGTCTCCTCAAATGAGAAGAGAATGATTGGCATGATGGAAAACATAAAGACCCCTAACTCTGCTAGGTCTTTTATTTTCAAAAAGAAATTAAGTCCGGCCTCATTTAAACTGCTGACAAACAATGAGAATAATTGTGAAAGAA
The DNA here is from genome assembly GCF_000951035.1 of Colobus angolensis palliatus. NCBI lineage: Eukaryota > Metazoa > Chordata > Mammalia > Primates > Cercopithecidae > Colobus > Colobus angolensis. The sequence continues at coordinate 13,596,685 of NW_012118599.1, forward strand.
GCTCCCTCCAGAGGTGAAAAAGCATGAGAATTGTTTACATTTATAATAGTAGTGAGGTTACAAAACTATACAATCACATCTGCTAAGAAAACACAGTTTTCTATGTCAGGATTTGTTGGAGGATTTTTGTGTGCTTGTGAAAGCTGGATCCAGGGGACATGTAAACAATTTTGGCTGGCAGTTTGGCCCTATGATTAATGGACACCAAACAGACAAATACAGAATTAAATCTAAGAAAACACAGAACAGTAAGTACTACATCTACTAGAAAGGCTTACATTAAAAAGAAAACCTGACAGTACCAATATTTGGCAAGAATCCGGAGCAGGTATAGTGCTTACACACTGTTGGTGTATGAAGTTCAAGAATCAGAAAAACTGATCAAGGATATTAGAAGTCAGAAGAATGGTTACATCTATTTTGAGAGAGTGTTAGTGAAAAGTAAGGGATGCCACACATGGTGGCTCACACGTGTAATCCCAGCATTTCGGGAGGCTGAGGTGGGAGGATCACTTGAGCCCAGGAGTTTGAGACCAGTCTGAGCAACATAGAATACCCCATGTCTCTCTCTCTCTCTCTCTTTTTTGAGATGGAGTCTCACTCTGTTGCCCAGGCTGGAGTGCAGTGGCTCGATCTCAGCTCACTACAACCTCCACCTCCCGAGTTCAAGGAATTCTCCTGCCTCAGCCTCCCAAGTAGCTAGAATTACAGGCGCCTGCCACCATGCCCAGCTAATTTTTGTATTTTTAGTACAGATGGGGTTTTACCATATTGGCCAGGCTGGTCTTGAACTCCTGACCTCAGGTGATCCACCTGCCTCGGCCTCCCAAA
>NW_012118599.1:13597840-13616366 GCF_000951035.1 Colobus angolensis palliatus
TACTTGGGAGGCTGAGGCAGGAGAATGGCATAAACCCGGGAGGCGGAGCTTGCAGTGAGCTGAGATCTGGCCACTGCGCTCCAGCCTGGGCGACAGAGCGAGACTCTGTCTCAAAAGAAAAGAAAGAGAAAGAAAGAGAGAGAGAGAGAAAAGTAAGAAATACAAGCAAGACATTGATCAGGGCAAGAAGGTAAAATAAATAAATAAATAAATGCAATTAAAAAAGAAGACATTAATCCAGTGAAGTCTTTTTCTTTGGCTTAATAGCAGAAAACAACAGATATAACACACATCAATCTACACTGTCTCATGGTTACATGAATTTTCTGACTGCCACAAGTTAGCACATAGGGATCTTGACCATCTTACCATCCCACAAGATATCTTGCTAGCCCACTGAACTCATGACATCAAACTAATAGGGCATATGGAGTAAAAAATAGCAAGTATCTTACATGCTTTAGGAAATATATGTATACCAGAAGTTAGAGAGGCTCAAGTACAAAGGGTTTTCACTTCACTGATATTTCTTGGTGTTCAGTGATCTTGCATACAGGCGCTCCCTTCAAAATGAAGGACAAGTTACTTTAATTGTGCAACCTACCCCTAAACCAAAAGAGTCACATCACAGGTGAATTTAGAGACAATGTTGATCATATTTGGGTTACTGCTCTGACCTCCTTATGTGGTCACTTGAAATGAAGCCATATTTGAGTGAGAATCAGAGGAAGAAGAGGTTCTCCAGCTGGTCCAGTCTGCAGTGCAACTTAGTCTTTGTGATCCTTATAATGTTCAAAGTGTTTGTGGCAGACTGAGATACTTTATTATCTATGGCACATCCTGATAGGAGAATCACAACAGAGGCCCTCTGGGCATGCCTTTTGGCAGGTAAATATTCTCTCTTTGAGAATCAGCTCTCAGCTTGCTGCTGCGCCATGGACACAGCATGATCACAGCATGATCATGAACTGGCTATTATCTGGTCTTCCTAGGTATGAAGCTGGTTCATACCTAGGACATGGATCCATTACCAAGTAGAAATGACATACAGAAAATAAGACTAGAGCAGATCCTGAAAACACAAATGGCTCCTAGCATCCACACCACTACTCTGCTGCATTGCTATTTCATCTACCACTATAACCAATGAAACAGGTCTTGTTACCAGACTGCATGGAATAAAGTCATGATTAGTTTGTAGCTGTCTTCACCTGATGTGCTGGCATTAGAAAGAAATGGGCTGCTGTGATACTGTGGCCCCCAATCAAGGGTGACCCTGAAGGACACTGGGGATAGTCAGGACCTCAAGAAATACAACTACCTGACTAGTTTTCCTAGAAGGAGAAAGAGGTTAAGAGTCTACACTGATTTGGCGGGGCCCAGTGACTCATGCCTGTAATCCCAGCACTTTGGAGGCTTAGGCGGGTGGATCATGAGGTCAAGAGATCGAGACCATCCTGTCTAGCACGGTGAAACCCCGTCTCTACTAAAAAATACAAAAAAAAAATCCCAAAAAACATTAGTCAGGCGTGGTGGCACGCGCCTGTAGTACCAGCTGCATGAACCAGAGAGGCAGAGCTTGCAGTGAGCCTTGATCGTGCCACTGCCCTCCAGCCTGGGTGACAGAGCGAGACTCCGTTTCAAAAAAACATAAATAAAAGAGTCTACACTGATTCTTAGTCTGAGGTTAATGGTTTGACTAGATGATTAGGGAGTTAGAAGTTATATTAAAAGGAAGTTGGAGAAGTACAATGTGGAAGAACTTCTTAAAATGGTTCCCAAATGTGACAGTATCTGTCATGATTCAGTTGCAGACCACAGATACCACTCTACTTAATTTAAGGGAGAAGGGTGTTATTACCAGAGATTAGGTGGCTTACACAATATTTGTAAGGGGTAGAGGAAGAAGCTTTAGGTGGAGCTTGTAGGAGCACTCCCCACACCAGAATCTCACTGATTCTGCTACGCTTGGGTAAGCATATGGCTTCCACTGCAGGAAACCAGCAAATCAGCACATTGGTAACCACAGAACCATACTTCCTCTGTCATGATTCACAGCAGCAAAGTGAACACTTCATATCCTGCCTCTCTCTCCACATCACTCAGTTAATTGGGTTTCACATTCAAGTCTCATGGAAACATACCTGATTGGCAAAATCTCAATTACATCTGGAACCATAACTGTAATGGGATCTGAGACATACAGCTTTTATCTTTCTAGACTCTCAGTATAGAAAGGTATGAAGGAGTTTAGAATGTATGTTGAGAAAACCAGTCTAAGGAGTTTAGAATGTATGTTGAGAAAACTAATCTAGCATAATGAGAACACTTGTGCCTTGTGAGTAGAAGAGGGTATCAACAATCAGGTAGATAAGATAACCTGCTCTGTGGATGGTATCCGCTCTTTCCCCTAGTTACACCAGAGCTTGCTGTGTGAACAAAGTGACCATGGGACCACTGATGGAGGCAATGCATGTTGAGTGTAAAGGCTCAATGACGTGGACTTTCTCACACTAAGACTGACCTGGCTACTGCCAATTTGGACCTCTTCCTTCATGGACAGGGCAGTAATTTATCTTCATTGTAGAAGAAACTTACTTTAAATTTCTCTATATTTTTCCTACTCACCGTATTTTTGCCAGCACCATCCAGAAACTTACTGAATGACTTATAAGGCATTCAGCATGACATCCCACACAATGATGCTTTTGGCCAAGGGAGTACTTTTACAGTGGAAGAAGTAAGACAGTTGGGATACACAATTCAACTCTTCTGGGATTGCTTATTTAGTTTTATTGTATATTCCAGCTAGTCTTATAGAATAGGCTTATTGAGGTCTTAGTTATTTTACCAACTGGAGACAACATCTCATAAGATTATAGTGGTATCAGCCAGGTACGGTGGCTCATGCCTATAATCCCAGCACTTTAGGAGGCCGAGGCAGGTGGATCACTTGAGGTCAGGAGTTCGAGACCAGCCAGATCAACATGGTGAAACCCCATCTCTACTAAAAATACAAAATTAGGCCGGGCGCGGTGGCTCATGCCTGTAATCCCAGCACTTTGGGAGGCCAAGACGGGCGGATCACAATGTCAGGAGATCGAGACCATCCTGGCTAACATGGTGAAATCTCGTCTCTACTAAAAATACAAAAAAAACTAGCCGGGCGAGGTAGCGGGCACCTGTAGTCCCAGGTTCTTGGGAGGCTGAGGCAGAAGAATTGCTTGAACCCAGGAGGCGGAGGTTGCAGTGAGCCGTGATCGCACCATTGCACTCCAGCCTAGGTGACAAGAGCAAAACTGTCTCAAAGAAAGAAAGAAACGAAAAAAGATTAGAGTGGTATCCTACAGAATGTGACATAAGCTCTGAAATAGTGACCAACTATATGGAACATTTCACTCACACCCAAAAATATACAAGGGTGGGGATGAGATATATAGGTGAGGTGGTACCTGTTACAATTACACTTGTGGCTGGGCGTGGTAGCTCACACCTGTAACCCCGGCACTTTGGGAGGCCAAGGCAAGGGAATCTCTTGGGCCCAGGAGTTCAAGACCAGCCTGGGGAACATGACGAAACCCAGTCCCAACAAAAAGTACGAAAAATTAGCAGGGCGTGGTGGCACACACCTGTAGTCCCAGCTACTCGGGAGGCTGAGAGGTGGGAGGATCACTCGAGCCCGGGAGGTTGAGGCTGCAGTGAGCCATGATCATGCCAGCCCGGGCAACAGAGTGGGACCCTTTCTCAAAAAGAAAAAAAAAAAAAAACACTTGTATCCATAACAAATTCCTACAAACTTGGAGGGTAAAAACAACACGTATTTATTATCTTACAGCTCTGGAGTGCAGAAGTCCAAAATGGGTCTCACTGGGCTAAAATTTAGGTGTGGACAGGGCTGTGTTACTTTTGGAGGCCCTAGGTGACAAATCTTGCCTGTTCCCTTGGCTTTTTCAACTTCTGGAGGTTGCCCACATTTCTTGGCTCATGGCGCCCTTTTCAAAGCCAGCAATGGCTGGTTGAATCTTCCCCATGGTGCAGTGCTCCAGTACTGACTCTCCTGCCTCCCTGTTTCTTTTAGAAGGTAACCACTGGTAATTACATTGGGCCCACTTAGATAATAGAGAATCATTTTCCCATCTTCGGGCCAGCTAATTAGCAACCTTAATTCCATCTGCAACCTTAATTCCCTCTTGTCATGTAACATATTCACAGGTTTTGAGAATTAAGATGTGGACATCTTTGGGAACTATTATTCTCCCCACTACATCAACTCTGAGCTCTGCTGGTGAGAAATATTCCACCAGTAGGAACAACAGTTTAGGGTGAGATGGCCACTGGCCATTTTGGGTTCCTCACTGCAGTAGATCAATGGGGAAAAAAGAAGCTATGGTATTGAGTCATTAATCCTGATTTTTGTGAATAAATACAATTGTAGTTTATACACTAGGGTCAAGAGGCATATTGATGGAACAGAGGGGATCCCCTGGGGTGCATCCTCATGAAACCATGTTCAGAACTAAAAGTTAATGAAAGACTTCTTTAACCCCTTGAATAGGCAGGACCACCAAAGGCTTGGATCTCTCAGAAATGAGATTTGGGTCATATACTGACCAGCTGAGGTTCTGCCTAAAGGCAGAGACCATGGAACTAGTAGAGAGGGCAGACGTCATAAATACCCACAGTGTTGTGATTAGTTGTGGAAATGAGAATGGTAGCCTCCTTCCATATTTCTTTCCCTGATTTTTCCTAAATATATTCGTATATCTTAATTGACTTCCCTTTTTTCTCTCTCTTTTTTTTTTTTTTTCAATAAATGATGTGTTGGCCAGGCACGGTGGCTCATGCCTGTAATCCCAGAACTTTGGAAGCCGAGGCAGACAGATCACTTGAGGTCAAGCATTTGAGACCAGCCTAGCCAACATGGTGAAACCCCGTTTCTACTAAAAAAAAAACAAAAAAAAAAAACAAAAATTAACCAAGTGTGGTGGTGCATGCCTGTAGTCCCGGCTACTCGTGAGGCTGAGGCATAAGAATTGCTTCCACCTGGAAGGTAGAGGTTGCAGTGAGCTGAGAGTGAGCCACTACACTTCAGCCTGGGTGACAGAGCAAAACTCCATCTCAAAAAAAAATAAATGATGTGGTGACTGATAACATTACAAGCTAGTCTACAAAGATATCAAGACAAGACTGGGCAGAACTAGGAATAGGCATCAACAAGACTCCCTGGGCTTGGAACTGGATGTAGTGACTGCTAAAATCTGAGGCTATTTTGAGGGAGGCAGTAAGTGATTTTCATTTGTATAAGGGATGTCTAAAGTGTGCCGGACAGGAAATTTTTTTTTTTTGCAAGAGTAAGTATGGGAAGAAGGCCGGGCGCGGTGGCTCAAGCCTGTAATCCCAGCACTTTGGGAGGCCGAGACGGGCGGATCACGAGGTCAGGAGATCGAGGCCATCCTGGCTAACACGGTGAAACCCCGTCTCTACTAAAAATACAAAAAACTAGCCGGGCGAGGTGGCGGGCGCCTGTAGTCCCAGCTACTCCGGAGGCTGAGGCAGGAGAATGGCGTAAACCCGGGAGGCGGAGCTTGCAGTGAGCTGAGATCCGGCCACTGCACTCCAGCCTGGGAGACAGAGCCAGACTCCGTCTCAAAAAAAAAAAAAAAAAGAGTAAGTATGGGAAGAAGGATATATGTGGATAACAGGCAGTAGGAGGGATTTTCTAAGCCTTGTTCTTTATAGATTTTCCATCAATACTGTGAACTGTACAATTTAATTTCAACCACTTTACTTTCTGCTTATGTTAGCCAGGATTCATTTTTCTTGCTTGCAGCTGGAAACCCTGACTGATACCGGGTCCTAGCCTGTCTTACCCTTTCCTCTCTCTCTTAGCACCTGCCATTTTCGTCTTGCTAAAACACAGAAAGGGTAGATCACTTTATTCTGTCATCTTATGCAAAAACCTCCAATGACAGAGTAAAAGCCAGACACCTTACTCTGAAATCCATGTTTCTTACCAGGTTAATACCAAGTTACCTTTCCAAATATATCTTTGCCTATTCTCTTCTAAAAATCAGCATTCAAGCCAAATTGGCTCCTTACTGCCTTGGGAATCACCAGAATATCCAAATGTAACTTTTACACAAAGGAGTGTAACCTTCTTTGACCACCCAGTCCTCAAAGAAGTCTCCGTATACTGAACTCCTGTCTATGACATTGTACAGAGGGATGCAATGCCTCATGATATGCTTTTGTTTTTATGGGTATTTGAAAGCTACATTAAAAAGAACCTGTGAGCTTCTCAAAGATAAGGACCATGTTTTATTCATCTTTATAGACTAGAACCTAACAGAGTGCCTGACAGCTACAATTATTAGGGTTTTAAACAATTCAGATAGATTTCAGTGCCTTTTTTTTTCTTTTGGCGAGTAATAGTACTGATACAGTACTAAACATGAAATCTGTACTTCCACCAAGGGAGGGAAGAGGCAGTCATCTGCTTCATGGGCTAGATGAAGAGACTGAAGGATCCAACTGCTCCTCGTACCAACTTTCAGCCCAATTCTACGTTTCAGTACCACACCCAAACCCACCTTCAAAGGTCTCTGGGGTGTCTAAGAGGGTCAGAGTTCTGTGTATGAGCCATTTTGGTTCCTTCTGGGCTACCCACCTGCATGCCTAAGTTTCAACTTTTTCTGCTTTGCTGTTAGTTACCTAACACCATCTGTTTTCTGGCTTCCAAAACGTTGTCATCATCCCCTGTACATTCTCATCTCATCTTTTCTCCTGTTCATTTATTTATTTTTATTTTTTAGAGACAGAGTTTCACTCTGTTCACCAGGCTGAAGTGCAGTGGCACAATCACAGCTCACTGCAGCCTCAAACTCCTGGGCTCAAGCAATCCTCCCGAGTGGCTGGGACTGCAGGACTGAGCAACTACGACTGGCTAATATTTTTTATTTTTATTTTTGTAGAGACAGGGTTTCACTATGTTGCCCAGGCTGGTCTCAAACTCCTGGCCTCAAGCAATCCTTCTGCCTTGGCCTCTCATAGCCGTAGGATTATAGGTGTAAGTTACCACACCTGGCCCTTAATTCTAAGTAAAGTTATACGCTAGGCCTAAGTTTATTTCAAAACAAGAGAAACTAATCACTCATAATTTTAGAGCCTCCCCAAAGTGATTAATTTGGTTTACACATATACAAGCCACCACTTCTGGCTAATTTTTGTATTTTTTGTAGAGATGGAGTCTTGCTGTGTTGCCCAGACTGGTCTCAAACTCCTGGGCTCAAGTGATCCTCACATCTTGGCCTCCCGAAGTGCTGGGATTATAGGCGTGACCCACCTTGCCCAGCTGATTCCTTTTTTTGATCTATTGCGTTTTTATTTTATTAATAATTTTTATACAACCTCTGTAGTTGTAGGCTAGTACTGTTGAAAAAAGAAGCTGCAATCACTACTAAGTCAATCCAACTGAGTTTATTTGAGGGATACAGATGTCAGCACAAGCAGGCAGCACAGCAAGTAGGTCAGTAATATTTTCCTGGACAGAAAAGTGGGTTTTCAAAATCCTAATGGGTAGGATTGCCAGATTTAGTGAATAAAAATACAATATTTTATCTGGCAATCTACAAACAATGGACCACAATTCTAGATGAGAACTCTTGAGTGAGTTGAGCATCACATCTGTCTTTCTGGAGGACTCACTGTCCCTCTTCTGGCCAAATGTTTCCTACACAAAGGTGGAGTTTGTTTGTATATGTACCAGCAATCACATCATCTGAGCCAGTTGCACCCCATCAATCTTGGACTTAAAGGATAACCAGCCTGGGCCAGGCTCGGTGGCCCACACCTGTAATCCTAGCACTTTGTGAGGCTGAAGCAGGCGGATGGATGGAGCCCAGGAGTTCGACACCAGCCCAGGCAATATAGGGAGACCCTGTCTGTATAAAATTTTAAAATTAGCCAGGCATGGTGGCATATGCCTGTAGTCCCAGCTACTTGGGAGGCTGAGGGTGGGAGGATTGCTTGAACCCAGAAGGCAGAGGTTGCAGTGAGCCGAGATCGCATCACTGCAGTCCAGCCTAGGCAACAGAGTGAGATCCTGTCTCAAAAATAAATAAATAAAAATTAAAAAATAACCAGCCTGGGCAACATGGCAAAACTCTTGTCTCTACAAAAAATAAAAAAATTAGCTGAGTGTGCTGATGCATGCATGTAGTCCCAACTACTCAGGAAGCTGAGGTGGGAAAATTGCTTGAGTCCAGGAGTTCGAGGCTGCAGTGAGCTACAACCTGTTTAAAAAAAAAATTCCAATAGGGCTAAACAGTTTGGTCAAGTATAGTGCGCACACAGGCATGAATGCAGATTAATGTTTATAATATTTAATATGCTGGACGTGGTCAACCTCTGCGTACCTCTTCAGCTTCATTTCTCACTATTCTCCTTTCTTTCTGCCCTCTGGTCACACTGGCCTTCTGTCTGGCCAACGAGATCACCGTGGATTCTCCCACCACAGGGCTTTGTGTACAGCTGAGCTTTCTAAACCTTACACCAGTAATGTTTATAGGTATGTCAAGAAATGATTCTTGTCTACCCTAGGGTGAGAACAGGTGGGGACTGGGTAAGTGGCTGGTGTGAACAGAAGGCAAGGACAGTGAAAAGGGTAACTGTTAGGAAGTACTAGGTTAGGTGTCCCTCTGCCTACCAGGCTTTACGCTCTACTACCTCCTACTTATTTTCAGATCTCAGCTCAAATACCGCTTCTTGGGGAAGTCTCGCCTAATCTCTCTGACCGTGGCAGATCTTAATACATGTCTCAGATCACCCAGGACCTTTCCTTCAAAACACTTGAACATTTCTATCAAAATGCTTAAACATAAAAATATTATCATAATTAATAATATTATTGTTAAATTTATTTTTATTTCATTTTATTTGTTATTATTTTTTTGAGACAGGGTCTCACTGTTGCCCAGGCTGTAGTGCAGTGGTGCTATCATATCTCGCTGCAACCTTGAACTCCTGGGCTCAAGTGATCCTGCCTCAGCCTCCTGAATAGCTATGACTACAGGCATACACCACCACACCTGGCTATTTTGTTGTTGTTGTTGTTTAGTAGAGATGGAGTTTTGTTATATTGCCCAGGCTGGTCTCGAACTCCTGAGCTCAAGCGATCCTCCTGCCTCAGCCTCCCAAAGTGTTGGGATTAAAGGCATGAGCCATTGTGCCTGGCCAGTATTTATTTGTTTTCTTTAATAAGCTGGTAGGGTGTACATTTGTGTTTTGTGTGATTATGGTATTATGATTATAATACCTTATTATTATAGTAATATAATACTATATATTAGTATATAGTATGTACTAGTTATAAAATAGAAACCACAGTGATCTGGGGGACCAGACAAAAAGCATTTGGATGTAAAACATCCACATATGGATTAATTGCCTGTATTCAGGGCTTCTCCAAATTCAAGGTAAAAAAGGGTTATTAGTGCCTCATAGAATAAAGGTAGAGGCTATACCAAAAGCAATTTTTATTCTCTAGGGTTTTGTATTAGCTATCTGCATAGCAAATTACTCCCAGGTTGGCAGCCTAAAACAAGCATTTTTATCTCACAATTTCTGAGGATGAGGACTATGGAAGTGATTTGCTAGGTGGTCCTGGCTCAGGGTCTTCTCATGAAGATGCACTCAAGATGGTGGCTGGGGCCACAGTCATCTGAAGGCTTGATATACTTGAGGATTTGCTTGTGAGATGGCTCACTCACATGGCTGTTGGCTGGAGGCCTCAATTCCTTGCTTCTGTTGTCAGGATACCTCAGTTTCTTACTACATGGGATTTTCCATAGGGTTGCTCAACATGGCAGGTGTTTGCCCCCAAAAGCATATGATCCCAGAGAGAGAGAGTGTGCTCAAAATGGAAGCCACAATGGCTTTAATAACCTAATCTTGGACATGATTCATGATCACATCTGTCATATTCTATTGGTCACACAGACTAGCCCGTGTACAATATGGGAGAATACCAGGGAGTGAATACCAAGAGACAGGGATCACTGGGGGCCATTTTGGAGGCTGACTAGCATATCTGAGAAACAAATTGCTTGTTAGCACACAGATAGTGTATTCAAGCTTCACGTTTCTTAGGATACAGGTTTGTCTTCTGTCTCTAGCTCTTCTAATTGTGGAAAATTACATATATACATAAAAGTGTATAAAAATAAATGTACAGAACGGCTGTGGTGGCTCATGCCTGCAATCCTAGCACTTTGGGAGGCCAAGGTGGGTGGATCACCTGAGGTCAGGAGTTCAAGACCAGCCTGGCCAATATGTTGAAACCCTGTCTCTACTAAAACTACAAAAATTAGCCAGGTGTGGTGGCGCATGCCTGTAATCCCAGCTACTCGAGAGGGTGAGGCAGGAGAATCACTTGAACCCAGGAGGCAGAGGTTGCAGTGAGCCGAGATCGTGCCATTGCACTCCAGCCTGAGCTACAGAGCGAGACTCCATCTCTAAATAAATAAATAAATGTACAGCTAACTGAAAAAAAGCTAGTATCTGTGGAAAAACAACCACCCGGATTAATTTATGGAACAATCTCAATATCCCAGAAGCTCCTCCCATTGTTCTAATTACAATGCCCTCCCTTCCATCCTCAGGGTGACCACCATGCTGATTTTTATGGTTTTTAGCTTCATTTTCTTTATAGTGGTTTACCACTAAGAATGTGCTCCTATTCATTGTAGTTTAGTTTGACAATTATGGTGGTAATCCGAGCACTTCGGGATGCTGAGGCAGGAGGACTGCTTGAGGCCAGGAGTTCAACACCAGTCTAGGCAACATAGTTAACCATGTCTCGAAAAAAAAAAAAGAAAGAAAAAAAATTATCCGAGCATGATAACACATGCCTGTGGTCCTATCTACTTGGAGGTTGAGGCAGGAGGATCCTTTGAGTCAAAGAGTTTGAGGTTGCAGTGAACTATGATTGGGCCATATCACTCGAGCCTGGGTGACAGAGAGAGACCCTGTCTCAAAACAGAACAAAAGCCAAAAAAAAAGCAGTATGTAAATGGAATTATGCAATATGTATTGTTTTGCCTCTGTTTTCTTTAACTCAACACTATGTTTTTCAGATTCATTTATGTTGTTGAGTGAAGCAGTCTGTTAATTTTCAATGCTGAATAGTATGCCATTGTATAAACATCCCCAAATTTATTCATTTTACTATTGAAGAATATGTGGACTTTTTCTGGTATTTGGCAATTACAGAGAAAGCTGCTGTGAACATTCTTGTACATAACTGCTGGTATACCTTGTATGCATTTCTGTAGGATGTATACTTAGGAACAGAACTGTGTAGTCATTTTCAACTTTAGTAGAAATGCCAACCTGTTTTCCAGAGTGGTGGCACTGATTTACACAGTGTAGAAGAGTGTCCCTTGTTCTACATCCTCACCAATATCTGCAATGTGAATTATGTTGTGAAGTGCTATTTTGTTACGGTTTTAATTTACATTTTCACGATTGAGGTTTCATATATTTAGTAATCATTTGAATATCCTCTTTTGAGCACTTCTTCTTTTTTTTTTTGAGATGGAGTCTTGTTTTGTTGCTGAGGCTGGAGTGCAGTGGCACCATCTCGGCTCACTGCAATCTCCACCTCCTGGGTTCAAGGGATTCTCCTGCCTTAGCCTCCTGAGTAGCTGGGATTACAGGCACCCACCAACACGCCTGGCCAATTTTTTGGTAGTTTTTAGTAGAGATGGGGTTTCACCATATTGGTCAGGCTGGTCTCGAACTCCTAACCTCAAGTGATCCAACGGTCTCGGCCTCCCAAAATGCTGGGATTACAGACATGAGCCACTGCAGACGGCCAAAGCTATTTTTTTTTGAGACAGAGTCTCACGCTCTTGCCCAGGCTGGAGTGCAGTGGCATGATCTCGGTTCACTGCAACCTCTGCCTCCCGGGTTCAAGAGATTCTTCTGCCTCAGCCTCTGGAGTAGCTGGGACTACAGGCACACACTACCAGGCCCAGCTAATTTTTCTATTTTTAGTAGAGACAGGGTTTCGCCACATTGACCAGGCTGGTCTCGAACTCCTGACCTCAAGTGATCCACTCACCTAGGCCTCCCAAAGTGCTGGGATTACAGGCATGAGCCACCGTGTCTGGCAACAGTGTAACTTCTCAAGTATTTTGTACTCTTGGGGTATCTTTTATTACTTTAAAGCTATTGCTTATATATTGTTTATATATTGTTTTATGAGTCCTTCTTACGTGTGGCATACAACTTTGATAGAGGGTCTTTCTTTCCCCACTCCATTCTCTTAATGGTGTCTTTTGATAAATGGATGTTCTTAATTTTTTTTTTAAGACAGAGTCTTGCTCTGTCGCCTGGGCTGGAGTGCAGTGGTGCAATCTCAGCTCACTGCAACTTCTGTCTCCTGAGTTCCAATGATTCTCCTGCCTCAGCCTCCCGAGTAGCTGGGATTACAGGTGGGCACCACCACGTCTGGCTAATTTTTGTATTTTTAGTAGAGATGGGGTTTTGCCATGCTGGCCAGGCTCTCCTTGTGATCCATCCACCTCGGCCTCCCAAAGTGCTAGGATTACAGGCGTGAGCCACCGTGCCCAACCAGGCATTCTTAATTTTAATGAAATCAAATATATTGATCTTTTTCTTTTTTTTTTTGAGGCGGAGTCTCGCTCTGTCGCCCGGACTGGAGTGCAGTGGCCAGATCTCAGCTCACTGCAAGCTCCGCCTCCCGGGTTTACGCCATTCTCCTGCCTCAGCCTCCCGAGTAGATGGGACTACAGGCACCCGCCACCTCGCCCAGCTGGTTTTTGTATTTTTAGTAGAGACGGGGTTTCACCGTGTTAGCCAGGATGGTCTCGATCTCCTGACCTCGTGATCCGCCCGTCTCAGCCTCCCAAAGTGCTGGGATTACAGGCTTGAGCCACCGCGCCCGGCTGATCTTTTTCTTATTAGTTGCATTAAGTCTGGGTTCCCCAGAAACTAGAGCCTGACTAGAGCCTGACTTTACTACTAGGGAGTCCAGATGTGAGGGACAAGGGGAATGAAGCCGGGAAGGAACTACAGCCAACACAGGCATCTTTCATCGACCTGGACATCACTAAATTAAACTGATTGTTCAATCTGGGGACTGTGTTCGCAATAAACAAACTATCTCAAAGACATCTTGGGATAAGTGAGATAGGGGAAGAAGTGGGGAAAAATTATTAATTGGCTCCTCCCTTTCATTGATCGAAATACCATCCCATGGGGAATTATCACCCTTATACTTGCTGATTGCACATGAGATTATACCTTTAAAAAGACAGAACTATTTTATTTTATTTTATTTTATTTTGAGACAGAGTCTTGCTCTATTGCCCAGGCTGGAGTGCAGTGGCAGGATCTCGGTTCACTGCAAGCTCTGCCTCCCGGGTTCATGCCATTCTCCTGCCTCAGCCTCCTGAGTAACTGGGTCTACAGGTGCCCACCACCACACCTGACTAATTTCTTTTTGTATTTTTAGTAGAGATGGGTTTCACCATGTTAGCCAGTAAGGTCTCGATCTCCTGACCTCGTGATCAGCCCGCCTCAGTCTCCCAGAGTGCTGGGATTACAGGCGTGAGCCACCGCGCCTGGCCGAAAAAAGACAAAACTCTTTACTGTCATATTAGTGGAGGTTATGAATGTAATAGTGATACATGCATGATTGAATCCACCACGTTTAACAGAAAATCATATTTTCTCTCTTTTTGCTTTTCCAGAGACAGGGTCTTGCTTTGTTGTCCAGGCTAACCTCGGGCTCCTGGGCTTAGGTGAAAATTCCTGCCTTAGTCTCCTGAGTAACTGGGATTATAGGTACCTGCCACTGTGTCCAGCAGAAAAATCATATTTTCTTTTCTTTTTTTGAGATGGAGTCTCACTGTGTCACCCAGGCTGGAGTGCAGTGGCATGATCTTGACTCACTGCAACTTCTCCTCCTGGGTTCAAGTGATTCTCCTGCCTCAGCCTCCTGAGTAGCTGGGACTACAGGTGTGCTAAGGAAGCCAGACTACCATGCCCGGCTAATTTTTGTATTTTTAGTAGAGACAGAGTTTCACTATGTTGACCAGGTTGGTCTCGAACTCCTGACCTCAGGTGATCCACCTGCCTTGGCCTCTCACAGTGTTGGGATTATAGGCGTGAGTCACTGCGCCTGGTCAGACTCATATTCTCTTTCTCTTTCTTTCTTTTTTTTTTTTTGATAGAGTCTCCTTCTGTCACCCAGGCTGGAGTGTAGTGGTGCGATCTCAGCTCACTGCAACCTCCGCCTCCTGGGTTCAAGCTATTCTCCTGCCTCAGCCTCCTGAGTAGCTGGGATTACAAGCACCCGCCACCATGCCCAGCTAATTTTTTTATTTTCAGTAGAAATGGGGTTTTGCCATGTTGACCAGGCTGGTCTTGAACTCCTGACCTCAGGTGATCTGCCTGCTTCAGCCTCCCAGAGTGCTGGGATTAACAGGCATGAGCCACTGTGGCTGGCCTCAGAATCATATTTTCTAATTGGTTATTACTGGTGTATAGGTAATATTGGTAATACTAGGATATTACCATTCCAGTCACTGAGCAGGGAGTGCCTAGGCTCAGTTCTTGTTTAAAGACTGTCAATATTTTTATTTTACCACCCACATGGCACATTCCCATGAAACTGTAGCCCCAAGCAGAAGGTTGGCAGTAATTTCGTTCAGCTTGCATGTAGGGATAGTCGTGTCCTTGGCTTTAAGCTGAAAATCTGTCCCAGGTCCTCTACCTCCTGAGAAGCACTTACATCTCCATTATCTCACAGGAGCCAAATCTCTAACTGCTACCCTTGATTCTAGACTCATTTCAAAGCCCATGAGGTCCATGGGGAGGGGGTTATCTCATTTCAGAGTGTATTAGCTGTCTTGAGCTGCTGTAACAAAATACCATAAGGCTGGGTGGCTTCAACAACAGGTGCTTATTTCTCACAGCTCTAGAGGCTGGAATGTCCAAGACCAAGGTGCTAGCCAATTTAGTTCCTGGTGAGTGCTCTCTTCCTGGTTTGTAGACACTGCCTTCTCACTGTGTGCTTGCACAGCAGAGAGAGGGCATGGGTGTCTCTTTCTCTCTTTGTAAAGGCACTATCATCATGGGGGCCCTACCTTCATGACCTCATCTGACCCTAATTACCTCCCAAAGGAGTCTTCTCCAAATAGCATCACATTGGGGGTTAGGGCTTTAACAAATGAATGTGGAGTAGGGGCCAGGGGTAGGGGGAGACACAATTCAGTCCACAGCATACAGCTTAGGTCTCCTTACTTTTCTCTTTTAAGGTTTTATATGTCATTGCTATATGTCTGCTATTGGGTGGTATGTGTGTGTGTGTATTTGAAAGCCTTTACACATTTCATCATCTTCATCAGAAGTCTCATAAAAATTTCTTGAATTGATGACAGACAATAGTGACAGTATGTTAATTGGGTTCTTCCTATTGTCTCTGGAATTTCAGCAAAGGCCTCAAAAGCAGAAGGCAATACAACAGATGCCAGGTACTCCCATTCCCCCATCTTAAAGGATGATGATGGAATATGAACTAGTCTGCCAGCATTACTAATCATCCACACTCAGTCTATATAAGAGAATGAGGATTGTGTTGGAGAGTTACCTGTGGGCTCTGTATTTCCTCTCCTGCCACTCTAGGTAGGGAGACGGGTTTCTCCCCTTGCCTGAAGCCAAGTGAGATGAAGGCTTCCACTAGAACCTCTTCGAATGTTTAGCTTGTGTCTCCTGGAGTTTGGAGATCCACAGGGATAGTGTCTTAACCCCTATCTGGGGGAAGTCCAAAAGTAAGATGCTGGCTAACTGTGCTG
Source organism: Colobus angolensis palliatus (assembly GCF_000951035.1). Classification (NCBI taxonomy): domain Eukaryota; kingdom Metazoa; phylum Chordata; class Mammalia; order Primates; family Cercopithecidae; genus Colobus; species Colobus angolensis. The sequence goes on from NW_012118599.1 coordinate 13,613,722, forward strand.
GGATGGTGAATAAGGTGGGTGCCATGGGGAGTGAGCTGCATTGCCCTCGCCACTGAGGCAAAGATGTATGAGTTATCCTGTGAGCCAAGTGGACCTACAAGTTAACCAACTTGGAGTCATTTAAAAGGGATCTGTCCCATGAGAGATAACCAGAGAGGAAAGGGACTCCTGCCAGGGGAGTAAGTTTCACATGGGGTAAGCCTCCCCCAGAAGGCCAAAGACTGGGGGGAGGGGAGTCATAGACAGTGAACCAGAGGAGGACCACTGCCTAACTCCCAGCAAGAGAGTTCTAAAAAAGCCCACAAAGGTGCATAAGAGAGAAAAGCCAACATTTGTGATTCCTCCTTGTCCATAGGGAACCAATTTTGGAAGATAACAGCATCCTGCACTAACCAGGAACGTCTGTGTTCTTTCCCTCCAATCCTTTCTCCTCCTGGGAGGAAGGGTCAGAAATAGCAGCTAGCCAGTGGGAGAGGAGGAGCAAACTTTGAGGAGCAAAGGCAGGGATGTGGAGAAACCTACCATACCACTTTTAATACAGCAAGTTTCAAGTATGAAGCAGGTAAGAGCAGGGGTAGGGGAGAATCTTTAGCCTGAATAAAGTTTAAAGTTTTGTTCTGTGCTATAGATTTTCTACTGCAATATGACTACTCTCATGACTGAAAAATACTTGAAAAGTGAAAGGATCTGCAAGAGATTTCATGCAGGACACAGAACTATGCATACAGCAAGTGTGAAGGGGAAGCAGAAGAGTTTTCTGATTATACACCATGTCTCCCCGTCTTGAAACACCCCAGCTCCTTTGATAAAAATACTCAGTATTAGAAACGGGTCCAGGAGGAAAAGTTGATACAGAACATAACAAACATGATTTAAAATTTATTGACTCCAACTATCTATACACACTGATTTACATTTTCTTCACATTTATTAAGTCCTACCAAAAGTATGGGTAATCAAAATCCATATATACTCTAATAAAGACAGGGCATACACCTCTGGCATATTTTTATTATTTTTTCCATTAAAATAAGTTATTGGTTTCTTATTGTATATAAATTATATAAAATGTGAAGCTGGGTGAAAGTAAAGTCAACTAGTAAACATTTTATACATATTTACTGAGTATATGCCATTATAAGAACGTATGGAAATGGATATATATATCTATAAATATATAGATATAGAGAGAGATGTATTTTTTGAGAGAAGGTCTTACTCTGTCACCCAGGCTGGAATGCAGTGGCATGATCACAGCTCACTGCAGTCTCAACCTGCCAAGCAGCTGGGGTACAGGAACGTGCCACCACACCCGGCAAATTTTTTTTTTTTTTTTTTTTAGAAATGGGGGTACTTCTACGTTGCCTAGGCTGGTATTGAACTCCCAGGCTCAAGCAATCCTCCCGCCTCGGCCTCCCAAAATGGTGGGATTATAGGTGTGACCCTTCGCGCCTGGCCCACTTTTGTATTTAGGATGCAAAGCCCTGAGACTGGCATCTAGGAAAATTCTGGACTTAGGCCAGGGGAGGGGGCATGCCTGAATCTCTTACAAAAACCCACCAGGCCTCCAGTCTGTCATGATGTGGGCCCCTGGTAGTGAGGGACCTCCACCATGACCACAAGTACTTTAGTCAGAAAATAGCTCGAAAACTTACTCATGTCACGTGTGTGTGTGTGTGTGAAGAGTTCACCAAACAGGCTTTATGTGAACAGCCAGGCTGTTTAACTCACCTGGGTGCAGGTGGGTTGATTCCGAAAAAGGAGTCAGCAAAGGGCAGTGGGATTATCATTAGTTCTTACAGGTTTGGGATAGGCGTACAAAGTACCTTCTTAAGGGGGTGGGGAGAATATTACAAAGCACCTTCTTAAGGGCGAGGGGGAGAATATATCCTGTCAGGGTGGGGCAGGAGCAAATCATAATAGTGGAATGTCATCAGTTAAGGCTATTTTCACTTCTTTTGTGGATCTTCAGTTGCCTCAGGCCATCTGGATGTATACGTGCAGCTCACAGGGGATATGATGGCTTAGCTTAGGCTCAGAGGCCTGACAAAGTCTATTTTGGGTTTGATTCTCGTCCACCACCTCCACTTGTACTTTCCCATCCTCAATTTCAACCTCCAGAAATTAGGCAAACTGGAAAGTAAACTAATGTGGGTCGTGCTGCTTCCGCAGGGAGGCCAGGACTTCGGTGGGCGCTCCTGCCCGGTCCGTAACCTCTGATACAGCTAACGTTTTCAGGGCCGCTTATATTCTCACGAATGGTTTTCAACCATTTCGTGTCCATCCCTAAATTAAGAGGCCTGAGGGGCAACAGGAAAGAGCGAAGACCTCCGCACAGTCTCCAAACCCCTAAGTCCCGAGGCCTGGACCATCCCGGAAAACCAGGCTCCTCTCCAGGGAAGCCCTCCCTTCCTCCCGCGCACCCCGCGCGGAGGCCCTAGGGGTCACGTGGCCGTCGGGGGAGGGGAAGTGGGTGGCTCAGCGGCCGCCATCTTGAGGATTCGGAGGCGGGGCGTGTAGCGCTCAGGGCGCGCGCTTCGCTTCCCCTCCCCTCGCCCAGCCTCGCACGGGCGTCTGTGCTCCTCCCCACTTTTCTTGGTTCCTGCGGCCGCTCCCTGAGTGGAGGAGCGGGGAACCCCGGAGGC
>NW_012118599.1:13616925-13632022 GCF_000951035.1 Colobus angolensis palliatus
CTCTTCCCGCCGGGCCCGGCCGGCTTCAGAGGCAGCAGCCGAGGGGAGTCCCGCGCCGACTATGCCCGGGACGGCCGCGGAGACCATCCAGGCGACAGCGGCAGCCGGGTAATCCCACCCCTCGTCCAGGACTCCCTCCGTCTCCCAGCCCCCTCGCCCGGAATTCCCGTTTCCAGAAACGCCCGGGGCCTCCAGACCAGGGTCTTAAGCGCGAAGCCTCCGGCCAACTCCCCTGGGGATGCCGAGCTTGGAGGCTTCTGTCAGACCCGGGAGCGTTGACACAATAACGGACTCGGGAGCGCACGGGCGCCTGGTCGGGAGTGCGCGCTCCGTTCCTTAGGAATAGGCTGTTTCTCTCACGCCGGGTGAGGTGTGGAAAGTTTGCCAAGGCGAGGGGCATTTCGTCCAAACCGTGTGCCTTGGTACTTTTTGTAGAGTTGACGTGTCCTCGGGGTTCCGTAGTTTTCATCCCCTTAAACCTGAGCTGCCTCCCTGGATCTTAGGGAAAAAAAGCCGAAATGTCAGTTTTTGTGGCGAGTTAGGGACACTTGAACCCTACCAGGCTTTACGTCTAGAGTGTAAACTGTTAGCTTAAATGAATTGGAGCTGCTGCTTCGGAATGAAGTGTGCAGGACCACAGTCATTGCCATAGCCACTAACTCTTAATCAAGTTCTGTGCCAGGAATTATGCCTAGCCCTTCACTATACACATTCTTTTAACCCTCACAACTCTTTGAAGTGAGGCCGTTAATATTATTCCTTGTTGTACAGCCGAGGAACCAACCCAGAGAGATTCAAGTAACTCGACTAAGGTGACACGGCTAAGTGGTGGAGCTGTGATTCAACTCAGATCCTCCTAGTTCCCCAAACCCGTGATTTGAACTGCTATGTTTCACTGCTAGAGGAGCATGAGATTAAGTTTAGTTTTAGAAATAGTGTTGACCTTTAACCATAACCACCACCCCAAGAGATCCTCTAGGTAGAGTCTGGTGTTTGGGAATTTGTTTTATTTTTAGTTCTTCAATCTTTTTATTATTATTTGAGAAAGAGTCTCACTCTGTTGCCCAGGCTGGAGTGCAATGGCGCGATCTCAGCTCACTGTAACCTCCGCCTCCCGGGTTCAATCAGTTCTCCCACCTCAGCCTCCCAAGTAGCTGGGATTACAGGTGCCCACCACCATGCCCGACCTCTTTTTTTCAACTTAGTAACAAAGTTCTGCTTTTTTGAGTGGCTCTCTAACATGTATGTAAGTACTGTGAGTACTTTGGTCAGGGGTTGTTTTGTCACTATGTTAAGATACTCAGTTGAGCAGTGCCAGTGTGGGTGGCAGTCACTACAGAGGAAGCAAGAACAGAATGCTTGTTTCCACAACCTCCTTTTCTTCTCCAATGCACAATGTATTTGCTCTGGTCTTTTCTGTCTGAGTAAATAGCATCATCCATTGCTTACATCAGAAAAGTCATTATCTCCCTTGTTCCCACATCTGATTTGTCAGATTGCCTCATCTGTCTAACCCATTAGCCTTACCTGTAGAATACATCCCCAAAACTGCCCTCCCCCTGCCATCACTCTGGTCTAAGCCCTATTACTTCTTGCATGGATTGTATTTGGCTCCTTTATGCTCCGCTCTTGCTACCCTCCAGTTTATTCTGGAGGGTACCCAGAAATCAAAATGATTTTTAAGCCCTCACTTTATACATTGACATGTATTTATTGAGCATCTGCTTTGCATTAGGTACTGTTCTGGACTGCCCTGGGGATACAACAAAGTACAAACCAGGCAAAAACTCCTATCCTTATAGAGTTAGTATTGTAGCAGGGAGAGTTGAATAATAAGATGAAGTTAGAAACGCCATGGTATGTTAAATGTAATTAAGTACTAAGAAGGACTAAGAAGTACTAAAAAATAGGTCCGGGCGCCATGGCTCACGCCTGTAATCCCAGGACTTCGGGAGACCAAGGCGGGTGGATCACGACGTCAGGAGATCAAGACCATCCTGGCTAACACGGTGAAACCCCATCTCTACTAAAAATACAAAAATTAGCCGGGTGTGTGGCGGGCACCTGTAGTCCCAGCTACTTGGGAGGCTGAGGCAGGAGAATGGCATGAACCCAGGAGGCGGAGTTTGCAGTGAGCTGAGATCCTGCCACTGCACTCCAGACTGAGGGCGACAGAGCGAGACTCCGTCTCAAAAAAAGGAATAAAAGAAGTACTAAAAGCAGAGAAGGGAGTTACAGTTTGTGTGTGTGTGTGTTTAATAGAGTCGTGCTCTGTCACCCATGCTGGAGTGTAGTGGTGTGATCATACCTCACTGCAGTCTCATACTCTCACGCTCAAACGATCCTCCCACCTCAGCCTCCTGAGTAGCTGGGACTACAGGCATGTACCACATCCCAGCTGATTTTATTTTTTAAAAATTTTTTGGTGTGGGGAGGGATTTCACTGTGTTGCCCAGGCTGGTCTCAAACTCCTGGCTTCAAGTGATTCTCCTGCCTCAGCCTCCCAAAATGTTGGGATTACAGGCATGAGCTACCATGCCTGGCCCAGGGAGGTAAAATTTTTGATAGAGTAGTCAGGGAAGGACTTCTGGGAAGGTGATTTTTGAATAAAGATCTGAAGGAGGTGAGGGTGTGCTGTGCAAGCATCTGGAGGAGAAATGTAGTCAGATGATACACTATCCTGTGTAAAACCCTCCTGTAACTTAATTGCACTAAGGATAAAATCCAAATTTCCCAACCGTGGTTTCTGCCTATCTTTTCCTCTTCTGTCACTTTGCTGCAGCCACACTGGCCGCTTTTCTGTTACTGAAAATACACCAAACTCAATACTGAGGTGATTCTTTCCTTTGCCTGAAACATCCTTCTACCTGTTCTTTGCAAGGCTGACATGTCATCATTCAGGCCTCAGGTTATCACCTGAGAAAAACCTTTTCTAACCATCCTATCTGAAGTAACTCCTTTTATGATATCATATTTTAATGACTTTATAGCACTTACCAGAAGTACTTTTTTTTTTTTTTTTTAAACTTCTTTTTGGCTTCCCTCCTTCACTAGAAATATGTAGGTTCTGAGAGCAGGGACTTTATTCACTTCTCTTTTCCCATGCCCAGTAAGAATGAGAGGTCACTGTTTAGGAGAGTTAGAGGTATGGGCTTTTATCTCTAAGAAAATAATTTTTAGAAAGTGCTTTATTTTTGGAATAGTGTCTTACCATAACCATTTCTCACCTTGTTGAACCCCAACTTTGCGGGGTGGTTTTTCGTTTTTTGTTTTTGAGACAAGGTCCTGCTCATTGCCCAGGCTGGAGTGCAGTGGTGCAGTCATGGCTCACTGCAGCCCTGACCTCCCAAGCTTAAGCTATCCTCCCACCTCAGCCACCTGAGTAGTTGGGACCATGGGTGTGGTGTGCACCCCACACCTGATGATTTTAAACTTTTTTTTTTTTTGAGACGGAGTCTCGCTCTGTCGCCCAGGCTGGAGTGCAGTGGCCGGATCTCAGCTCACTGCAAGCTCCGCCTCCCGGGTTCACGCCATTCTCCTGCCTCAGCCTCCCGAGTAGCTGGGACTACAGGCGCCTGCCACCTCGCCCGGCTAGTTTTTTGTATTTTTTAGTAGAGACGGGGTTTCACCGTGTTAGCCAGGATGGTCTCGATCTGCTGACCTCGTGATCCGCCCGTCTCGGCCTCCCAAAGTGCTGGGATTACAGGCTTGAGCCACCGCGCCCGGCCTTAAACTTTTTAAATTGAGATGGGGTCTGTGTTGCCCAGACTGGTCTCACGTTCTTGCTTGGGCCTATACATGTCAGCCTCCCTAAGTGTTGGGTTTACAGGCATGAGCCACCATGCCTGGCTAACTTTGTAACTAGGGAGGAGAATGTTTTTGGATACAGGGATGTCTTGACCCTATTGACTAACCATATTATCTTTTACTTTTGTAGAGACGCTCTCCTGGTCTGCGTTCTGACTCTTTGGAAAAGAGCTTAAGGATCACTGTTGGCAATGACCACTTCTGTGTTAGCACACCAGAACGGCGACGGCTTAGTGATCGGCTGGGGTCACCAGTGGATAATCTGGAAGACATGGACAGGTAGGCATCACCTACGGCAGGACATACTATACTAGTACTTGAAGGCAGAAATGTTGCTGTTTTCTGAATGATATATTTGAAAGGATGGTGCCAGCTCTAAAGTTATTTCCTATGCCACGTGCCCAGTACAAAATATAGAATTGGGATAGAATTTCTAAGTGGGAAGAGTATAATGATGTATAGACTCTGTTGCTGAATAAATTGTATTAAAAAAAAAGACTTTAAAAAGGTCATCCTAGTCTGACTAGAAAGAAGAGGCTGAGGGGACATAATCAGAGTCCTCCAAACCAAGAACAGTTGAGATGGTATAAATTCAAAAACAGTGAAACTATGAGAGGTCCCTTTCCAAAGAAAAGTTCTGGACAAAATGGGAAGTCTTTTTAAAATGGTGTTATTTTTTAGCTTATCCAGGCTGAAGCATAGATTCAGAAAGGGTTTAGATAAGTTCATGTCTAATATATGTGTGTATGTGATGTGAAGTAGATAAAATATTAATAAAAAGCTAGAGACCTTCAAAAATGTTTAAGTTCAGTTATCATTTTACAACTATTGAGTGCTGAGGAAGGGTAGATACACCCAAGAGAGTTGGATATAGACTTCAGGTGCTAGAAACTTAACCATATATAGAATGTAAATAATCACATCAGGTGTTTTTCAGCTCACAAAAATCAAAGTATGGATGGAAGTTCAGGAAAGCACTCTTTCTCAGAGCTGAGACCTTGACTGTTATGGTCTCTGCCCAGCACGTTGGGAGTTTTGACAAATGAGTAGCAGTAGCAATAAATCAATGTAATGTAGTTTCAAACTGAGACTGTCACTTGCAGTGTTGAACAGAGCATATCTAGGCGGGTGGGGGAGAGCTGGGCAGGAAGTCTGAGGACCAGTTTTGCCGTTGGTAATACTTCAAAGTTCCATTGGCTGTGGATGCAGTGAAGCAAGGCAGAACAGTCTTTTTTTTTTTTCCCCAGGCCTAATTCACTTTATATTTCTTATATAAAAACCCTATGTTGTAGCCACAGCTGGAGCCTGGGTCCTCTGCACAGAGACTCTGGTGTGTGTCTTGATGAGGTGGTCAGTGAATTCCTGATAGGGAATCCAGTCTCTTTCCAGAGATCGGGGGTCAGGTAGCTGTAGGTCTTAGAGATGGGATCAAAGGTGGCTTTGGCAAAGCCACCCAGGGTGGCAGTGCAGCCCCTGGCTGAGGTGTAGCAGTCATGGATACCAGCTATCATGAGCAGCTTCTTGGACACGGGCTAAGACGATGCCAGTGCCCTTGGGCGCAGGGATGAGGCGCACCAGCACAGAGCCGCAGTGGCCTGTCACCTTGCAAAGGACAATGTGGGGCTTGTGGATCTTGTTCCCCCAGTAGCCTCTGTGCACAGGGAGAATAGAGAGCTTGGCCAGCAACGTATGGCAGTGGCCACCTCCTTGGAGCACTTAATGCCCAGACCGATGTGGCCATTGTAATCCCTGATGGCAATAAATGCCTTGAACCTGGTGCACTGGCCAGTGTTGGTCTGCTTCTGCACTGGCATGATCTTCAACACCTCATCCTTGAGAAAGACCCCCCAGGAAAAAGTCAGTGATCTCAGACTCCTTGATGGGCAGGGAGAAGAGATAGTTCTCCAGGGACTTGATCTTTATGTCCTTGACCAAGCAGCTCAGCTTGGTGACAGGCATCCACTCCTTATCTTTGGCCTTGCCTCCATGAGCTCCGCGGCCTCAGCCCCATCCACGGCTGCAACCCCGGCCCCTCCGCGGAAGCCACCGCGGTTCCCTATCCCAGGGCCCCTGGGCCTCTGCCCCCACTCCACCCCTCCCACTGACATCATCCGCCATTTGGTGTTTTCTCATAGAAGAAGCAAGGCAGAATAGTCTTATGTCATACAACATTGAAGCTTCTAAAGGGCCTCGAGATACGTGACTGTATTACTTAATTGAGGCAGTAGCCCTTGCCCTTCTGGCTGCTTCTGTTTTGGGAAATGATTGAGTAGGTAATCTGGGTAGGTGGTACGTAGTATGATTGTCTTCATTCTTTGCTGAGGTTTTGAGTTAGTTTCAGCAGTTCCTCTTCTTAGGCCTAGGATGTCACTTCCCCTTTGCATAAACTTTGTTATGCACGTGTGCTTCAGATAACTAATTGTATTTTTAAATTACAAACATTAAAATTTTTCCTCTTAGGGAGTTTGGGGCAGCAGTCTTCTTTCTAGAATCATGTGTTTCAGAGACACGGGTCTACTTTAGAGAAAGTGAGATTGAGGTTCTAAACAGAGATACAAGGCCATTTAAAAAATACTGTTGCCCCCTACACATTTCTCTTCTTTCCCTTTTGTTCAGTATGGTTTGTGTGGATAATTACTGTCCATTAAAACCAGGCCACAGGACCATTGGCATACTCAGGATGTCTCCTGACAGTGAGTCTAGTCTTCAACCAATGATACAGGCCATTTATATCCTTTGTATGTAGATGTTTGGGCCTGGCGCAGTGGCTCACACCTGTAATCCCAGCACTTTAGGAGGCTGAGGTGGGCTAATCACTTGAAGTCAGGAGTTCAAGACCAGCCTGGCCAATATGGTGAGGCCCTGTCTCTGCCAAAAATACAAAAATTACCCAGTGGTGGTGCATGCCTGTACTCCTAGCTACTCCAGAGGCTGAGGCAGGAGAAGGTTGAACCTGGGAGGCAGAGTTTGCAGTGAGTCCAGATTGCACCACTGCACAGAGCAAGACTCTGTCTCAGAAAAAAAAAAAAAGAAAAAGGAAGTGTATGTAGATGTTTAGTTTTTTAAAAATTATTTATTAGGCCGGGCGCGGTGGCTCAAGCCTGTAATCCCAGCACTTTGGGAGGCCGAGACAGGCGGATCACGAGGTCAGGAGATTGAGACCATCCTGGCTAACACGGTGAAACTCCGTCTCTACTAAAAAATACAAAAAAACTAGCTGGGCGAGGTGGCGGGCGCCTATAGTCCCAGCTACTCGGGAGGCTGAGGCAGGAGAATGGCGTGAACCCAGGAGGCGGAGCTTGCAGTGAGCTGAGATCCGGCTGCTGCACTCCAGCCTGGGCAACAGAACAAGATTCCGTCTCAAAAAAAAAAAAAATATATTTATTAATTTATTTTTTGAGGCAGAGTCTTGCACTGTTGCCCGGCTGTAGTGCAATGGTACAATCTCAGCTCACTGCAGCCTCCGCCTCCCGGGTTCTAGCAATTCTCCTGCCTCAGCCTCCTGAGTAGCTAGGATTACAGGTGCGGGCCACCACACCTGGCTAATTTTTTGTATTTTTAGTAGAGATGCGGTTTCACTGTGTTGGCCAGGCTGTTCTTGAACTCCTGACCTTGTGATCCGCTGACTTCGTGATCCACCGACCTCGGCCTCCCAAAGTGCTGGGATTACAGGTGTGAGCCACTGCGCCCGACCCCTTTTAAATTTATTTTTAAGAGACAGGGTCTCACTCTGTCACCCAGGCTGGAGTGCAGTGACACAATCATAGCTTAGTGTAGCCTCTAACTCCTGGGTTCAAGTGATTCTTCTGCCTCAGCCTCCCAAGTAGCTAGGAATACAGGCACACACTACCTGATGCTCAGCTAATTTTTTTTATTTTTGTAGAGATGGGGTTCTCACTGTGTTGCCTAGGCTGATTGCAAACTCCTGAGCTCAAGTGATCCTCCTGCCTCAGCCTCCCAAAGTGATGGGATTGCAGTCGTGAGCCACCATGCCTGGCCAGATGTTTATTTATTTGTTTTTTTTCTGAGACTCTAGTATTCTTTCTCTTCCTTTATTGAATCTGTTAAGTTTTATATCAGGTTTGGATGATAGCGAAGTTGGGTTTTAGTGTCTCTTCAGCTTAGCAGCCCTATATGTAGGACTGTAATTCTTCTCAAAAGGGAACATGAACAGGTAATGTGAAAAATTCTAAAACACTTGGCTTCTAAAGACCTGTGGATGTGAGGTTGATTTCTCCTGTTCATCAAAGTAATTTGCACATTTAATGTTCCATTCATGGAGCTGTTTATTTTTAAAAAATCATTATCTTTTTAAAAGACAATGTCTCGCTCTGTTGCCCAGCCTGGAGTGCAGTAGCGTGATCATAGTTCACTGTAACCTCAAACTCCTGAGCTCAAGTGGTCCTCCCAGCTCAGTCTTCAGAGTAGCTAGGACTGTGGGCTACACTGCCTTACCTGGTGAATTAAAAAAGAAATTTTTAGAAATTGGGGGTCTATCTATGTTGTCCAGGCTAGTCTCCTGACCTCAAGCAGTCCTTCTGCCTTGGCCTCTCAAAGTGCTAAGATTACAGGTGTGAGCCACTGTGCCCAGCTTATCTCCTAATTCCTTGTCCTTATTCTGATAGATTGAAGGAGTAGGATTTTTTTCCCCTCTGATTTACTCTAGGGAATAGAAGCAAACAGCTTTCTCGGGGCATTTTTGGGTCTCATCAACAGAAAAGAATAGAGAGTTTAGGCTCTGAAGGACCTTTTAAAATATATATACATTTTTTAACAGCTTTATTGAGATACAATTTGTATACTATATAATTCACCCATTTAAAGTGTACAGTGATTTTTGGTATATTCAGAGTTGTGCATCCCTCACTACAATAAATTTTAGAACATTTTTATTGTACCAGAAAGAAGCTCTGTGCCTTCAGCCATTACTCCCTCCCGCCCTACCTCCAGCCGTGGGCAATCACTAATGTACTTTCTGTCTCTACAGATTTGCGTATTCTGGACATTTCATATAAATAGAATCATATAATATGTGGTCTTTTGTGATTGGCTTCTTTCACTTAGGATTTTTTTTTTAAGGTTCATCCGTGTTTGTAGCATTCCTTTTTATCGCTGATAATATTTTATTGTATGGGTATACCACGTTTTGTTTATCCATTCATCAGTGGTGAATGAATGGATAACATTTGGATTCTTTTCACTTTTAGCAATTATTAATGCTAATTAATAATTAGCATTAATGCTGCTCTGAACATCGGTATAAAAGTTTTTATATGGACATATATACATTTTTTTTTAAAACTTGTTTAACAGAGATTTGTAAACACAAAAATGTAGAATAGTATAGTGAACCCCCATGTCCTCATTACCCAACTCCAGCAATCAGTTTTTTAAATAGATAGACCTTATTTTAGAAAACAGTTGAACTCTTAACCAAGGCTTTCAGGGAGTGTCCATCGCTGGACTCTTTCAGGGTATAGGAGATTGTACTCTTTTTAGGGCTCACTCTTACTACAGCCAGTTCTGTTCTCATATCCTTTTGGAGTTCTGGGGAAGGACGACATGAGCTTCTAATAAGCAACCTGATTTATGCCTACATATATGTGATAGCTTTATTAAGAAAACTGTTTTTATGCCTTTTTTCTGTCTCATTCTACTGGAGATTCCAAGTCTGGATGGAGGCTTTTTGAGAGCCATCTCATTTATAGCTTCTTGATAGTACTGGATTAGATATTGGGCTAGTATGCCATTTCATGGTGACATGTAATAGTTCTAGTGGGGAGCTGAATGTCGGAGTGTGAATGAATTTGCCACTCCTCATCGAGCTTATGTTTTCTCTCCCTATACTAATATGATCAGAGACTTCTTGTGTGGTAAATGGTGTTTTGACAATGGAGTGACTCAACTCATGAACATTCCTCTCTGGAAATAGGTGTGTTTATGGCTGACAGACCTATAGAGAAAAATTTTTACCCCAGTTTGATTTCAGAAATCATCCTTGGTTTATTCCCATTTATTCCTATTTCATACTACATTGAAACCTCAACATTTCCCAAATTCTTGGGAAGAAGGTGGGTAACAGAAACCTAGATTCCCACAGGTGGCATTCTTGTTAGAGAAGGTAAATAAAGTTTGTCCTTGATAACCTTTCATAAATTTATTCCTAGGTCTACAACTTTGAACAAAGGCAGGCTGGTGAATAAGAAAAGGCAATGTTTTGAGGTTCTGCTGGCATAGTCTCAGAGATAGGAAAGCAACTACTAAAAAAACTAGGAAAAGTCATTTCTAGAAACTCACAAAAAACAAAAGTAGCTACTAGAAACTGCAGAAGACACTAATAGTTACCATCCTCTAGTTGATAATTCACTCTGGAATGTGAGTGACATGTAAGAACCTTTATTTTTTATTCAGATTATTTAGAAATTTCGTACATAAAGTGCTAGAGGATCTTTATTTCTGTCTATGATTTAAATCAGAAACTTTCATTTTGTGTCATAGCCATAGCGCCCGAGAAGGTTAGGACTATTGGGTGTGGTATGGGTGTGGTATAGAGTTCTCAGCTAAAAGAAGAGATGTCCCATCCTGGATTTTTGCCTCATGCCTCAAAGGTCTGAGACCTTTGTATTTAATGAAATAAAAATGTATGGTGAACCAAACCATCACTTTCTCGTTTCTAAGCCCGAGAATAGCAGAGTTTTTGTAGATTTCCAGAGAAGGCAAAGAGGGTGACAAAACAGGCTGTGAGAGAGTTTTTTGGTTTTTAATATGTGAATCATCGAGGCAAAGCATTGGAGAACCTTTAAAATTTATGAGAAAATCATGCTAATTAGAATAATCGTTTTTTAAAAAAGTTACCCTATAGTGAAACTTTTTTTCCAATTGAATTGTTAGAACCTTAATATACAGACTTAAAGTTGGATATAGTATGATTTAACTGGGGTAGAAGGTCCAGAGCCCTGCTGGTTCTGCTTTTTTAGTACCTCCTTTCTTTTGGTAGCTCCTGAGCACTCTTTACAACCTCTGGAACACAGCTTTAAAACCATTGTTCTGAGCCATGTGCGGAGGCTTACACCTGTAATCCCAGCACTTTGGGAGGCTGAGGCGGGCGGATCACCTGAGGTCAGGAGTTCGAGACCAGCCTGGCCAACATGTGAAACCCCATCTCTACTAAAAAAAAATGCAAAAAAAAAATCAGCCGGCGTGGTAGTGCATACCTGTAATCCCGGCTACTTAGGAGGCTGAGGCACAAGAATCGCTTGGACCAGGGAGGTGGAGGTTGCAGTGAACCAAGATCACGCCACTGCACTCCAGCCTGGGCGACAGAGCGAGACTCTGTCTCAAAACAAAACAAAACAAAATAAAAAAATCTCATTGATCTGGACTGGTGTTTCTCAAACTTTAAAGTACAAAAAAATCACCTTGAGATCTTGTTAAAATGCATATTCTAGTTCAGATCTGCTTGGGGTGGAGCTTTGAGAAGCTGTATTTCTAAATAGTTCCCAGGTAATGCTAATGCTCTTTGGTCCACACTACACTTTCAGTAGCAAGCAAATAGCTAGAATTTAGCTTGTGTGGAGTTGTGTAACTTGCATGATGTTTTGCATGCCCCAAGTCTAGTCAAAGATATTACCCAAGAACTCTGTCTAGATATATTGGTAATATTAACTCTTGGTTAGAGGCCAAAGCTGCTTGCACCCTAGGGAAAGGGAGAGGAAATGTTCTTGGACTTCATGATAATAGGCTTTTGCCTTAAGCATTTTATAGCCCCCTTGACAAAGTCCATTGTGTTCAGTGATGCTTCTCTTTTTCCTCAGGGATGACCTGACTGATGATTCTGTCTTCACTCGAAGCTCCCAGTGTTCTCGGGGTCTTGAGCGATATATTTCCCAGGAGGAAGGGCCTCTCAGTCCCTTCTTGGGACAACTGGATGAGGACTACCGAACAAAAGAAACTTTACTGCATCGATCTGATTATAGTCCCCATATCAGTTGTCATGATGAGCTTTTGCGGGGAACAGAACGGAATCGAGAAAAACTTAAAGGCTACTCTATACGATCTGAAGAAAGGAACCGGGAGGCCAAAAGACCCCGTTATGATGACACAGTGAAGATTAACAGCATGGGAGGGGATCACCCAAGTTTTACATCTGGAACTCGCAACTATCGACAGCGTAGACGAAGCCCAAGTCCTAGGTTTCTCGACCCTGAGTTTCGAGAACTGGATCTTGCCAGACGAAAGCGAGAGGAAGAGGAGGAGCGAAGTAGGAGCTTGAGTCAGGAGCTGGTTGGAGTTGATGGTGGTGGTACTGGCTGTTCCATCCCTGGATTGTCAGGTGTCCTAACAGCATCAGAGCCAGGATATTCTTTGCATCGGCCTGAAGAAGTATCTGTGATGCCCAAGAAGTCCATTTTGAAGAAGCGGATTGAGGTGGACATAATGGAGCCTTCCATGCAGGTCTCTGCTGCATTTCTTGTAGGGCGTGCTGCATTTCTTATAGGGCATCTTGCTAGTCTCTCTAAATATCTTAATGCCTGTTTACTTTCCTGTGGGCTATGTTTCTAATAGTGTCTTTGTAATATATGCTGGACCAACATTGTAAGCTATACCTTCTAGGACTGTGAGCTACACCTTCTAGGACTCTCCAAACGAAACTGTAGGCCTTTTAATGCATCAGTAGAGGGTTATATTGCTGTGTATTAGGCTTTATATTAATAAATAGATATTTTGGAGAGTATCTACTATAAGTTTTTTTCCTTAAATTGGATTATCCTTTGGCAGTCTTTGAATATGGGTTTGTTGGAAATGAAGCTTGAAGGGCAAAGGGAGGAGGTGACCTCAATTTTCTCATCTCTCTTTAGAGAGAAGACAAGATGTATGAGTTGTAGGACACTGAACTAGAAATCAGGTGATTCTGATTTTGGACCCTCTTCTGCCACCAACTTACTGTGATTTTTAGACAAGTCACCTCACCATTCTGAGCCTTGATATTTTTCCCTCACCTGTGAAAGGATGGTGAGACCACTAGTGGAAAGACCACTAGTTTTTAGCTGTCCTCTTAGGAGATAAAGGCTTCTGAAGAGGTTCGCAAGCAAGGGAATGCTGATGAATTAGTGTTCCAGAGTTTCCTGTCCCCACTTCAGCCAAAGCAGCTGTCTCTCTTTTTTTTTTTTTTTTCTTTGGGGGATCCATAGAAAAGAAAACAAGCTTAGGAGATCTCTAAAATTCTTTTGAATTCAAATTCCTTTTAACACATAGATAAAGGTGAGGATTCCATCCAGGTTGCCTCACTTCCTGTTTCTCCTTCTTAACAGCAGAGACATGTGGAGATAAGGTGACTCACATTTTGAATCTGGCTAAGGATATTCGTCCTCCCTTTTATCCATACTTATATCTCACCTGTTAATTCAGGAAGACCAAAGTATTTACGTAATTTATCTCAGTTACTAATGTTCTGAGATTCTGCGTAAGACTAAATCAGTTGTGTTCGTCTTTGCAGCTTGAGAGTTTTTCCAGCAGTACCAGCTCCAGCCAAGATCACCCTCTCTACTCTGGGCACCCATCCCTTCCACTAAGTGGTGCTATTGCTGCTTTTGCCTCAGAGATTGAAAACAAGGGGACTATGGTAGAGACTGCCTTGAAGGAACCTCAGGGCAACCTCTACCAATGGGGTCCTCTTCCTGGGATTCCCAAAGACAACAGTCCTCTCAGAGAAAAATTTGGAAGTTTTCTATGCCACAAGGATAATTTGGATTTGAAGGCCGAGGGACCTGAGCGACACACAGACTTCCTGCTGCCCCATGAGAGAGCTAGCCAGGATGGCAGTGGTTTTTCCCGCATTCTGAGCATGTTGGCTGATTCTACTAGTACACAGGAAAAAAGGCGACGTAGCTTTCCTGACATTGAAGATGAGGAGAAATTTCTCTATGGGGATGAAGAAGAGGATTTAAAGGCAGAATCTCTACCAAAGCCCCTTGGGAGCTCTGAGAGTGAAGTTACGAGGCAGAAGGCAAGCTCCCTGCCGTCTTCAGCTCCAGCTGTAAAGCTGGAATCACTAGAAGAGACCAATCCAGAATATGCGAAGATCCATGACTTGCTCAAGACAATAGGGCTGGATATTGGAGTAGCGGAGATTAGTCAGTTGGCTGCACGCACCCAGGAACGACTTCATGGCAAGAAGCCATCATTACGCTCCTCAGCTGACCGCCGTTCCTCAGTTGACCGATACTTTTCAGCTGACCGCTGTTCCTCAGTTGACCACCGCTTCTCAGCTGACCGCTGTTCCTCAGTTGACCACTGCTTCTCAGCTGATCGACGTTCCTCAGATCCCCACAGACTAGAGAGCAGGGAGGCACATCATAGCAATACCCACTCTCCAGAGGTGTCCCATCCCCACCCACCTTCTCCTGTGGATCCTTACCTGCTCACAAAAAATAGCCCTCCATTCCTAAAGTCTGACCATCCAGTGGGTCATATTTCAGGACCAGAGGTGGTTGGTAGTGGATTTCAGTCATCTGTTGCAGTCAGATGCATGTTGCCATCAGCCCCATCTGCCCCAATTAGACTTCCACACACTGCTGCTTTATCTCAGTTTCACATGCCAAGGGCCTCTCAGTTTGCTGCAGCTCGGATACCTCCAAATTACCAGGGACCTGCCATTCCCCCTGCCTCCTTTGATGCCTATAGGCATTACATGGCATATGCAGCCTCAAGATGGCCCATGTATCCCACCTCTCAACCATCAAACCACCCTGTACCTGAACCACACAGGATAATGCCAGTAACCAAACAAGCTACTCGTAGCCGTCCCAATCTGCGTGTGATCCCCACTGTGACTCCTGATAAGCCTAAGCAGAAAGAGTCTGTGCGAGGCTCAATTGCTGTGGCCCAAGTGCCTGTTCAGGTGTCCATTCCGTCACTCATAAGATATAATCCAGAGAAGATCTCTGATGAGAAGAACCGTGCTTCCCAGAAGCAGAAGGTGAATATTAGCTTTGGGCATCCTGTGCTTGAGTTTTCTACTTTACCATACATTTGTATATGTTTTTTAGAGGGGGTTGAAAATTTGTAAGGCTCTTTCACTTGAAGTCCTTTGGAGGCTGCCGTCATCACCCTGAGAAATGTATATTATTCCTCAGTTTTTCACACTTTTTTTAAAGACGAGTCTCACTCTGTCTCCCAGACTGGAGTGCAGTGGCACGATCTCATCTCACTGCAACCTCCGCCTTCCGGGTTCACGCCCTTCTCCTGCCTCAGCCTCCCGAGTAACTGGGAATACAGGCACCCGCCCCCA
>NW_012118599.1:13635727-13640238 GCF_000951035.1 Colobus angolensis palliatus
GGCTGAGGCGGGCAGATCACGAGGTCAGGAGATCGAGACCATCCTGGCTAACACAGTGAAACCCCGTCTCTACTAAAAATACAAAAAATTAGCCGGGTGTGGTGGCACATGCCTGGAGTCCCAGCTACTCAGGAGGCTGTGGCAGGAGAATTGCTTGAACCCAGGAGGCGGAGGTTGCAGTGAGCCGATATCATGCCACTGCACACCAGCCTGGGCAACAGAGCAAGATTCCATCTCAAAAAAAAAAAAAAGTTAAGACCTGAAGAAAAAAAATAGAGGGCCAGTCTCAGTTTTTTGCAGTTAAAAAGTGTTAGCCAATTATTGGGAAGACAAAAAACACTTCAAAGTATTTAAGTTCAATAGAAACTTAACTTCAGTCTTTAGTTTTACTAAAAAGTCTTGAGAAAGGGAAATAGGTTCAATATAGACAAAACTTAAAACTTCAGAGACAGTGTTTGGAGGTCATACACTTTCTCTTTCCTTTTATAAATCTAGTCCTTAAGTCAGGGTGCTGATAATACATAGGTCTATTATAGACACATGTCAGCCTATTATATGCTGGTATAGTATAAACAAGCCATATTTGCTTTTTTCCATTAGGTAGTAGTATAGTTGAAAGATCATGAGCTTTAGGGCAGATATACCTGGATTGTAAATCTACACTTAATGTGTGACTGAGTATTCTGCTTAATCTTGTACAACCTCAGTTTTCTGACTACAAAATAGAGAAAATGTTGTGAGGTTTAAACAACATGCTACTCTGGGCACACTGCCTATGGGTTATCCCTACTTTACAAGGAGCAGTGAAAATAAATAAATAATATGAAATATGTCCCTTACTCATAACATATATAGTTCCTTTATGGTTCTATATATAACATATATATGGTTCCCTTTGGAACTTAGAACCACTATCTAATAGTTGCTATCAGTGCCCTAGGTGCTTCCTGCAAAAAACAAACAAAAAAACGACATTTCTGGACAGTATAGTTTTTGAAAAGATGGACAGTTCTATTCTGGAACTTAGAACGAAATATCACTTTGACTGTAAGGTCAGAGCCTGTGTGCAGGCATTTGGATCCTTACATTCAGATAATGTCTAGCATGAAGGCTTCTGGAAGAGAGAAATAGAAAAGGGAATGTTGGAGGAGATGGACTCTCTTACCATTTTGTATTTTGCAGGTTATTGAAGAGAGGGAAAAACTAAAGAATGACCGGGAAGCCCGCCAGAAGAAGATGTACTATCTTAGGACCGAGTTAGAGCGGCTTCATAAACAACAAGGTATCAGCTGCTTTGCATGATTGCCTTTTTGTAATAACTTATGTAGGAGACCCAAATTTGTTACTCTCACACAGGTTCAGTAACCTGAAACTTCATTTAAAAAAATTTTTTTTTGACATAATTAAACTTACAAAAAAGTTGCAATAATAGTGCGAAGAATTCTCAAGTACTCTTCTCCCAGATGATGATGATGATGATGATGATGATGGTGATGATGATTTGAGACGAAGTTTTGCTCTTTTGCCGAGGCTGGAGTGAAGTGGCGTGATTTCGGCTCACTGCAACCTCTGTCCCCCAAGTTCAAGTGATTCTCCTGCCTCAGCCTCCCAAGTAGCTGGAATTATAGGCACCTACCACCATGCCCAGCTAATTTTTTTCGTATTTTTAGTAAAGATGGGGTTTCGCCATGTTGGCCAGGCTGGTCTCGAACTCATCACCTCAGGTGATCCACCTGCCTCGGCCTCCCAAAGTGCTAGGATTACAGGCATGAGCCACCACACCCTGCCAGATTATTAACATTTTAATACACTCGCTCTATCTTTTTTTCTCTCTCTCAATGTGTGTGTGTGTGTGTGTGTGTAATTTTTCCTGAACTTTTTTTTTTTTTTTGAAAAAGAGTCTCACTCTGTTGCCCAGGCTGGAGTGCAGTGGCGCAATCTTGGCTCACTGCAACCTCTGCCTCCTGGATTCAAGTGATTCTCAATCCTCAGCCTCCTAAGTAGCTGGGATTACAAGTATGTGCCACCACACCTGGCTAATTTTTGTAGTTTTAGTAGAGATGGAGTTTCACTGTTTTGTCCAGGCTGGTCTCAAACTCCTGGCCTCAAGCAATCCTGCTGCCTCGGCCTCCCAGAGTGCTGAGATTATAGGCGTGAGTCACTGCATTGGCCTTTTCTGAGCTTTTTAAAGTAACCTGTAGATGTGATGTTCTTTTACTCCTAAATACTTAAGTATTTCCTAACAACAAAGAAGGTACATACCCTTAATACACTTATCAAAATTAGGATATTAGCAGTGATACAATACTATTATCCAGTCTACCAATCTTACTCATATTTCACATTGTCCCATTAATGCCCTTTATAGCAAAAGAAAGTGCAAGATTATTTATCACATTCAGTTTTCATGTTCTTATACTCTTGTTTAATCTGAGTCTTTGTATTCCATAACATTAACATTCTGGAAAATAAGAGGTCACATATTTTGTAAAATATCCCTTAATTTTTTATTTGTCTTTTTTCTTGTGATTAAATTCAGGTTATTCATTTTTGGCAAGACTATCACAGAATTGATGCTCAGTTTGTATCAGGTGTTGATTTATCCCATTACTGGTAATGTTAACTTTAATTATTTGGTTAAAGTGGTGTCTGCCAGATTTCTCCACTATAAAGTTCCTGTTTTATCTTTTTAAATTAATATGTATCTTATAGAGGAGATACTTTGAGACCTTGTAAATATTCAGTTACTCCTCAAACTTTCACCCACTGGTTTTAGCATCCACTCATGAGTCTTGCCTGAGCCAGATATTATGATAATAGTTATTTAAAAAAAATTTTTGAAACAGGGTCTCGCTGTGTCACCCAGGCTGAAGTACAGTGGCAGTGGCACAATCTCAGCTCACTGCAGCTGGCTCAGGTGATCCTCCTGAGTAACTGAGACCATAGGCATGAGCCACCACGCCTGGCTAATTTTTTTTTTTTGGCTAGAGACAAGGTTTTGCCATGTTTCCAAGGCTGGTCTCAAACTCCTGAGCTCTGCGGCCTCCCAAAGTGCTAGGATTACATGTATGAGCCACTGTGCTTGGCCTATGATGGTATCAAATAGTGATTTTTCAAGTTTCCTCATTCCTTCTACCTTTATTAGTTGGCTTTCTACTATAAGAGGGAACTTCCTAACCCTCACTGCCATTTGTTTATCCATTTATATGAGTATGAATTCATGGATTCTTTGATACGTTATAATGTTTTATTATCATTATTTATTTTCATGCACACATTGTTCCAAATCTGGCCAATGAGACCCCTTGTGAGTTAGTTCCTGTGTCCTTTCAATATGTCTTCATCATTTTTGAGTACTTTTTTTTTTTTTTTGAGATGGAGCCTTGCTCTGTTGCCCAGGCTAGAGTTCAGTGGTGCAATCTCAGCTTACTGCAACCTCCACCTTCCGGGTTCAAGTAATTCTCTTGCCTCAACCTCCCGAGTAGCTGGGATTACAGGCGCATGCCACCATGCCTGGCTAATTTTTGTATTTTTAGTAGAGATGGGATTTCACCGTGTTAGCCAGGATAGTCTTGATCTCCTGACCTTGTGATCCGCCCGCCTCAGCCTCCCAAAGTGCTGGAATTACAGGCTTGAGCCACCGTGCCCGGCCCAGACTTCTCTTTTTTAAGTTTAGTTCCATCCAAATTAATTGTCTTCAAACACTGTATATAGGAATTGGGAGCCTTGAAGTCTTCAATATGATTTCATAGTGGAGTGGGGAACCAAAATTGGGTTTGGTGAAGGAGAATCAGTAAGCCTGTTTGGTCCCAGTGAATTCTGTATTCTTATCCTGTAGTGATTATGTGAGTTAAAGCTAATAATTAGTTGTTACTTGATAATTGAAGCAAACCAACAAATATACTTTGCTTTTTCTGGTTTATCTTAGAGCCCAGGAGTAACAGTAACATTTTTGACATGTTATTTATTTAAAAAATTATGTGTGTGTGTGTGTATGTGTGTATGTGTATGTATACATATATTTTATATAGAGATGGGGTCTTCTCAGTGTTGCCCAGGCTGATCTTGAACTCCTGGGCTCAAGTGATCCTCCCCTGCCAGCCTCACCCAGAGTGCTGGGATCACAGGCATGAGCACTGTGCCTGGCCTCTAAAATAATTTTTTATATTATCCAGGTTCATTGGGTTCCCAGGCTGTGGGAAGAAAGCAGTGACTGGGGTAAAGATATAATTCTAATAATTCTGATAATTTAGAGCAGTAGGTGAAAACTACATCAAGATAAGGAATACTTAATAGAAGAATTTTGAGTGGAAGAGTTAATACTTACTATTAATTGTAAAGGTACTTGTTTAGAAACATAAAAATGTAATGTGTATAATTTGGTTTGCTCATAAAAGTTAAGACCTGGCCATGCGTGGTGGCTCATGCCTGTAATCCCAGCACTTTGGGAGGCTGAGGCGGGCAGATCACGAGGTCAGGAGATCGAGACCATCCTGGCTAACACAGTGAAA
>NW_012118599.1:13643975-13650924 GCF_000951035.1 Colobus angolensis palliatus
GTGAGCCACCCTGCCCAGCCATTTTTTTTTTTTTTTTTTTTTAAGAGACAAGGTCTCATTCTGTTGCCCAGGCTGGAGTGCAGTGGTGCTGTCATAGCTCACTGTAACCTTGAATTTTGGACTCCCAAAGCACTGGGATTACAGGCATGAGCAGCAGTGCCTGGTCTTTCCTTAAATTAGGTGCACACACACAAAAATGTTCCCCGATGCCTTCCTTTTTATTCCATTTGTTTATGCTTTTAGGAATTCACATACACAGTGAGGAAAAGAACATAACAAGGCTTCTAAATACTGATAGTATGAAAGAACAGAGAGTAGGAGAAGATGTAATTGCTTCTATCTGGGTTTGGACTGTTTAGGGATAAGAAATTGAGTTATTTATCCTGTGAGGATTAACACCAGAGGATCTGCAGTTTAGAATAGGAGATAACATTAAATAAGCCAGCAGGGTGTGGTGGCTCACACCTGTAATTCCAGCACTTTGAGAGGCTGAAGCAGGCAGATCACTTTGAGCTCAGGAGTTTAAGACCAGCCTGGGTGACATGGCAAAACCCCATCTCTACCAAAAAAAAAAAAAAAAAAAAGGTAAACCAGAGGCAAAACCTAAAACTCATTGAAGAAATTGTTAAAGTGTCCTTAGATCAGATAAAATCAAATATATTACCCTTTAAATAATTCTTCAGCTCTCTGAAGAGAGGACAACTGCTAGATTCATAGTTACAACACTTATTAATGTTTTTGAGAGAGACACACAAAATTATATATACTGTTATGGGAGTTCCTGGAGCCCCTGAAGCCTGTCCATAGATCCTTACCTTATAACCTTTACACAAAAGATAATGTCATAACCCGTCCTTTACCTTCATAGAAGCTTCACTTACACCAGCCCATGTGGAAGGAGAGTCTTACTTGCTCTTAGAAAAAAAAAATTGTTTTTTGAGATGGAGTCTGTCACTATCACCCAGGCTGGAGTGCAATGGTGTGATCTTGGCTCACTGCAACCTCCGCCTCCTGAGTTTAAGCACTTCTCCTGCCTCAGCCTCCTGAGTAACTAGAATTACAGGTGCCCACCACCACACCTGGCTAAGTTTTTGTATTTTCAGTATAGACGGGGTTCCACCATGTTAGTGAGGCTGATCTCAAGCACCTGAACTCAAGCAATTACCCTCCTCAGCCTCCCAAAGTGCAGGGATTACAGGCATGAGTCACTGCGCCTGGCCACCCTTAGAAACTTTTGTGGGCAAAGATTTTGTAACCATAAAGCCCTGACAAATTACTACTTGTAAATGAGAAACGACTCATCTTATTTTCCCTGTGCTGCTTTTTGTTGACATTTGACTACTCAGGAGAAATGCTGCGCAAGAAACGAAGGGAGAAGGATGGCCACAAAGATCCGCTCCTGGTGGAGGTGAGTCGGCTTCAGGATAACATTATGAAGGACATTGCAGAGCTACGGCAAGAGGCAGAAGAGGCAGAAAAGAAGCAATCTGAACTGGACAAAGTAGCTCAGATCTTGGGAATTAACATCTTTGATAAATCCCAGAAGTCTTTAAGTGATAGTAAAGAGCCTACAGAGAAGCCAGGGAAAGCAGAAAAATCCAAGAGCCCAGAAAAAGTGTCATCGTTCTCAAATTCCTCCTCCAACAAGGTAACAACTCAACTTTTCCATTTCTGTCATCTTTTTTTTTTTTTCGCCTTAGACTCCTATGGAAGTTTTCTAACCATTTTCTTAACTTAGGTTTTCAAACTGTTCTTACTCTTGTTAATTATTTTCTTACAGTATAGATAACAGCATGGTACTCCTCTTCCGAATTTCAGCAGTTCCTTGTTGCCCACAAAGAATCCCAAATCCTTAGTGTTCAGGACCTTCTCTATTCTTGTTCCAGCATTTACTCCTTAACCCACTCCTGTCTGGCTTCTGATCTTCTCACGACTTGTATGTACCCTTTTGCGGGGTTAATATTTAGCAACTATGTTCATGTCTAGGTCACTACTATGTTGCCAAAGTCAGTAGATACATTTTACTTCTCAAATGAGCAGCATTTGAGGCCGAGAATCACTTTCTCCTACAAATAACTCTTTTCCCTTGGCTTCTGTCACACTTCTTTTCCTCCTAGTACATTGGATGCTCCTGCTTAGTATCCTTTGCTGTCTCTCATACATAATCTTTAAATTTTTGAGTTTCTCAGGGCTTAGTCCTTGCCCAGTTCTCCAGAATTTGCTCTTTCTTTCTAGGCCATTTCATCCAGTCCTATGCTAAAATGCCATGTGAGAAATGCAAGTTTTATGTTCTAGTCAAATGAGTCTTCTGAGTGTCTAACAACCTAACTCACCATTTCCACTTCATTGTCTCATAGGCACTTGCAATTGAGCATGTCCTAAACTAAATTAATGGTCATGCTCAACCTTCTTCCAACTTTTTCTTCCTTCATTGTTATCCATTCTCAATGCATGGCACACTGTCCAACAGTTTTCATGACAACAACTTAAAAGTCACTCTTAGTGCTCTTCTCTTCCTGACTGCTCCATACACAGTTACAGATTCTGTCAAGTCCCTCTCCAAAGTAAATCTTGATTCCATCCAGCTTACCATCTCCATTGACATTCAAGTCCAAGCCACATCAGTTTTTGTTTATGTTGCTATGTTAACTCTTTTTGCACATATAGCCAGTGATTATGATACTCAATCCCTTGCCTACTTCCTCAACCTCATTTCATGCCTCTTTCCCTCTTGCTGACTGTAGTTGCATTACTAACCTTTTCATTCCTCAAATGTATCATCTCCTCTCATGACCTCACATTTTCTGTTCCCTTCTTTACCGTGCAAATTGAACTCTTTCCTTATCTACTCTTCTAACTCCAATTCGTCCTTTAGATTGGATCTTAAGTTACTTCCCTGATTTCCTTCTGTGATTCCCTAGACTGTTAAATTTGCCTGATATACACTCCCATAATATATTGTAATTTTCCTTCTTAGCATTTATGACAGATCTGATTATATAATTATATGTGTTCCGCAACTTTGCTTTTAAGGTTCAAAAGTTCCAGGGACTTTATATGTGTCATTCTTCAATATGGTTCCCAATACATAGCCCAGGGCCCGGCACATAGTAATGAATACTGCTCAGGAAACGTTATATTACATCTTACACTGCGTCACCTCAAAGTGCAGTTTTCCAGGTGTGCAATATCTGGTATTACACCTCTCTGGTTTTGCATTAATAATCCTATTAGCCTGGAATAATCTTTCTCCCACCCCCACTCACCCATTAAAGCCCAATTTGGATACCACCTCCTCCATGAAGAATTTCCAGAATTCCACCCAGATCTAGTCAGCCTTCTTTAGCACTCTGTAATTTGTTTCTTTGTAAAATTTATTTTGTTGTCTTGTTTAAAGACTCTTCTTACGACTATCTCCACTAAACGAGAGCTTCTTTTTTTTTTGTTAAAGATGGGGTCTTGCTATATTGCCCAGGCTGGTCTTCTTTTAGAGACGGAGTCTTGCTCTGTCACCCAGACTGGAGTGCAGTGGTGCAGTCTTGGCTCAACCTTGGTTGAACCTGCAATCTCCACTTCCCAGGTTCAAGTGATTCTCCTGCCTCCGCCTCCCAAGTAGCTGAGATTACAGGCACGTGCCACCACCCCTGGCTAATTTTTGTGATTTTAGTAGAGGCTGGGTTTCACAATATTGGCCATGCTAGTCTTAAACTCCTGATCTTGTGATCTGGCCTCCCAAAGTGCTAGGATTACAGGCGTGAGCCACCCTGCCCAGCCATTTTTTTTTTTTTTTTTAGACAGAGTCTTGTTCTGTTGGCCAGGCTGGAGTACAGTGGCATGATCTTGGCTCACTGCATCCCCTGTCTCCCAGGCAATTCTCCTGCCTCAGCTTCCCAAGTAGCTGGCATTACAGGTGTGTACCACCACACCCAGCTAATTTTTGTATTTTTAGTAGAGATGGAGTTTCACTATCCTGGCCAGGCTGGTCTCGAACTCCCGACCTCAGGTAATCCACCCGCCCCAGCCTCCCGAAGTGCTGGGATTACAGGCATGAGCCACTGTGCCCATCCCCGGCTGGTCTTGAACTCCTAGGCTCAAGTGATGGTCCTCCTGCCTCAGCCTCCCAAAGTGCTTGTATTACAGATGTGAGCTACCCCACCTGGCCTGAGAGGATAAAAGAGGAATCTTTATCTTTGTGTTTCCCATGGCATACAATATGTCTAGCACATAGTACATCCTCAGTTAATGTTGAGAGGTAGGAAAGAGAATATATTCTGTATTATCACCCAAGCTCTATTTTTTTCCATGTCTTCCTAGGAGAATTTTCTTTCTCAACCAGGTAGGACTAGTCTTTTATACGTGGGTCTTGAGTCTAGGTAGGGCCTTTAATGGGAGAAGAATTTAAAAGCTCTGGTCCTTTGTAATTGACTTATACATTGGATTTCTATTCATATACCAACCCCATGAGATAATCTATCATGTTGATTTGGGTGAGTCTTCATGGTCTCTGAAACTAACAGGGATATGTTACAATTCAGTTTTCATCTCAGCAGTAAGAAATATTATGTCCACAACCTTTCCTACCTATCCTTCATATTTTTTTACCTCTCTTTAAAACATATAGTTGGTTTGAAGTTTTCTTTCCCTTTCTGTTCATTTCAGAAAAGCACACACAAACTTGTAATTTCATCTACCTAGAAACAACTATTATTATTACTTTTTTTTTTTTTTTGACACAGGGTCTCACTCTGTCACCCTGGTTGAGTGCAGTGACACGATCATGGCTCACTGCAGCCTCCAACTCTCGGGTCTAAGCATTCTTCCCACCTCAGGCTCCCCAGTAGCTGGGACTACAGGTGCTCACCACCACCACACTTGGCTAATTTTTGTATTTTTGTAGAGTTGAGGTTTCGCCACGTTTCCAAGGCTGGTCCCGAACTCCTAAGCTCAAGTGATCTGCCCACCTCAGCCTCCCAAAGTGCTGGCATTACAGGCATGAGCCACTGGGCCCAGCCAAGACCACTGTTATTAATACCTTGGTGTATGATATTATTAATACCTTGGTGTATGTTATTCCAAATACATACACCAAGGTATTAATTCTTTCCATTCATTCACTTAACAAATATGTATTGGTCACCAATAAAGTGTCAGGAACTGGTCTAGATATGGGAAATATCACACTGAACAGTATAGACAAGGTTCATATTCTCATTAAATAGCAGAAGACAGACAATAAATAACTCCATGTTAGGTAATGATAAGTGCCTAAAAAAAGAAAGCAGGATAAGGAGTATAGAGTGGTTAGAGAAAGTATTTTGGATAAAGTGATATCCAACGCTCTATGCCTATTTACATATCTTCGTTGATTATTCAAGTGTATTTTATTAGTTTTCTCAGTATATCATGAACATCTTTCCATGTCAGTAAATACACTTCTATAATACCATTTTTAACAACCTTATTTTTTGTTGTTTTTGTTGCATGGTTAAGCGAAATTTATTTAACCAATCAAATCACCTGTTGTTTGACATGATACTTTCCATAGGATAAATATCAAGGAGTAAATTACTGGGTTAAAGGGTATACAGTATTTGGAGGTATGTAATGTATTCCTAGATTATCTTCTAGAAGATGGTGCCAGTTAATACTCCCACCAGGAGTGTATGAACTCTCCCATCCCCTACCTGTCTGGTGTGATTTCTTTAGTGATTCTTGAATAGGATTCAGGTAGGGAAAGAGTATCTTTGAAGCCCCAGTTGTTTCCCTTTCCTCCTATCCTACCTTTTTCCCTGAACGAGCCAATATTCTAGGTACCCAGCTCCTTCATCTTGTGTACTATAGAACCCCATTCATAGCTAGCCTCTGAGTTGCAAAAATTATCTTTTTTTCCTGTGCTTTACTCCTGAACATTAACCAAAATTCTCATTTCCTGAGTGCCTTGTTCCAACTTGGTAATAAATTAATTTATATTAAATATTTACTCTTGATCATTTTAATGTTGAGTTGATATATTTAAAAAAAAGATACATGTTACTCAAAGGTGTTAAAAAATTTTTTTTTTTTTGGAGACAGAGTCTCACTTGTTGCTGAGGCTAGAATGCAGTGGCACAATCTTACCTTACTGCAACCTCCGCCTCCTGGGTTCAAGTGATTCTCGTGCCTCAACCTCCCGAGTAGCTGGGACTACAGGTGCACACCCCCATGCCCGGGTAATTTTTCTATTTTTAATAGAGATGGGGTTTCACCATGTTGGCCAGGCCTGTCTTGAACTTCTGGCCTCAAGTGATCCGCCCACCTCGACCTCCCAAAGTGATGTCCTTTCAGGCGTGAGCCACCGCACCTGGCCTCTAAAGGTGTTAAATTCTAAAAGTGGTATTTTAGGCAGTTAGGAATGTTTTTCCCAGATTCCTTTAAATCGTTCTACATAGATGACCTTATTTATCTATGTATATTGTATAGTCTGCTTTATCTATGTACACCAACACTTCTTTCCAGTTTTTCATACCAGGATGCATGTGATGAGTTCACTATCACCTATTTTCTGCATTTGCTTTACTTAGCCTGTCAATTACCTTTTCCATTTTGGTTTTGCTTCCCTCCCTAGTCGTCATGATTTTCAAATTTAACTATTTAGTTGCACAGGTAACACATTCAACGTTTATTAAAGGGTATACAGTAAAGAGACTACTACCCATCCTTGTTCTCCACTTCCCTTCCCCAGAGGCAGCCAATGTTTCCACAACCTTGGCTATTCTTCTAGAGATATTTTAGGATATGTAAGTAAATATATTGCCGTTATGACTTACTTTTTATGCTGTAATAGCACTATGAAGTCAAATAGTTCTGTGTCTTAGAGACATGTTTCTATTAGGGTTCCCCCCAACTTGTGCAGCTTTTTTTTTTTTTTTTTTGAGACGGAGTCTCGCTCTGTCGCCCAGGCTGGAGTGCA
>NW_012118599.1:13650974-13666114 GCF_000951035.1 Colobus angolensis palliatus
TCAGCCTCCCAAGTAGCTGGGACTACAGGCGCCCGCCACCTCGCCTGGCTAGTTTTTTGTATTTTTTAGTAGAAACGGGGTTTCACCGTGTTAGCCAGGATGGTCTCGATCTCCTGACCTCATGATCCGCCCATTTCGGCCTCCCAAAGTGCTGGGATTACAGGCTTGAGCCACCGCGCCCGGCCTTGTGCAGCTTTAAACATTGGAAATAGGGTCATATGGCCCTATTTCTATTATTATGGCTACTTACTATTTCAAAGAGAAGACAAGTCTAGATTGCCTTGAATTCCTTGTAAGTACAGTTTTTGCCCTCTAGGAATCAAAAGTAAACAATGAGAAGTTTCGTACTAAGAGCCCCAAGCCGGTGGAAAGCCCCCAGTCAGCCACTAAGCAGTTGGATCAGCCCACCGCTGCTTATGAGTATTATGATGCCGGCAATCACTGGTGCAAAGACTGCAACACCATCTGTGGGACCATGTTTGACTTCTTCACTCATATGCACAATAAGAAGCACACACAGGTAGGTATCCTATTTTCTGTTATTTTCACTCCCACCCTCACTCTCTTCAAACTTCTATACCCCTATCTGCATTGCAAAGCTGGAAAAGGAAACATTCTCATACGGGCAGGAGCCCCAATCTGAAGAGCCAAGAGACACCAACAAAGGAGACACCATCCCCAGGGCTCAGTCCAGGGGACTTGGCTGTAACTAAACACCATGACAAGTGTAAGTGAGGTTTCTGCCTCTTTTGATTCCTTGAGTACCTGATTTTTTTGTTTCATTTTACCTTTCTCTGGTACTTGGTCTAACATGTGTTTACCTTTTCCACAGGTGATTTCCATTTAAACAGTTGGCAGAGGGGGTGGGGGTGGGTAGCTGGGGGCTTCTGGTCCCCTCATCTTATTATGGGGGAAAAAAAGAGAAAATTGGGTCATTGAGCTTTTAGTGCTGTTGTGTGAGCACCTCTGCCTCTTACAAATAGACACTGGATCCCTACAACAGACCTTGGGCTTCAAAGACCCAGAGTGAGGCCAAGCAAGATGCCATAAAGCGCACTGACAAGATAACTGTTCCTGCAAAAGGTATGTTTCCTCTTTGCCTCCTTTGTGGTTTCCTTACATTCAGTTGAGGAAGAGGTGTCCTGAGCTAACGTGCTAGGAAGCAGCATAGCATGAGACAGCCATTCCTTTTAACAAAGCCATAAGAATGCCTTCTGTGTACAAAACAGTGTACTAGGTCCTGAAACTATAAAGAGATCTATAAGACCATGATCTCTACCCACATGACCAAAAATCTACTACTAACAGATGTTAAACATAGACATGTCACTTAAAATAGAACTGTCTTTGTCATTGGCTTATGGGCCCAAAATCTTACTTATTTGGAATCCAGGTTAAAAAGGATAGGAGATGCAGTAATTTAACTGCCTTTTCAACTAAGAACTATACAATATTTTGAGTCGTTGTTACTAAGCGGTAAATGGAGAAGCAGAACCTTCCTTTGTCTTTAAACTTTTCAATTTCTTTCTTTTTTTTTTTTCTGAGATGGAGTCTCGCTCTGTTGCCCAGGCTGGAGTGCAGTGGTGTAATCTCTGCTCACTGCAAGCCCCGCCTCCCAGATTCACCCCATTCTTCTGCCTCAGCCTCCTGAATAGCTGGGACTACAGGCACCTGCCACCATGTCTTGTATTTTTTGTATTTTTAGTAGAGACGGGGTTTCACTGTGTTAGCCAGGATGGTCTCAATCTCCTGACCTCGTGATCCGCCCACCTCTGCCTCCCAAAGTGCTGGGATTACAGGCATGAGCCACCATGCCCGGCCCATAAACTTTTCAATTTCTTACCTTCACAAGTAGCTGGTGCTGCTGCTGTATTCTTGAGATCTACGGAAGAGAGATTCCTCAGTAATTAATACCAACATGAGAGATCCTCATAAAATGGTAATGGACTATTTGGGAGTATAGTTTTTATATCTCCTGAGATGCTTAGTGCTAGTTAGGGTTTGAGGAGACTCAGCAACAGGAATTAATCTGGCACAGGAAACTCCTAAATTAACCAGTTAATGTTCCCAAGAGGTAGAAGAATTAGAGAACTGTAGTTCAAGCCTTAGGTTGGAAAGACTGTGCCATTGGGATTCATCTAAATACTGCTTCTGACTTCACAGTGGGTAAGGCCCTCTATACTGTTAACTATTTTACTGCAAAGGGGTGGTGGGATTTCCATTGGTTGCTGACATTCTGGGTGGAATCGACTTATTTCCTTGACTTTCTTCTACTTCTTCCAGGCTCTGAATTTCTGGTTCCCATCAGTGGATTTTATTGCCAGCTCTGTGAGGAATTTTTGGGGGATCCAATTTCTGGGGAGCAACATGTGAAGGGTCACCAACACAATGAGAAATACAAGGTTGGTCTTTGTAGTAGGCTGTGGAGTTTCCAACTTTTCTGAAGTAATTATTTTGACTTTGTCAAATGGCTTCCGAGCCAGAAAAAGCCACTGATACTTCAAATTCCATATAACCTCTTAAGTTCTCCTCAATCCTGGTGGGAGATGCTCAGCAGATAGCATCCCGTATGTCCTTGAGAAAGATTATTCTGGGGATTTCTACTGAATGAATTCTAACAGTGGCAGGGCCAAGATTTTTTTCTCTTGTGTTTTCACCAGTTTTTGAGCCTTTATCTTTTTTCTTCGCAGAAATATGTGGATGAAAACCCATTATATGAGGAGCGGCGGAATCTGGACCGCCAAGCTGGCTTGGCTGTGGTCCTAGAGACAGAACGGCGACGGCAGAGTGAGCTAAAGCGCAAACTTAGTGAGAAACCAAAGGAGGAGAAGAAAGAAAAAAAGGCAAAGGCTGTGAAAGAAGTAAAGGAGGATGACAAGGTCTCTGAGAAATTAGAAGACCAACTCCCTGAGGGTAGGAACTCCCCTGAAAAAGCTGAAAACAAAAGGAACACCGGCATCAAACTCCAGTTAAAAGAAGAGGTAAAGAAGGAATCACCAACATCATCTTCTTTTGGGAAATTCAGCTGGAAGAAGCCAGAAAAAGAAGAGGAGAAAAGTTCAGTGGTGACCCCAAGTATTTCTAAAGAAGAGACTGTAGAAAGTAGTAAGGACAAAGAGGATGGCAAAGCTGAAGCTGGGAAGGCAAAGCCCATCAAAATCAAGCTCTCTGGGAAAACTGTTGTTGCACATACCAGCCCTTGGATGCCTGTTGTGACAACTTCAACACAGACTAAGATCCGACCCAACCTGCCTATCCCATCCACGGTACTCCGCAAGTCATGTTCAGCCACAATGAGCAAGCCAGCTCCTCTTAACACCTTTCTGTCTATTAAGTCCTCTGGAACCACTGCTAAACCTCTGCCAGTGGTTAAAGAATCTTCAGCTGATCCCCTCTTACCTCCAGACATCATCTCCAAAGCATTTGGAGGGGAAGAGGTGATTCTAAAAGGGTCTCCAGAGGAAAAAGTGGTGTTGGCTGAAAAGAATGAGCCATCTCATTTACCTGAACAAATACTACCACCACCACCACCCCCACCTCCACCGCCTCCACCACCCCCCATTATACCTCATCCAGCTGCCCCATCTCCTGGTCAAGCAAATGCTATCTTGGCTCCAGTAAAATCAAACCCAATTGTATCTCAGACTCTCAGCCCTGGCTTCCTGGGTCCTAACATTTTGAACCCAGTGTTGCCTGTAGCCATCATGGCCTCAGCACAGCCAGCTGCCATTCCTTCTGATGAGACCGCTCCTGGGGTGAGTGAGAGTGACCGAGACCAGACCCTGTTCTCTGTGTTAGTACGTCCTCCACCACCCCTCTCAAGTGTGTTCAGTGAACAAGCCAAAAAATTAGAGAAGCGAAATTCATGCTTAGCCACTGCCAATGCTAAGGACCTGTATGACATATTCTATAGTAGTGGTGGAAAGGGAGGCCCTGAGACTAAGGGTACCTCTGAGACTAAGCTAAGTGGTGGTCCATTGGCCAATGGGGAAAATAACAACCTCTCTAGAACCAAAAGTTCAGACACCTCTTCTACTTATCCTTTGAACAGCAGTGCATCCCAAGAGGAGTTGCATCAAGATGAGGGTTTGGTCACTGCTCCTATAGTTAGCAACTCTGAAAAGCCCGTTGCAAAAACTCTGGTGGCCCTAGGGAAATGGTCAGTTGTAGAACATGTAGACCCAAAAAGCACAGGCAGCACCTATGGCTTCCTACAGCCTCTGACAAGGTTGTGCCAAAGCAGGCCTTATGAAACAGTTACCCCAAAGACAGACACGTTGGCCATATGGACCTCTAGTTCCTTCCAGAGTGACACTTGTAGGGATATATCTCCAGAGAAAAAGAGTGAGCTTGACCTGGGAGAGCCAGGACCACCTGGTGTAGAACCACCACCTCAGCTGTTAGATAAACAGCACAAAGAATCTCAGAAGTTGGTAGAAATCCACCTCAGAGAATCTGTTAACCAGGATAAGGAAAGCCAAGAACTCCGTACATCTGAGGATTGTAGAGGAAGTGAGATAGAGACAAACACTGAACTAAAAGGAAGGGTGAAAGAGCTGTCTGAGGGGATAGTTGATGAGGGAACAAGTACCAGCATTGGACCCCACAGCATAGAAGATTCTAATTTGAACCATGGGAACAGATACATGTGGGAGGGAGAAGTAAAACAGCCCAACTTGCTAATGATTGACAGAGAGGCTGAACAGTCCAATAAGTTGATGACAGGAAGTGAAACTCCAAGTAAAGTAGTGATTAAATTGAGTCCACAGGCTTGCTCTTTCACAAAAGCAAAATTAGACTCATTTTTATCAGAAGCTAGGTCTTTACTCAATCCACAAGATACACCTGTGAAAATTTCTGCCCCAGAGTTGCTGCTTCAGTCCCCACCCAGATCAGCTGTGTGTTTAGCAGGTAGTCCACAAGAGCAAGGAGTTTCAGTTGTTAGTGAGGAGGGGCTAGGAAATTCAGCTCCGGAATCAGCTTCTAGAACTTCTAGGTACAGAAGCCTCAAACTCAAGAGAGAAAGATCAAAAGACTTTCAAGTTAAAAAGATGTATGAGTTGGCTGTTTGGGATGAAAACAAGAAGAGGCCAGAGACCTGGGAGAGCCCAGAGAAACCAAAAGCAGAAGCACTGGAGCTACAAGATGTCCATCCAGAGTTATCAGTGACAATAGAAAGCAAGGCCCTAGAAGACTTTAAAGCTACAGACTTAAAGGTAGAGGAACTTACTGCCCTGGGGAATCTGGGGGATATGCCTGTTGATCTCTGCAGTACTCGGGTAAGGCCAGCACATAGATCCCCAACTGCCTTGTCTCAGAAAGTGTGTGAAGAAAATTCTGTATCACCTGTAGGGTGTAATTCCTCCACTCCCACTGACTTTGAACCAATCCCATCTTTTTCTGGGTTTCCGTTAGATTCTCCCAAAACCTTGGTGCTTGACTTTGAGACAGAGGGTGAACGAAACTCATCTAATCCCAGGAGTGTTAGGATCCCTTCTCCTAACATTTTGAAAACTGGACTTAAAGAAAATGTTGACCATGGCTTGGGGGGCCTAGAGGGAACACACCAGGCCCTTGACCTGTTAGCAGGAGGAATGATGCCTGAGGAAGTACAAGATTCTTCCCAATTAGACAAACAAGAGTCACTCAGACTGGAATTAAAAACAATTAATTCTGTAGGCCTTGGGCCATCTCCTTGCCTTCCAGACCTTGTTGACTTTGTCACACGGACCTCTGGAGTTCAAAAAGATAAACTATGTTCTCTACTCTCTGAGCCAGGTGACCCTTCTAAGTGTAGTTCCCTGGAGTTGGGGCCATTACAGCTAGAAGTATCGAAGGCATCCATCACAAAGGTGGCAATTCTGCAAGTAGATGATGACAGTGCCGACCCTCTGAATTTGGTTAAAGCTCCAGTGTCAAGAGCCCCTCCAAAGGAGCAGGTAGTTGAAGACAATATGGTCCCTCAGGAAATGCCTGAACAGGAAGCTACAGTTGGTGCCATCCAGGACCATTCAGAATCCAGTGTTCACAACTAAGAATAAATACCTAGAGCTACTTGTGAATGAATCAAATTGGCTTCTAGAAATCAGATGCCCAGATGATCCAGGACTAGTTTGCTATCTCATCTGGAACCTACACTAAGAGATGCAGTCAGCATCTTACAGTAAATATTAATGGAAGCTAAAAAATTTACCTCCTTTCCTTTTCCCTTTCCCCTTAAAACACCAGACAAATCGATAACAACTTCTATATATATATCTGTAAAAATGTATTTTCTGTTAATTTTTTTGGCCAATTTATTTTCTCCCACTTTGTCATTAAAATCAAATGTCTAACTGGCTCACCACATAGTGTGCTTTGATTGTATTTTGGCTTTGACTCTGCCATTTCTGAAATGTGGGGTAGGATGGAGGCAACTGACCTCTCCAATTGCTGTGTTGTATTCCTACCCAATTTCCTGGGCAGTTGATGCATCTCTGGGAAAAACACCAGAAAGCTTGCTGAAATGGAAAACTTGGAAGAATTGTTCATCTCTTAGGCTTTCATTTGGATGGGCCTGCCTTAACATTGTTTGAAATGCACCGTGAGTAGCTCTTTGTTTACTCTTTATACCCCTTATTGGCATGTCAACTCCTGTACTTCCCTTACTCTATTACCTTTCTTGAGATGCATTGTCCTGCTAACCCACAAACCTGTTTGGAAATAAACATGGAAGAATGTCTGGCAGGCAGGCTTTTAGAAGACGACAAATCGGTAAGGCTTATTCATGGTTCATTGCCAGGAGCAGATATGCTTTAGAGATCACTTTTATTTTTGAAACGGCCTTTGTTCATTGTATTGTGATCCAATAACACTTTGTATGAAATTGTTTAGCAGCCATTTCTGTTGTGAAGGGGTAGAAGATCTCTGAAACTTGTCTTGAGATTGAACTCATTCCCTGTTCCACAAACCCATATGTATCCTTTCCTCTACCACCAATTTATTTCCACCATAGTATGATGTTTTGGGTTGTATATTTTGTTAAAAAGATTAAAGAATTTTTGAGTTGGCTTGGACAAGTTTAACTTTATTTTTAATGTGTTAATTACTTGGAATAAATGCATTAATCTCATGTTTCCTTCTGGATTTTTGTTTTGAAATCACACACATTTGAACTCCAAAGGAAAACTACAACAGTGAATCCCTGCTGCCTTATTGTCTACCACACCCCCAACCATGCTTTCCTCACTTGTCAGAACTACTTCATGCCACAATGTTAGGACATATAGTCTGCCCCAGCACAGCCTGGATGGGTAGTGAGTAGGCAACAGTTGTCTGGTATTGGCATCTTCCTATTGTGAAGCTTTTTATATACCTTTGTGTTGACTCTCCATAGGTTCTTCTGGGAACTGAGCTCCCCTAGGACAATCAGGTTCCTGCTCTTGGGAATTATGGAGCTCAGTCCTCAGATTTTCTATCTCTGTCCCAGTTTCCTCTTGATAGCCCTGTTGTCAGCAGTTTATAACCTGACTCAACACGGCCTTCAGAGTCTTATTTACCCACCTGTTCCTGAAAGATAATACAAAATTACTGATCTGTATTTCCCGTCCCCCCATTTTTTTTCCTGTTTCCTTATGTACAGAGCTATAAAATCCCTAGGTCAACTTTGAGAAGGATTTTTAATTTTTCTTAATGTCAATTTAGAAGTCATTCTGGCCTCTCTTAATCATGTTATGGGAAATGGCACAGATTTGGGAGAGCTAGATCCTTGACTATGCCTCAGTCATTTACCTTGCTGTGATTTTAGACAAGTTAGTTTACCTTACTGTGTCACAGAGTTGTTTTGTGTTGTTTCCTTTGAGATAAGGATCGTTATCTTTATCCTAGCACCAATATGTACAGGATCAGGGTATCCTGCCCGTGTCACCTTTCTAGCCCTGGTTTTTAGGACAAAGCCTGAGTTCATGCAGTTTTCTTGCTTGGAAACCATAGACTAACTCAGAAGGTGCCATTTAGAAGAGTTTAAACCCAAGTGAGCTTCAGGGAGATTTGTTTTCCCAGAGAACTACTCCCTGTTCTAGCAGGTTATCTATAGGAATTCAGGGAACATAATTTTTAATGCCAATTTGTGCTGATTTTCAGTCCTGTTCACTTAGTACTTAGTTCCACTTCCCTTTAGGGCAGGACCAGTGGTTTTAGGGAAAGAGTCAGGAGGAGATCCCAATCCTAACCTTATACTCCCTCAGAGGGCATTGGAATCTTACTCTCTAGGTTAGGAGGGGGCCACTTGAAAGGAGTGAGAAGAGAAAAGAGGCAAAATTTATTGTAGGAAGGGCAGAACTAGTTCAGGTAGTTAGGGCTGGAGTACTTTGAGCCTAAGCTTTGGTAGTAACTCTTCTTGTATTCTCTGGATAACTTCAGGATTTACACCAAAGGCATCTACCAGTTTGCGGGTTTTTCAAAAATAATGCTCACTCAAAGAGTTGTGGGAGTGGCATTCTTTATATCTTCCTTGAACCAGCAGAGGGAGAACTTTTAGGAATCTGTATTCTGGGCAGGAAGTGTTGCTGCCTCCTTCCTTTTGGTTAGTGGGATCTAGCTTTGGAACCTATCCAGAGAAGACAGGTGAAAGGAAGGACAGAATTCTAACCCAGTAGCTGGAGATAGAGCATATTTTTTTGTTGTTGTTCTCTACCATCACAGTACTGAATAAACTTTCAACTTAGTAGACTTAGGCACATGGAAGAAATGGGCCCTGAATTTAAATGCAGCTTATGGTGTAATATAACTATGTTTTAAATTTTACAAACATCAGGAACAACTTTTATCAGACATCCTCAATTGTGAGAGCAGATGATCAGTAATTACATTTAAATTTAGGCAAATACCTAATTTTACCTAAGGTGTACAAATAACCCCCTAAAAATTCCCCTTGGCCTTGCAAATGGGGGTGTTCTGCTTTACAAACTGTATTATATTCACAGGGCACATAATACTGTCTACTAATATTGCTGAATAATATAGTTAAGTATTCTTCACCCATGACACTTCATCTTTCAAAAAAGTCAGAAAGTTAATATTTTGGTAGCAGAGCATGCCAGCAGATAGTCCATTTTTCGGTCTGCCAGGTTCAGGGATGAAGGAAGAATGGGGTGGGGAGTTGGACATACAGGACACATACATCCAATAGGAACATGAAGTGTAATTTTAAAAGTTGGAGGAGGGTTCAGAGAGGATGTAGCCTGTAACAGAAATAAGTGAGGTAGTTTCATATATGTGTGTGTGTGTGTGTGTGTGTATATGCTTTGTTAATATATTAATATATATCCCTAAACCTTGGTTATCACCTTAACAAAGCTTACATACCAAATCTAGGATAAGAACCTAAACAAAGTCTTTATTTATTAACAATTTATGTGAGAACATGGACAAATGGAAATAGTTTTGTGAGCCCATCTCTTCTTTAGAGTTTAAAATTGCAATAATGTTTATGTAATTTTTAACTAAGTTATGTATACAATACTCATTGATAAGCCACGAAGTTGAATTTATAATGAAAATCATCTAAAAATCACAACTCTTCTGATTTGCCCTCAACCCATATACACTTTCAGAAGAATACATATACAACATGTATGTTTATGTTGTAGCACTTAACATGGTTATAATTTTACATTTATGTGTCTTTGATTAATATATGCTCCCCTTAAGTACATCATAAACTCCCCAAAGCAAGAAGTCTGCTTTTGCTTACTGTTTTTTAATCATTGTATTCACAGTGCACAGTTGTCTGGCATATAGCAGGTGCTCAATAAAAATTTATTGAATCAGTGTGGTAATAGTAGCTGTTTTTATTAACAAATTGTGAATACTTAGCAAATTATAAGTCGGTAAAAACTATAAATTGCCTATTGTATTTTCTGAGTGTTTAGCACTCTAGAAGCCAACTGTCCTCTTGCTTCTGTCCTGGGTCTTTGTATACAAAGCACTTTATCAGTAAGGCATGTCAAGGTTGCCAGTGGTTCCCTCACTTCAACAGCATTCTGGAATAGTGGTGCCAGGCCATGATGGGAACACTGCTTCTGCAGCTCCTAGAAGAGAAACTGAGGATGAGAAGGAGTTAAATTGACCTTATGATTAGCAAAAAAAAAAAAAAAAGGTTTTAGGGATCCAGTTTTCAGATGGCCCCCTTTTTCTCCCAGCCAGACTTCATAAACATGTTGAAGTCAGTCAAACCCCAGACCCCTCTGATTTGGTTGAAGAAGTAATTCAGCACTTTATGATCTCCAGCGTCCTCTTGTCATCTCATCAAAACTAAATCGTAACCAAAAAAGGTTGCCTTTGGGAGAGGGAAAAGGAATGCTATCACTTTTTATTTTGTATCTTCTATTTTGTTTCAACATTGTGACTGTGAAAACGATTTTATGTAAAATATAAATGTTTTATAAACAAAATATGTACACATGCACACATATATATGTATAAAATAATATGTAGTAAGGGTTATCCAGTGCTGTGGAATTATAGGCCAGTTTTTTTTTTTTACCCCTCTGTATACTTTTCCGTATTAAAATTATTTTTTTTAAGTCGTGTGTCTCCTACTCAGTGCATCCCTGTTTTCCTTCACACCTCTTGTCTGTTTTCCATCGTTACAAATAGGTCCTGCTGCTTTTCCCTCAAGACTTCCTAAATTCTCCTATTCCCATCAATGCTGGGCAACATGCTTTCTTTGAGAATGTCTTACCATTATTTCCTCCTTCCTCTCTTCCTCTTCCCATTCTTTCCCCAACCTCTGTGGACCTGGTTGTTCGTATTCATTAATGTTGTACAAGTACTTGGACATTAAATGATATAACTCAAGATACCTGTTTTACAAAGTGATACAGGTACACAAAAGATAACAAAATATTTGTCACATGCAAAAGGACAGAAGATAACAAATCTAGATGTAATGATTTAAAGATTTATAGACTTTGGTTCCATTTGTGGAGGATCAGGCAAGAAAGGAATTTTGTAGAAAATAAGGGAAATGAGTATGTTTAAGGGAAGTGAATGAAGAGGGTGAAAACAGAGGCAGAGTTACATAACGGGGAGAACAAAAGGTAGAGAATGTGGAGAAAGCAGAGATAAAATCAACCATATTAAGATATTATTTTCTTTCATCTCTCTGATACTCTGCCCCTGCTAAGCTTCCACCCAGCCTTCCTGTAACCACCTTCCTAAGGATGACTATTGATCACATTGTTACGACTCTCACCCTCTTATCTTCCTTTCTTTTCAGGGGCAATTCCAAAAGTCTTCAGATTTCCAAAATGAAGGACCGCAGCAGACATTTCTGCCCCCAGAAAGGCAGGGATAGAAACCACGGAGGCCACAGAAATGATGGGTGCCCTTGTGGCCAGTAGACAATCACCTGAAGGATATGACTTCCAGAAGGTGGGTATGGCTGCTGGGAGTGGGGATAAGTTGTAGAGAAGATCCTGTCATTTTAGCTTCCAGGAAATGGTGAGTTGGGTGAGTGAATATGTATATTGTTGTACTTGCAGAGGATGAACAAGATTAGAATGTACAAAGAGGGTATGTATTTTAGACTTGCCACTCCTCACCTCATTTAGCATTGAATAAATTATTCCTGAAGTCCCATCTCTCATTTTGTGCCATGATACTTACATTAAAGCTATAGAGTTCAGGTGTTCGTATTCTTCCTGGGCCCTGGACTCCAATGTGCCCCTAAGTAGAACATCTCTTATCTTGGTTCTAGCCTCTTTTATTGGTCCATACAAAGACAAAGTAAAATTGGGTATGTCCTTAGAGGATTGGGGTATGAGTAAGCAAAGGAGACTCAATGAAGCGGGGACAATCACAAAGGATATGTTTGCTTCTTCAATATCAGACTTCAGGGCAGCTGTCCATCAGTTTTTAACTCAGTCTTGTACTTGTCCCACACACACTGAAATCTCTGGTGCACAGTAGCAGGCAAGCATCATTTCAAAACACCAAGGAAACACCTTACTCTCTGCTCATTTAAAATGCCAGTAGGGGACCAGGCAGTGGCTCATGCCTGTAATCCCAGCACTTTGGGAGGCTGAGGCGGGTGGAACGCTTTGAGACCAGGAGTTTGAGACCAGAGTTTGAGACCAGCCTGGCCAACATGGTAAAACCCCATCTCTGCTAAAAATACAAAAATTAGCCAGGTGTGGTGGCGCATACCTGTAATCCCAACTACTCAGGAGGCTGAGGCAAGAGAACTGCTTGAAACTGGGAGGCAGAGGTTGCAGTGAGCCAAGATCACGCCACTATACTCCAGCCTGGGCGACAGAGCAAGACTCCATCTTGAAAAAATAAAAAACAAAATCCCAATAGGGGCTGGGCATAGTAGCTCACACCTATAATCCCAGCACTTTGAGAGGCCGAGGTCAGCAGATCAGTTGAGCCCAGGAGTTCAAGACCAGCCAGGCAACATAGTGAGACCCTGTCTCTACAAAATATAAATTAGCCCGGCATGGTGGTCCATGCCTGTAGTCCCAGCTACTCAGGAGGCTGAGGTGGGAGGATCGTTTTGAACCCTGGAGGTTGAAGCTGCAGTGAACTGTGATTGCACCATTGTACTCCAGCCTGAACAACAGAACAAGACCCTGTCTCAGAAATAAATTAAAAAAAAATTAAAAATGGGCTAGGTGCGGTGGCTCATGCCTCTAATCCCAGCACTTTGGGAGGCCAAGGGGGGCCAGATCACCTGAGGTCAGGAGTTCGAGACCAGCCTGGCCAACATGGTGAAACCCTGTCTCTACTGAAAATACAAAAATTAGCTGGGTGTGGTGGCACATGCCTATAATCCCAGCTATTTGGGAGGCTGAGACAGAATTTCACTCTGTCGCCTAGGCTGGAGAGCAGTGGTACCATCTTGGCTCACTGCAACCTCTGCCTCCCAGGTTCAAACAATTCTCCTGCCTCAGCCACCCGAGTAGCTAGGATTACAGACGTGTGCCACCATGCCTGGCTAATTTTTGTATTTTTAGTAGAGACAGGGTTTCACCATGTTGGCCAAGCTGGTCATGAACTTCTGACCTCAAGTGATCCGCCCACCTCGGCCTCCCAGAGTGCTCAGATTACAGGCGTGAGCCACCATGCCTGGCTGGTTTTGTTTTTAATTTGTAAATCCAGGCACTTTTAGAGTCCTGGAGGTCTAGTTTACTGCCCAAATAATCTTTGGTTTTAGTAACTTTCGGGACTATTCATGATATAAGCAAAGCCATCAGTGGAATAAGAAGTCAATAAACGGCAAAAAGTACCTCAGGGCCTCATGCTGCTGATATATTAGTTAAGGATTACTTATTCCTGAGGCATGACCTGGTGGATGAAGCAATGGAAAGCAACCTGGTGCCAGGGCTGCCAACACGTTGTCACCACCACTTTCCTTTGTTCCAGCCCAAGATCTGTTTCTCATCAACTGTCACATTCCTCTGTTCACAAAGATGTTGGTCACAAGCTTTCATACAAACTATGACTCACAGCCCTACCTCCATCCCCTGCTTTGCTGCTTAGACCTCAGTTCTCCAATGGTGTCTCAGTTGCACTGATCTGGGAGATAGGTGAGGGAAAGGGAACGTTTTTTAGAATACTGTTTTTCCTTTTGGACTTCTTTTTTCTATTATTATTATTCAAAAAGCTTCATTTTTATTTAGCTTTCTGACTCTTCAACACTTTCACGATTTTCTGCTCTTTGATAAGGAAAGCATGCTTGATCTTGTCATGAACACATTTAACACACATGGAACCAGCATAGGCCCTGCTGACATGTCTTTCTGTTTTGCACAATCTCATAAGAACTTCACATCTACAGTACAAACCCCTTGAAGTCAGCCTGGGCACACACCACATGCAGAATTTGGTGCTCTCCCAACCTTCTTGGTATAAAGGTAAACAATTATGTTACCAGGGGTTTGGGACAGCCTAGTTTTATTAGAGGCTGTATTTTAGGAAAGCCTACGATAGTATGTCAAATGTTGGACCATTCTAAGTGTCCCTACCCAAGCTCAAAGGACTGTTCCTGAGAGCCGTAGGCTTCCTCAACTTTTCGATGGTGGCCGATTGTAAAGGAAATATAGACAGGGGAAAGAGAACTCACATGTATTATGAATGATGAAATATTTAAGATCTTTTTTATTGAATTACAGTTAATATTTGCATTTCACATAACATAAAATTCACCTTTATTTTTTTGAGACAGGGTCTTACTCTCTCGTCCAGGCCGAAGTTCAGTGCCACAATTATGGCACACGGCAGCCTCCACCTCCTG
This sequence comes from Colobus angolensis palliatus, assembly GCF_000951035.1. Classification (NCBI taxonomy): domain Eukaryota; kingdom Metazoa; phylum Chordata; class Mammalia; order Primates; family Cercopithecidae; genus Colobus; species Colobus angolensis. The sequence continues at coordinate 13,665,253 of NW_012118599.1, forward strand.
GGCTCAAGTGATCCTTCCACCTTAGCCTCCCAAAATGATATGATTAGAGGCGTGAGCCACTGTGCCTGGCCAGATTCACCATTTTCAAGTGTATAGTTCTGTGATTTTTAATATCTTCAGTGTCGTACAGCTGTCACCACTAATTCCAGAACATTTCCTTCATCCTCTAAAAAAACACATACCCATTAGCAGATACTCCCAGTTACCCCTACTCCTAAGCCACTGGCAATCACCAGTCTCCTTTCTGTCTCTACGGATTTGCCTGTTTTGAGCATTTAATATAAATGGAATCATACAATAAATTTCTTTTGTGTCTAGCTTCTTTCACTTAGCATAATGTTGTCAAAGTTCATCCATGTTATACCATGTATCACTATTTTGTTGTATTTTATGGCTAATTATTCCACTGTATGGATGTGCCATGTTTTGTCTACCAATTGTTGGACATTTGGGCTATTTTCATATTTTGCCTATTATGAATAATCTATGAACATTCATATGCAAGTTTTTGTGTAAATATATGTTTTCAGTTCCCTAGGGTACATAACTAGGAATATATAGTCATATGGTAACTGTTTAACTTTTTTCTTTTTCTTTTTTTTTTTTTGAGATAGAGTCGTGCTGTTGTTGCCCAACCTGGAGTGCAATGGCACGATCTCAGCTCACTGCAACCTCTGCTTCCTGGGTTCCAGCAATTCTGCCTCAGCTTCCCGAGTAGCTGAGATTTCAGGTGCCTGCCACCATGCCCAGCTAATTTTTGTATTTTTAGTAGTGACAGGGTTTCACCATGTTGGCCAGGCTGGTCTCAAACTCCTGACATCAGATGATCCATGTGCCTCGGCCTCCCAGAGTGCTGGGATTA
>NW_012118599.1:13666181-13670216 GCF_000951035.1 Colobus angolensis palliatus
CTGGCTAATTTTGGTTTTTGTGGAGACAGGGTTTCACCATGTTGCCTAGGCTAGTCTTGAACTCCTAAGGCTCAGATGATCCATGTGCCTCGGCCTCCCAGAGTGCTGGGATTACAGGGTGAGCCACTTTGCCCGACCCCATTTAACTTTTTTCTAAGTAAACTTTTATATTAAAGTACAATGTTCATATTTTAAAAACAGGCTGGGCACAGTGGCTCATGCCTGTAATCCCAGCACTTTAGGAGGCCAAGGCGGGAGGATCACTTGTGTCCAGGAGTTCCAAGACCAGCCTGGGCAAATAACAAGACCCTGTCTCTACAAAAACTAAAAAAATTAGCTAGGCATGGGAGCAGCTGCCTTTAGTCCCAGCTACTCAGGAGGCTGAGGTAGGAGGATCGCTTGAGGCCACAAGGTGGAGGCTATAGTGAGCCATGATTGCACCACTGCACTCTGGCCTGGGTGATAGTAAAACCCTATCTCAAAAACAAAAAACAAAACACATTACAAGTGTTAAGCTTAACAATTTCACAGAGTGAATAGACCTAGGTAACCAATACCCAGATCAAAAAATAAAATACGACCAACACCCCAGAAGCTCCTCTCATGTTATCTTCCAGTTACCACTCCCCAAAATGTAACCAGTAATCTGACTGTTATAACAATTTCTGGTGCTTTTTTAAAAAGAGTCGAGGTGAAATTTTCATCACTCAAAATAAAACCCTATTTCCCTTAAGCAGTTAGTCCCCATTCCTACCTACCTGCAGCCCCTGGCAGTCACCAATCTGTTTTCTATCTCTATGGATTTACCTATTCTGGACATTTCATATAAATAAAATCATACAATGTGTGACCTTTTGTCTGTATTTTTGTGTTACTATTTTTTCACTTAGCATAATGTTTTTGAGATTCATCCATGTTGTATGTATCAGTGTTTTATTCCGTTTTATAGCTGAATAATACTCCATTATATGTATATATCACAATTTGTTTATCCATTCATTTGCTGATGAACATTTGAGTTGTTTCCACCTTTTGGCTATTTTGAATAATGCTGCTATGAACATTTCATGCGTAAGTATTTGAATACCTTTTTTTTATTCTTTCAGGTATTTACTAGAAGTAAAATTGCTGGGTCATACGGTTATTCTATATTTAATTTTTTGAGGAATTGCCAAACAGTTTTCCATAGCACCAGAATCATTTTACATCCTTACAGATTGTACAGTTTCTCCATAATACTTGTTATTCCCCTTTTTAAAATATAACCATCCTAGTATCTCATTGTGGTTTCAATTTACATTTTCCTTATGACAGCGATACTGAGCATCTCTTTTGTTGTTGTTATTTTTGAGACAGGGTCTTGCTCTGTTGCCCTGGCTGGCATGTAGTCATGGGAACACAGTTCACTGCAGCATCAACCTCCTGGGCTCCAGTGATTCTCCCACCTTAGCCTCCTGAGCAGCTGGGACTAAAGGCACACACCACCACACCCAGCTAATTTTTTATTTTTTGTAGAGACGGGGTCTTGCAATGTTGCCTAGGCTGGTCTTAAACTCCTGGGCTCAAGCGATCCTTCTGCTCGACCTCCCAAAGTGCTGTGATTACAGGTGTGAGCCACCGCTCCCAGCAGTGAACATCTTTTCATGTACTTATTGGCCTTTTTTCCAATCTCACCCAGACTGGAGTGCAGTGGCACAGTCTCAGCTCACTGCAGCCTTCGCCTCCTGGGTTCAAGTGATTCTCCTGCCTCAGCCTCTGTAGTAGCTGGGATTACAGGCGTGGGCCACCATGCCCAGCTAATATTTGTGTTTTTAGAAGAGATCGGGGTTTTACATGTTGGCCAGCCTGGTCTTGAACTCCTGACCTCAAGTGATCCGCCCTCTTTGGCCTCCCAAAGTGCTGGGATTATAGGCATAAGCCACTGTGCCTGGCCTTATTGGCCATTTTTATATCTTCTTTGCAGAAATATTTATTCAAGTCCTTTACCTATTTTAAAATTGGAATGTTTGTCTTTCTGTTGTAGAATTGTAAGGATTCTTTATATATTCTACATACTAGGTCTTTATCAGATATATGACTTACAACTATTCTCTAGGTTGTCTTTTCAGTTTCATGATGTCCTTTGATTGCCAAATCCAAGGTCTTAAATACTTACCCTTTTGTTTTCTTCTAAGAGTTTTACAGTTTTAGCTCTTATGTTTAGGTTTTTGATCAATTTTGAGCTAATTTTTATATATGGTATGAGGGATCCAACTCCATTTGTTGCACATGAATATTTGGTTGTCCCAGCACCATTTATTGAAAAGACTGTTTATTCGCCCGTTAATCATGGCACCCTTAGTGAAAATCAGTTGGCCATAGATGTATGGGTTTATTTCTGAACTCATCATTGTACTCTATTTTTTATATGTGTTGCCTTATGCCAGTCCCACACTGTTTTGGTTACTGTAGCTTTGTAGTATGTTTTGAAATTGAGAAGAAGGAGTCCACCAATCTTGTTATTTTTGAAGATTATTTTGACTCTTTGGGCCCTGTTGCAATTTCATGTGAATTTGAGGATCAGCTTTTCCATTTCTGCAAAAAAGCCTTGGAATTGTGATAGGGAATGCATTGAATCTGTAGATTGCTTTGAATATTATCATCTTGATATCAAGTATTCTGATGCTTACACATGGGATACTTTTCCATTTATTTAGGTCATCTTTAATCACTTTCAGCAGTATTTTGTAGTTTTTTTTTTTTTTTCCGAGACGGAGTCTTGCTCTGTTGCCCAGGCTGGAGTGCAGTGGTGTGATCTTGGCTCACTGCAAGCTCCACCTCCCAGGTTCACGCCATTCTCCTGTCTCAGCCTCCTGAGTAGCTGGGACCACAGGTGCCCACCACCATGCCGGGCTAATTTTTTTATATTTTTGGTAGAGACGGGTTTTCACCATGTTAGCCAGGATGGTCTTGATCTCCTGACTTCGTGATCTGCCTGCCGTAGCCTCCCAAAGTACTGGGATTACAGGCATGAATCACCATGCTCGGCCTATTTTGTAGTTTTTGTGTATGTCTTTCACCTCCATGGCTAAATCGAATACTAAGTATTTTATTATTTTATATGCTGTTGTAAATGTAATTGGTTTCTTAATTTTTTCTCAAAGTATTCATTGCAGGTGTATAAAAACACAACTGATTTTCATGCATTGATCTTGTACCCTGAAACTTTGCTGAATTCATTTATTTGTTCTAGTAGATTTTGTGTGTGTATAGATTCTTTGGGAATTTTATTTTTTATTATATTTTATTTATTTATTTACTTATTTGAGACAGAGTCTTGCTCTGTCACCCAGAATGGAGTACAGTGGTGAGATCATGGCTCACTATACGCTCAGCCTAGGCTCAAGCAATCTTCCCACCTCAGTCCCCCAAGCAGCTGGGACCACAGATGCAGACCACCATACCTGGCTAATTTTAAAAATTTATAGAGACCACTATACTGCTCAGACTGGTCTCAGACTCCTGGGCTAGAGCAGTTCTCCTGCCTCAGCCTCCCCAAGTGCTGGGATTACAGGTGTGAGCCACCACACCCACCCTGGGATTTTTATATTCATAGAATCATGTCATCTTACAGTAGAGATAGTTTTACTTTTTTTTTTTCTTGCCTAATTGCTCCAGCTAGAACTTCCAATACAATGTTAAATAGCAGTGGTGAAAGTAGCATCCTTGTCTTATTGCTGATCGTAAGGGGAAAACTTTAGTCCAAGTATGAAGTTAGCTGTAGGTTTTTCATAGACGCCTTTTATCATGTTGAAGGAGTTCCCTTCTATTCCTAGTGTCTTGAGAATTTTTATTATGAAAGGATGTTGGATTTTATCAAATATTTTTTCTGTGTCAATTGAGATGATATGTGGAGTTTTTTCTTTTATTTATTTATTTATTTATTTATTTATTTATTTATTTATTTATTTTGAGATGGAGTCTCTCTCTGTCACCCGGGCTGGAATGCAGTGGCCAGATCTCAGCTCACTGCAAGCTCCGCCTCCCGGGTTTACG
>NW_012118599.1:13670521-13672699 GCF_000951035.1 Colobus angolensis palliatus
CTCCTGAATAGCTGGGATTACAGGTGCAGGCCACCACACCTGGCTTCTTTTTTATATTTTAGTAGAGACAGGGTTTCGCCATTTTGGCCAGGCTGGTCTCGAACTTCTGACCTCAGGTGATCTGCCTGTCTCGGCCTCCCAGAGTGCTGGGATTACAGGTGTGAGCCACTGTGCCTGGCCTCTATTGTTTTTCTATTCTTTATTTCCTTTATCTCTGCTCTTGTTTCTGTTTTCTTCCTCCTGCTAGTTTCTCATTTAATTTACATTTATTTTTTCAGTTCCTCCAGGTGTAGTATTTGGTTATTGATTGGAGATCTTTTTTTTTTTTTTGAGACAGAGTCTTACTCTGTCACCCTGACTGGAGTGCAGAGGCACGATCTCAGCTCACTGCAACTTCCACCTCCTGGGTTCAAGTGATTCTGATGCCTCAACCTCCTGAGTAGCTGGGATTACAGGCATGTGCCACCATGCCTGGCTAATTTTTGTATTTTTAGTAGAGACGGGGTTTTACCATGTTGGTCAGGCTGGTCTCGAACTCCTGCCCTCAGGTGGATCTGCCCGCCTTGGCCTCCCAAAGTGCTGGGATTACAGGCATGAGCTACTGCACCTGGCCAGATTGGAAATCTTTTAATAAAGTAAGTGTTTACAGCTATAATTTCTCTCAGCACAGTTTTAACAGCATCCCATAAGTTTTGAAGTATGGTGGTTTTGTTTTTATTCATCTTAAAGTGTTTTATACTTTCCTTTATGAGTTCTTTGACTCACTGATTGTTTTAAGAATGTATTGTTTATCCAGGTGTGGTGGCTCATGCTTGTAATGGTTTACAGTGTAATCCCAGCATTTTGGGAGGCTGCAGTGGGTGGATTGCTTGAGGCCAGGAGTTTGAGATCATTTCAGGCAACAAAGCAAAACTTCATCTCTGCCAAAAGATAAAAATGAAAAAGTTAGCTGGCTGTGGTGGCTTGAGCCTTGTAGTCCTAGCTACTCAGGAGGCTGAGGTGGGAGGATCGCTTGATCCCAGGAGTTCAGGGTGCAGTGAGCTATGATTATGCTACCGTACTCCAGCCTGGGTGACAGAGCAAGACCCTGTGTTGTTTAATTTCTATATGCTTGTGAACTTCTCAGTTTTCCTTGTTATTGATTTCTAGCTTCATTGCATTGTGGTTGGTGAAGATACTTGTATGATTTAGGTATTTTTCTAATATATTGTTTTGTAGCCACACTTGCTTTATGGCCTAACACATGATCTGTCCTGGAGAATGTTTCATACACTTGAAAAAAGTGCACATTCTGCTATTGTTGGGTAAAGTGTTTTATATGTCTGTTAGGTCTACTTGGTTTAGTGTTGTTTTAAAATCTTCTGTTTTCTTATCAAACTTCTGTCTAGATGTTCTATTTACTATTGAAGTGTCGTACTGGAGTCTCCAACTATTATTGTAGAACTGTCTATGGTCAGCTCTCCATAACCATGGATTCCACATCCACAGATTCAACCAACCATGGATCAAAAATATTTGAAAAAGTTAAAATGAAAATAATAATACAACAATTAAAAAATACAAATAAAAACAATTATAGTATACCAACTATTTACATAGCATTTACATTTTTTTTTTTTTTGAGGCAGAGTCTCGCTCTGTCGCCCAGGCTGGAGTGCAGTGGCCGGATCTCAGCTCACTGCAAGCTCCGCCTCCCGGATTTACGCCATTCTCCTGCCTCAGCCTCCCTAGTAGCTGGGACTACAGGTGCCCGCCACCTCACCCAGCTAGTTTTTTGTATTTTTCAGTAGAGACGGGGTTTCACCGTGTTAGCCAGGATGGTCTTGATCTCCTGACCTCGTGATCCACCCGTCTCAGCCTCCCAAACTGCTGGGATTACAGGCTTGAGCCACCGTGCCCGGCCAGTATTTACATTTTATTAGGTATTATAAGTAATCTAGAGATTATTTAAAGTATATAGGAGGATGTGCGTAGGTTATATGCAAATAGTATACCACTTCATATAAGGGATTTGAGTACTTGCAGAGTTTGTTATCCAACAGGGGTCCTGGAACCAATCCCCTGCATGTACAGAAGGACAACCGTATTTCTCTCCCGTCAGTTTTGTCAGTGCTTGCTACATGTATGTTGGGCTTCTGTTGTCTGATGCATGTATGTTTATAGCTGCTATATTTCTTC